>NC_083354.1:37172833-37483869 GCF_030254825.1 Meriones unguiculatus
ATCCTTCGCTTAGAAATCGGTCGGCTCGAGTAAGACACAAAGAGCTTATCACATGTGAGCCAGGGCCTCATGTTGCCACTGGGGGACTTCTTGATTCTCACTTTCTGCAACTTTGCCCCTTCTAAAGGCAGAAATCAAATCAGAAACAAACAATGACAACAAATGAAGATTCTCCAAAATCTCCGCCTTAAGGACCCGGGACACAGATCAGCCGGGGAAGTGTCCCCTGTGTGACCATGAGGATCTGAGTTCAGGTCCCCAGAGCCCGCATAAAAAGCTGGGTGTAGCCACATGTCTGTAACCCCAGTGTTGGTGCGACAGCAGCCAGGAGAATGCATGGAGATCAGAAGCCAGTCCAGCCAAATCTACAGACCTCAAATGCAGAGGGAGACTCTGCTACAAAAAAATAAAGGTGGAGAGCCATCAAGGAAAGGCACGTGGCATCAACCTCTGGCTTGCACTGACCCATGCAATTACATGCATGTGTGCACACACGCACACTGACAAGTACACATACCACACAAACACACCACAACATGCACACACACACACACACAGGCTTACACATAAATGTTAGCTGATAGACTGTAAACTCTCCTCATATCATAGGAGAATTAAAGACTCCAGGTTGATCACTGTTTTATGTATTAAATCAGTGAGCTGCTGCTATGTCCAAATGCCTGACAAGAAACTTAAGAGACTTCAGAAAAGAAGCAATTACCCTGGCTTACAGTGGAAGGAACCACAGTCCATCATGGCCAGAATGGTGTGGGCCTAGGAACACACAACAGTGTCACAGTCAATCCCCAGCTGGAAGCAGAGGGTTCAGACAGGAAAGTAAGGATGACAGGAAGTGAAGACTGACAAACTTCCTCCAGCAAGTTTCCACAACCTTTCAAAATAGTACCACCAGCCAGGGACCAGGTCTGACTTTCTGTCTTTCTGTCTTTATTTATTTATTTTTATTTTTCCATTTTTAAGATACCTGCGTGCATGTGAGCTTGTGTATGTGTGTGCACACATGTTCTCGAATGTTTTCTTATATGTGTGTGTGTGTGCTTATGCTTTGAACACTGGGCCATCTCTCCAGCTCTTCAATTGTTTGAACATAAGAGCCTGTAGGGGCCATTTCACATTCAGGCCACAGCAGCTTAGCAGTCAGCAGAAGCAGGAACATGGAGAATCACCATAATCTATCTGAAGGACTGTCCTCTGTCTTCCTCATCCCAGACCTATTGACAAGTTCGAATTCTGTCTGCAAGATTTACAAGTCTTTTCTACCCCTCCCCCCTCAAATTCATCCATATTCTATACACACACACACACACACACACACTCACACACTCAGCCCCAGAGGCTTTGGTTTCTAGGGGAGACAAGAGTCAATGCTTCAGAGGCATCTTCGTATCTATGAAGAGAAAGCCTCGTGCATTTTCTCTCAAAGAGTTTTCCTCCTGATAGATTCAGGGCTTTTAAATTTCATCATGATTCTTCTAATTATCCCCACTTCCAAGAAGACGTGGTTTGTTTTTCTGTTCTTAAGTATCTTTTTTTTTAATTTTTTATTAATTACACTTTATTCATTTTGTATCCCCCCATAAGCCCCTCTCTCCTCCCCTGCCGATCCCACCCTCCCTCCCTTTTCTGCATGCATGCCCCTCCCCAAGTCCACTGATAGGGGAGGTTATCCTCTCCTTTCTGATCTTAGTCTATCAGTTCTCATCAAAAGTGGCTGCTTTGTCCTCTTCTGTGGCCTGGTAAGGCTGCTCCCCCCTCAGGGGGAGGTAATCAAAGAGCAGGCCAATCAGATTATGTCAGAGGCAGTCCCTCTTCCCATTACTATGTAACCCACTTGGACACTGAACTGCCATGGGCTACATCTGTGCAGGGGTTCTAGGTTATCTTCATGAATAGTCCTTGGTTGGAGTATGAGTCTCTGGGAAGTTCCCTGTGTTCAAATTTTCTTGTTCTGTTGCTCTCCTTGTGGAGACCCTCTCCTCTCCAGCTCTTACTATTTCCCACTTCTTACATAAAATTCCATCCACTCTGCCCAACAGTTGGCCATCAGGTTCAGCATCTGCTTTGATAGTCTGCAGGGCAGAGGCTTTCAGAGGCCCTCTGTGGCAGGTTCCTAGTTTGTTTCCTGTTTTCTTCTTCTAGCTTTCAGAAGCCCTCTGTAGAAGGTTCCTAGGTTGTTTCCTGTTTTCTTCTTCTTCTGATGTCCATCCTCTTTGCCTTTCAGGATGGGGATTGACCGTTTTAGTTAGGGTCCTCTCTCTTGCTTAGTTTCTTTAGATGTACAGATTTTAGTGGGTTTGTCCTATGTTGTATGTCTATATGAGTGAGTATATACTGTGTGTGTCTTTTTGCTTCTGGGACAACTCACTCAGGATGATCCTTTCCAGGTCCCACCATTTACCTGCAAATTTCATGATTTCCTTATTTTTCATTGCTGAGTAGTATTCCATTGTATAGATGTGCCACAATTTCTGCATCCATTCTTCAGTTGAGGGGCATCTGGGTTGTTCCCAGCTTCTGGCTATTACAAATAAAGCTGCTACAAACATGGTTGGGCAAATGTCCTTTTTGTGTACTTGAGCCTCTTTTGGATATATGCCTAGGAGCGGTATGGCTGGATCTTGGGGAAGCACTATTCCTAGTTGTCTGAGAAAGCGCCAGATTGATTTCCAGAGTGGTTGTACAAGTTTACATTCCCACCAGCAGTGGAGAAGGGTTCCCCTTTCTCCACAACCTCTCCAGCATGTGTTGTCACTTGAGTTTTTGATCTTGGCCATTCTGATGAGTATAAGGTGAAATCTCAGAGTTGTTTTGATTTGCATTTCCCTAATGGCTAATGAAGTTGAGCATTTCTTTAAGTGCTTCTCTGCCATTCGATATTCCTCTACAGAGAATTCTGTTTAGCTCTGTTCCCCATTTTTTAAGTGGATTACTTGGTTTGCTGCTTTTCAGCTTCTTTAGTTCTTTATATGTACTGGATATGAGTCCTCTGTCAGTTCCCCCACTCTCTGTCAACCGCTTTTCACAGGACAAATCCACACTTGGCCCAAGCGCAGCAGGGAAGACTCAACCCAAGAACTAGCCTGTACTTCCCGCAGCTGTCAATCTTGAAACAGCCCAAACAATAGAACTTCCTTTCTTTCATCTCCCCTTCCAAACAAGGAAAGCTGACTCCAGGAAAGAAGGTGGGAGACACAAAAAGGGAGTGAAAGACTTTTTACTTCTCTTTCCATAGCCAAACCCTTCATAGCATGAAGTAACACAGGCGATAATAATCTTGCAATTGGGACCTTGGTTGGTTTCATAGCTTTCTACTCTGGATTTCTCTTCTTTCTTCCTTCCTTTTTTCCTTCCTACCTTCCTTCCTTCCTACCTTCCTTCCTTCCTTCCTTCCTTCCTTCCTTCCTTTCTTTATTGATTTATTTTTGTGGATGTATGCACATGGGTGAGGCATAAACACGTCACTAGATATCTACAGAGGTCAGAGACAGCCCGCAGGAGACAGCTCTCCAAGGATCACACTCAGGTCGTGAGGCTTGGTGGCAAGACCCTCTACCCATTGATCCATCTAGCCAGTCATGCTCTGTTTGAGGGGGCTGTTTCTGCTTGTGTTTGGTGGTGGTAACTTTTAAGCTGAAAACAAGCTGTGGCAGGGTTGTGCTCCTTGTGGGAGCCTCAGGGAAGAATCTGCTTCGAAGCCTTCTCGGTCTGTTGCCTGAACCCAAGTCCATGAGGCTGTAGTTCCATTGTCCTCATCTCTCTGCTGGTCATTGGCAGAAGCCAGCACTCTAGGCAGCATCCCCCGCCTCAACAGGTCACCATGGAACTTCTTCCTTTCTCTTCCACCATATTTCTTAAACCCCACTCTAATTTTAGAAGAGCAATTTTGATGACTCTGGACCCACCCAGGGAGTCTCAGGTGAGGTGTGTGTGTGTGTGTGTGTGTGTGTGTGTGTGTGTGTGTGTGTGTTAAAGAGTTTTTTATTGTTATATACTATTGATGAAATAAAAACCTGGCTATGCTGTGTGTGTGAACTCAGGCACACATAACCACAGTGCCGGTCTGAAAGGCAAAGAACAACTTTCAGGGGTCAGTTCTCTCCATCAAGTGAGTTCCAGGAGTCAAACTCAGGTCATCAGTCTTGGCTTAGAAAGTGCTTTTATCTGCTGAGCCATCTCACCAGCCCTGTTTGTTTGTCTTTGGAAAGAGGGTCTCATGGAGCCCAGATCTCAAACTCACTCTGTAGTTGAGGATGACCTTGAATTTCTGATCCTTCTGCCTTCACCTCCCAAGTGCAGGGACTGTGGATGTGTGTCTTCATGTCTATTTGTACAGGCTGAGGGGTGAACCCAGGGCATCACCCACTCTGCCCGCTGGATCACATCCCCGGCTCCCAATCTTCCCCTTTATAAATCGTTTGCCTCTGCTATTTTGTTAAGGCAGCAGAAACCTGACTCCTACAAACTGGGAACGCTTACAAAAGTTGAGTGTTATACGTGGCAGAATGCTGACCTCCATGTATGATATGATGTTTGTGCTCACAGGTAGCTTCTCCTACCTCAGAGTGACAGGAGTAGGAGCATTAGACCTCCATCTGAGATTCCACTCCTTACACTCAGCCCTGTGTGACCGTGGGAGGTCCAAGGGTGGACAGGAGGCAGAGGGTTGGGTGGGGTTGGCTCTCTAATGATGCGTCTGTGTGACCCAGCACCCACGCTAGGGTGAACATTCTGGAACCGCAGCTATTAGAGAGACATGCTTCTGTAAGCCCAGGCAAGTCTCTGATTCACCAACCTGGACTCGGCTGGGATCGTTTCTTTTGTGTGTCAGCTTTGTGTGTCGAGCAGATGTGTCTTTTCCTCCATGAAAGGTAGCATGACACTGTAGGTTATTTACCAAGCACTTAGGCAAGAATTAAACTCTGAGCATGAATTATTCAATTTCTTTACCACAATAGTGTGGTCTAGGTTTTAGAAACAAACAGGCTGAGGCCTAAAGGGAGTGAGTATTTGTCCAAATCCACAGTGTGTGATGGTCCTTCAACTCAGAAGTATCTGGTAGTACCAGAGCAGCTTTATTTCATCCATCTATTTATTGATGAGTGAGTGAGTGTGTGTGTGTGTGTGTGTGTGTGTGTGTGTGCAAGTACAAGTGAGTCTATGACTGTTTTTCAGCTCCACTGGTTACTAGCTGGATTACAGGCATATGTGTGGTCATCCCCAACCTGTTACATTAGTTGGGATCCAAACTCAGACCTCCTACTTCTAATTGAACCATCTCTCCAATTCCCTAAACTTGAGTCTAAGCACTCCACAGGGGGTCGAGGCCAGACCCAACGATGGGGACATCTGCACTAGTTTCTCCTTGTCTCTCCATCCAAAACCTCACTCTCAGGGAACCAATGGAAGCTTGGGGGAGCTTACTCTGCAGTGCTGGGCTGTTAGTGGAAGGTAAAAGACAGTGAAAGAGCCCCAGTGGGCCAGACTTCAAGCCTGGCAGAGCGTTGTCTCCAACCCTCTGTAGAGAAAACATGAGCCCTGCCCTAAGGTGGGATGGAGTTTCTGTTTCCCTAGCTACTGGATAAAAGCTCAACTCGGTACAAAACTGTGGCATGAACCCCTGGCCTCAGTTGGCTTTCGAACGCTCAGGGCAAAGTCAGCCACCCCTCGCAGTCTGCCCGGCGGGGACCGCGCCATCACATCACAGCAATCGCCAGTTACTCCTGCTAGATACTTGATCAATAATTCATGAAAATTAGAACCCAAGCCAAAAAAAACAAGTATCTTAGGTCTACGGTTTAAGTTTAATCAATGAAAGGGAGCCTGGGCTTTATTTAACAATAACAAAGAGCAAGAAGAGAGGTAATAGTTATTTTGGGGGGTTTTGTTTGTTTGATTTGTTTGTTTTGTCTTTTGTTTTTGCAACATAAGAGAAATGATCCCTGAAAATTAATGCACGTGGAAGGGGCTTGCCTTGCATGACGGATCTGAGGGCCCCTGGCTGTGCAAAGCAGTGTGAGGCCAGGACAGGCTGCACGGAGGCAGGGGTCTTTGCCCTTGCTGCAGGCCACACCCACCTTCTTAATTTCTGAGCCCTCTCAAAGAAATGATTCCAGTCTTCTGTTGGGGGTTACTTACACCTCAGATATGATTTTTTTTTTCTTTTTTAAGTAGGAAGTTGCCTAGAATTTCGTTATTATTTCGATGGAGAAAATTAAATCTCAACAGCATGTGAGAAAATCTGTGTTGACAGTTTGAAAAGGAAGATCTCATTTTCTTCCTGCAAATTTGGACTACCATTGCCTTTGTCTTCTATGTCCATGCCTGAAAGATATGAGAACCAGAAGCAGGCTTTTGCCCATGACACAAAACAGCAGGCTTTCTCACTGCCCTCCTCGGTTGGGTTTCATGGGGAAGTGATTTGAAATGCTTGTGAGTGAAGGTGCTTCCAGCCGCCATTTGCTGAACTGAGCTGCCCTGCTTGCTCTTCTCTGCAGGCTCCACATTTCTGCTGGGTCCTTGGCAATGCTCCTCTGTGGCTTTTTCAGGATGAGGTGACAGTTTCTGGCAATGCCAGAAGGAAATTTTAAAAATTGCGAGGAGGAGGAGGAGGAGGAGGAGGAGGAGGGGGAGGAGGCAGCCTCGGCAGTGGCTAGGGAGGTGGCTCAGCATGTAAAGTGCATGCCACACAATCTTGAGTCCTGAATCCGCACCCTAGCAACACTGTAAATAGCATGGCACAGTTCTACACACATGTGCTACCAACGATGGAGGGACAGAGAAAGGAGGACTCTTGGGACTTGCTGGCCAGACTGCCTAGTCAAATAGGTCAACCCTAGGTTCAGTGAAAAAACCTTGTCTCAAATAAAAGGAAGAGGAAGCTGGAGAGATGGCTCAGCAGTTAAAAGCAATGGCAGCTCTTGCAGAAGACCCATGTTGGGTTCCCAGTACCCATATGGGGACTCAGGATCAACCTTAATCCTGTTCCAGGGGATCCGGCGCCCTCTTCTGGCCTCCATGGGCACTGCACGCACGTGGTGCACATACATAACATGCAGGCAAAAGATCCATAAACATAAAAAAAATGTAAAAATTTTTAAAAACAATAATAAGGACAAGCGCCATTGAGGAATATACCTGATGTCAACACACACACACACACAGAGGCATGAATGCACGAAGGTGGGGGAGGGGTCTTAACTGGTGGGACCAAGCTGGGAGCTCTGGCTAAGTGATGCTTCAAAATCCAATCAGCCAAGGGATCAATTGCCCTCTGTACATGGCTGCCACTCGCTTGTCTCTGCCACAGCTGACTATTTCTGCTCCAGCTAGCTACCCCTGCTACAATCACTAGCTATCCCCATCAGAACTCACTTGGTTGGTATGACGGGTCCTCTGACTCTAGTTAGCACCCTGCTGGGACCAAGCACGGAGTCCTCCAGACACCTAACCTAAAAACTGATGAAATGTTAATGTGAGATGATTGTGCTCCAGGGACGCCCAAGCGAGAGCTGATGGAGAAAGACTTTGTGGGGCCACGGACGTCATCCCTGCCCCCTCAGACCTGACCATGATTGCTCACTGCTGCAGGGCCGGAGTGACCAAAATTAGCAAGTTGATTACAGCTGGAGGTTTTGTGGCTGAAATAGAATTTCTCAGATAATTGCTGGAAAGAGGCCAGATGTTGGCCGGACAGAGCTCCATATGGTAGCTTACGTGCTCTGTGACTGAAACCAGGCACACACAGGACACTCGGAACAGCCTCTTAAAGGAAAACCTCCAGAGAAGGTGCTCTGTCTCATGACAGGGGAGGAAGAAAGGAGAGGCTGGGCTGCTCCTCAGGACTGGGCACGCAGAGAGACAGAATCAAAGCAAGCAGGCGTCTTCCTCTGGAGACAGTTTCAAAGGCCAGCCTGTTCCTTTCTTCATCTGAAACCTCTTGGTAAATTCACAGTCTTCTCCTTGTAAATGCTCATGTCTCTCGTGATGTTTCTCTGCATGATGTATATCTCACAGTGGCTGGGATCTGATTAAATTGCTACTCCAGAAAAGATTTTTTTAATTAGTACATTTATTGTATGCATGGCGGGGGATACGTGTGCTTGTGGACATCAGAGGACAAGGGAGGAATCAGCTGTCTTCTGCAGGTCCTGGGGATTGAACCAAGGTCCCCCGGCCTGGCATTGGACACCTTTACCTGCTGAGCCATTTTACAGATTGGCAGCATGCCAATATTACAAGTGTTCTCAAGAGACATGCTTGGAGGATTTATTTTTTCATTCATAGCAAATCAAAAGAGGCCTTCTGAGACCTTGTGACCTGTTTCCATAACAGGCGGCTTAGCAATATTGACCAATATTACAGATGGACATGTCCTTTGGCCCAGTACTTCTAAGTCTTTGACCTTTGAAAGTAATCAAAGGTGTGAAGATAGTGTCAGCTGCTCTCCCGTTTGCTGGTTCTTGTCTAGCAAGCTGATCTAGCAGAAGCTTGGCCCTAGGGCTCGACCCTGGAGGACTGGAATAGAAAAGCCTTGCACCCAGGAACCTCCACATTGTGGAAAAACACAGTTTAATTTCCTCATCTGTATTTTCAGTTTTTTTCTTCGACCACTGTATTTCTCATTTAAAAGTGTTTTTAGAAACTGTTTTGAGTTTTAAAGTACTTAGCTTAAGGCTGGCGTGGCGGTGTGGTGCACACTTTTCATCTGGCACTCAGAAGGCAGAGGCAGGCAGATGTCTATGAGTCTGAAGCCAGCCTGGTCCGCATGCTGAGTTCCAGGCCAGTGAGACTCTACATTAAGAAAGAAAGAAAAAGTATTTAGCTTGCAGAAGTTTCCTAATTTAAAAAAGTTAATAAGCGAATGCAAATAAAAGGCTATTGAGCTACATTTGGCATAATTCCATTGTTTGAAGAAAAAATCAATTTGTTCTCTTCCCCCTCCACACACACACACACCCCTGAAAGCACACACACCAATAATTGCCTGATTCCATCTGAAGATAAAATAGTATATTAATTTCTTCTCTTTGCTCCTCTGTTTAATTCATCATCTTCATCCAGAACGTATAATTTGTGTATAACTGAAAAATACAATTAATTTCACATCCAGGTGACAGGAGGCCATATAGCTAATTTCACATCTGGGTCACAAAGGCCACAAGCATATACAGAAAGGGAATTGTCAGGTGTCTCTGCCCTCTGCCAGCTTCTACTTACAAGGTACTGGTGTGGGCTTGGGCCTCCTTTCTTATTGTATGTTAAACAACCTCTTGTTGCCAAAGAGCTAATCTGGGGCCGAAACCCTCAAAGAGCCATGAGACGCCTACCCAGTGGTAGTCTCCAGAGTGTGCTGTGTGCATTTGGAGCTCAGGTGCAGACATTTCTCACCTACCACTGCTAAAACTTCTGTCTAACTGTAACTAAGTATTGACCTAGCCCAGATCCCTGGCCCCGGGGCCTGCTGGGGCCTGCAGCCCTCTCCTACTTGGGCAGAAGGAAATGGCACACGTAGTGTTTTAATTAGCTTTGATTGCCAACTGGACACAGCCTAGAGTTACCTAAAATGGAAGTCTCAAACGAGGGACTACCCAGGTCAGATTGGCCTGTGGGCGTGGCTCTGGGGGGTTGCCTACGGTAACTTAATTGACACAGGTGGGTCCAGTCTACTGTGAGCGCCACCATTTCCTAGGCAGGTGCTCCTGGGCTGTGTAAGAAAGCTGGCTGAGCCTGAGCCTGGGAGTGAGCCAGAGAGCAGTATTTCTGCTTCAGGTTCCTGTCTGAGTTCCTGCCACAGTATCTCTGTGATGAACTGTGACCTGCAAGCACCAGCCAAACAAATAGGTCCTTCCTTCTCCAATTGGCTTTGGTCGTGGTATTTCTCACAGCACCAGAAAAGAAACTGGAACACACAGAGTGCGGTCTCTTAGGACCCGAATCCCGCCCTGGCTCTCACACACTTCTCTATGACAAAGTCGCCTCCCCGTGATCTCCTCGCTGATGTTCTGATCAGGAATGACGTCAGGGCTCCCATTTTCACTGTCACCTGGGTTCTCTCCCGCTATGTGGCTCCGGCTTGAACTCTCTTACAGTTCACCAGCTTTAGAATGGGTGGGTTTTATTTACATGGCGCTTGACATATGGCAGGAGCCACCTCCTCAAAGATAGGCCTGGAGTTGGCCCAACTCATCTCTGCCCTCATCTGCTGGGTAAGGCAAGCAATAAGGACAGCTTTAGTGAGGGGAAACGGGTTCCACCCTCGTGAGTGACTCAGTGTGGCAGTGCAAATGGGGGAGGGCAGCCGATGCTTTAGGGGAAGAGCTGCCCTTTTCCTTTTCCTCCCTGCTTCCCCCCGCAGTGAAACCAACCCTCCTGGCAGGAATGAAGATATTCTAAAGAGACATGTGTGCTCCCTCCCCCTTGATTACCAGGCTGTTGCGATGGTGGGCCCCATTAGTCAGGGTTCTCAGCCTTCCTTATGCTGTGACCCCTTAATATGGTTCCTCATGTGGTGACCCCCAACCATAAATTGATTTGTGTGGCTACTTTATGACTGTAAAATTTGCTACTGATATGAATCATAATGTAAACATCTGTGTTTTCCAATGGATCCCTGTAAAGGGGTTATAACCCACAGGTTGACAACTGCTGCTCTAGAGGAACATAGCTGATAGAATACATATATGATGATATATATATACACATATGTGTGTGTAAGTGAAATATGTGCCCCGCCCAAGATAAATAAGGCAATTATAAATCTAACAGGTGTCTGTATCTTATATAACCTGTGATAGCAGGTTAAATAATACCTCTGTGATAATCATAGGGCTAATAACAGATAATATATAGCCCAACACTCATTATTTTATTTACTAGAACACTTCCATCTTAGCTAATTCCAGATGTACTCAAGCTGTCAACCGAGAATAGCCACCACAGATTCTGAGGTATTAGAACTTCCCCAGGAGTCTTATGCTGAGGGAAGGAGAAGGCTGAAGCCTGGGGCTAGCAAGGGTGTTGGGGGTGCTTGTCTCATTTCAATCAACTTTTCAGACCACCTTGCTTGGGGAGACTGAAGTCCAGACAACTGCAGTGGCGGACAGAACCAGGCCTTGAGTGGGACAGCTTAGCAATGAATACCTCTCGCCCCTTATTAAACCCAAACCTCATCTCAAGAGCCTAGAAATGGAGGAGTCATCTGTGTTCCTCTTCCCAAAGGAGTCACAGTGAACTGCTCTGCTGTTTCACTGTGTCATGTCTGTTTAGCTGGCCTATTGAAGATGGATGTCCAGCCTCGCTTGTTAGAACTCCCAGAGTTCGGGCTCTGACCCTCACAACTCCCCCAGTGCGCCCCTGCAGGAGCACTTCTTATAAACCCATGTGCCCACGAGCCCTCATCCCAGGGCCAACCTTCAGGGAGCCTGACTCTATGACAGGGCTCGTTCCCATCCAAGTGATCCGGCCTCTTCTTCAAGGAGATTGTCACCAAGCCAAGTCCATGCCCTCACGCTGACACCTCCAGAGCCCAGAGACAAACCTGACAATCCTGGGCCAGGGGTCTCCATTTTACTACTCCCTACAAGCCTCCATTTTAGCCCCACCCAACAGACCCTGGGCCAGCTGGGCTGGAACACTGTCCATGCATGTTCGGCGATAATTCTGACGAACAGAAGTCCTATTCTAAGTGGCTCAAGCTACTGTGGGTGTGGGAAGTAGACAGTGAAAATGCCACAAGGCATCCTGGGAAGAGGAGAAACAAGTCACCCTTGATAAAATTACCTCTGCCATCAAGGGCAGCAGGCTGCAGATCCGGTTTCTAAATCCAGTTACTCCATTTACAGGATGGAGGGGGGTGAAGGTGAGGACGCTTCTGCTCCTGCCAGTCCCACCAAACAATTCATAAAAGTGATACATTTTTTCCCTGCGGTTTAGAAAAACAAACTCCAATCAGCACAAACCCTCTGCATCATGTCACATCGAGTATTGAGTGTGAGCCCCGAATCCCACGGGTGTTCCCGGGCGTGTAACAGCGAGCTTTCTCTTCGCTAGGGACCAAGAACAATCCTGGCTGTATCCACACCTACGCTGGAAAACAAACACACAGTGCTGAGCCCGGGACGGGAGGTGCACACCTGCGAATATCGCACCTTCCGGGAGGATATTGCAAAGCTTCAAGAACCAGGGAAGAGGGTCTGGCAGGTGGCCCTGCGGGTAAAGCACTGTGTGAGTGAGAGAATTGGAGTTAAGCTCTCCAGAACCCTTGAAAAGCCAAATGGGGGGGGGGGGGTTGCAGGTCCGTGATTACACTGCTCCTGTGACCAGATCGGACAAGGAGGCATAGACACAGGAGCACCCCTGAAGCTCAGGGGCCGCTAGCTTGGCACCTGTCTCTCACAACCTGAAAGGCAAGGACCAATATTTAACGTTGTCTTTCGACCTCCACACGTTCACGCACAACATGGCACACATGTGCGCACACACAGAGATACACACGTGCACATGTTTAAAAAAAAAAAAGAGAGAAATCAGGGGCTGGAGAGATGGCTCAGTGGTTAAGAGCATTGGCTGCTCTTCCAGAGGACCTGGATTCAATTTCCAGAACCCACATGGCAGCTCACAACTGTCTATAATTCCAGTACCAGAGGATCTGACACCCTCACACAGACATCCATGTAAGCCAAATGCCAAATGTACATTAAAAAATAAGAATAAAATAAAATAAAGCCTTTCCCATTTGAAACACCAATTCGTTGTTTTAAAAAGAAGAAATCATCGAATACTTTCCAACTAACTCCACAATGGGAAGAACAGTATCTTTCCCTTTTCTCCTTGCTAAGCCCATTCACTCATCTCCAAACGATACAGGGGAGACAATGTTCCGACTTCCCGTTATTACAGATTGTTAAATTTTATCCTGAGTCCTAATTCTCCACTTGGCTCCTATAATCACTGGCTTTTATTCTAGAAAAACGGGCTTTGTAATTAGCAAGATAGCGATCTCCATGATTCGAAATCCGTGCAAAGGCAGTGGCAGCTCCCGCCCACCCAGGCACAGACGCTGACGGAGAGATAACCCACAAAGATGAAGTTCCAGGGAACCTAATCTCAACCCAGAAATAACAACTCCCTCCAGAGAAGCAGCCATCTTGACCCGGGACTTCCGGGGCCTGCAAGAGCTCTGTGTGAGATGTGATGATAATCGGCATGGTTTAGTTGTACATAAAAATCATGATGTGCCTCAGAATTGACAGTCTTAGTTTACTTGAGACATTGACTCCTCGCCAACATGGACAAAGGGAGAATGGAGTAAATAGATGTTAGATTAAACCGCAGATATGTGACGAACAAAGAAAAACACCGAATTTCCTCTCTGATTTGTTTCTTAAGTGTGTGTGTGTGTGTGTGTGTGTGTGTGTGTGTGTGTGTGTGTAGCTGTGTGAGTGTCCTTGTGGGTGGACACGTGTGGGGAGGTGCATGCACACCTGTCTGTGAGACCAGAGGGCAAGCTCAGATGTCGAGCTCCACAAACCAACCACCATGTTTTTGGAAACAGGAGTTTCTTTCTGCCTGCAACTCCCAGTACACTAGGCTGCCTGGCCTGCCATCTACATCTCCCCAGATCTGCCCGCCTCCAGCCTCCAGCTCCGGAATTACCAGCATGCACCGTCACATTAGGTCTGTCTCCACAGGTTCTGGGGAGCACACTCAGGTCCCCATGTGCGCATGCTAAGCACTGAGCTATTGCCGAAGCCCTGAAGTCTCTTTTTGGATCCCAACATGAACAGTTATAGCAACTTATGAATATACGTGATGTAATCAGTACTGAGATCAAGTGTAAGAGTTAGCGGGTAAAGGTTAACGCCTGATGGCATATGTGATATGTAGACACGTACCTCAGTTCTTACTTACTGCATTGTCAAGCATGTTAGCCACAGTTAGGATATGGTCGGAAACAGACTACGTTGAAAGTAGAAGCCTGAGCACAGAACTACAGTTGTCCTGCTGGGGGTTGATTATTTTCCTATGACCTGAACCCCACCTTGGTTCCCCAGACCAAAAAAGACCTGGTATTAGGATTTTAATGCCAAGGAGGACTCCAAGACAGGAGATCTCCGGAATTCTTAACTTCAGCGAGAACAGAAAATAATCTTTGACATTCATCAAACCTCTCTATCCCAGAGCCTCGACAGAGAAATTCTGAGTGTGGAGGGACACTAGCACTCTGTGGGAGCAACTGGAATGCTGTTGTCTTAGTTTGCTGCTGTTGCTGTGGTAAAACGCTGATCAAAGCCCTCTCGGGCGTGAGAAGGTCTGTTCTGTTTATGCATTGAGGTCACTGGAGGGAAGTCAAGGAAAACAGGCACAAACCTGGGGCCAGGAACTATGGAGGAACCATGGAGGAGCCATGCTCATGGGCTTGTTCCTCTGCCTTGATCAGTCTGATTTTTTTTTTTTTTTAATAAACCCAGTATCTGCCCAGGGATGGCACTGTGCCCAGTATGCTGGACCCTTCCACATCAATCACTGATTAAGAAATGCCCTATAGATTTGCCTACAGGTCAATACAACGAAGGCATTTTTTCACTGAAGTTCCTTTTCTAAGATAGCTATGTCAAGAAAAAAAAGAAAGATATATTCCATGGAAAGTGCTGGCATTGGTAACTCTACAGTGCTGGGGCATGGTGTGCGCAATGGTCCAGGGCAGGTATATTCCCTAAGACCTTCAGCCGGGTCCATATTTCCTCTTCCACCAGCTCTGTTTACCTGATCACTGTTTTATACCCTCCATGTAAGTCCTTCATGTCACAGAACCTGAATCCGCTTAGTGATTATCCTAAAAATATTTATTCATTGAATAAAAGGGAATTGGGTCTAAGGGATTTACTCTAAGTACTGATGGGTCATGAATGTCTAGGCTGGAGTTGGGGAGGTGGCTGGGGAGGAGGGAAAGTGCCTGCCTCCCAAGCAAGAACTGAGTTCGGATCCCCAGTACCCGTGAGAAACACCAAGAGAGCTCACATGTATCTGTAACCCCGACACAGGGTGGGATGGAGATCGTAGATCTCCAGAGCTTGATAAACAGCCAGTCCAGCCAGTCCTATCACCAGACTCATGTATATACTAACGGTAGCCCCTGGCCTCAGTATGTATACACACAAACACACACACACACACACACACACACACACACACACAACCGCTTAAGAAAAAAGTGTGAATTGCTTACTATTGATTTATGTGCTAATCCCACTCTCCACAGCTTTGAAGGACTCCCTTTTTTCATAGATGTGGGATTATAACCAAGCGTATCATTCTGTGCCTGTTCCCAGCCCCCAACTTCACTTAAGTAGATATGGCAGGTACTAGATAAAAGAGGCAGGGTGATAGCTTCCAACGGTTTTGTTTGGGCCCATTCAGGCTGCTGCAAAGGAACGTCATGGCTGGGTGATTATCAACAACAGGAGACTGTTGCTAATCGTTCTGGAGCCCGGCAAGTCCAAACTCAAGGTGCCCTAGGAGGCCTTGCTTCCCTGCTCATCTTCCCGCCATCGCCTCCTGAGTGAGCAGTGATGCTCTCTGAGGCCATTAGTGCAAGGGCACGGATCCCATCCACGGGGGCTTCACTCTCCTGACTGAATCACATTCCCTGAGCCCTGCCTCCTAACACCAATGAGTGGGAGACCAGCTTTCAACACCTGTATTTTAGAGGGTCCAACACAAGCTTCACTAAACCTGAGACAGCAGGTATACAGGGCCTAACCTCCAGAACCGTGAAAGTGTTCTCCTACATGATAAAAGAAACTTAGCAAATGTGACTAAATTAAAGGTCGCCAGACAGGAATATCAGCTCCAGTTAGCAGTTAGTGGGGGGGTCAGGGGAGACACAAACAAGAGAAGAAACAGCACCCGCATCAGAGGCGGGGAACACGTGAGGCTGAGGTGGAGGTCGGAAGGAAGAAAGATGTGTCCCTGCTGGACTTGGAGATGTGAGAAGGGACCAATAGTCACCAAGTGATGGCCACCTCCAGACACTAGGCAACCCCTCCCCTGAACCCCAGGGAGGGATGGAACCTGGCTAGCACCTTGTCTTCCAGCCAGTGCCTCCTTCCCAGAATGGTAAGACAATGAATCCACATCATCTGAGCATCTGCCTTCATGATAACATTGCCACAGCAATAGAAAGGAAATACAGCGGGGGCTGGGGGCTGGACAGACAGCTCGGCGGGCACAGTGCTTGCCATGCACGTGTGAGCAAGTGAGTTCAGATCCCCAGCTCCCATCTAAAGCCAAACATGTTGAGCGTGGCTGCAGTTTCAGCATTGGGGAGGGAGCTAGGGACAGGAGGATGCCAGCCAGAGTAGTCAAAATGGCAAGTACCAGGTTCTGGGAGAGGTCTTATCTCAGAGATCTTTTCTAGGTAGAGAAAGACATTGCAATATCACCCTCTGGCCTCCCTATGTGCACACACAGACACACAGACACAGGGATAAAAAAGAAAGAAAAAATAATATAGTAAGGTGTTTTTAATCATCTTGCTTACAACAGAGCTTAAAATTCCCTGAACAAACACTGGCCTAGGGAGGGCCCAAGGAGGAGCACAGCCTGAGTCTCCGACTTTTCCTATTTCTTCAAAGCAGATGGGAATAACCAACAGTGACTTTGCCTCTTAAGCAACGAATACCAAGGTCTGTGGGGCTGTCCCAGGAGATCACAGCATTTTGCAACCAAGCAGGAATAAACCCACAAGGTCTGCACTTTGCCAGCTCCAACCTGCTTGGATTGGAAACTGTGATTCCTGCACCTGGAACATCGCACATTTCCGTGAGCGTTCAGAGCAGCATAAGTCTATCAGTGTTCTCAAGAAGAGAAAGGAGAGGCCCTTTAATTTCCTCCTTGCTGTGAAGTGCAAAAAAACCCACCATGCCTAAGAAGGGAATTTCTTCGGTACCCAAAAAGGGCTCCCTAGTCTGTAGACAGTCCTTTTCCAAGCCCACCTCACTGTCCCTCTTGCTCTTAGCCTTCCCCTCTGCCACCCCCACCCCACATCTATCTTATCTTCCATTGACTCTGAAGTCACTGGAGTCCTTTGATTTTTACCATCAGAAGAAAGTGGAAAGCTGGGGATGAAGTGACAGGTGCCACCTCCTCTCAGCTGGTGACCCCGCCTCCTCAACCACCAGCCGGCAAACTCCATTTCCTGACTTGCCTCCTGCCTGGCCTTGCGGACCCATGCTACCAGAGGGCAGCTCTCACAAGCCTTTGGAAGGTGAGAGGGAGGCGAGGGGCCTTTTTCTGTAGCTTCAGTCACTTGAGATCAGGAGTAACCTCAGCGATGGCGGTGGCAGAGGCAGCGAGGGCTGGGCCAAGTGTAGGCTGCTGTTGGCCATCTGGCAGCCCTGCCAGCCTGGCCCCGGACTGTACAGCCGCCACTTTGAAGAGTGTGCTCTCTCACACACAGAGGTGGAGGCGGCTTCGGTTAGGAGTGCTGGGAAATCTGAGCTTTGTTTCTTCTCCTCCGGTTCTCCGGGCATCATTTAGACACGGCTGCCCTCTGCAAGCCTGGAGCAGCTTCTGTTTTCCCACTAGACTCAAGCTATAGAGAACGCATCTTTCTCCTGTGTGAGTCAGGGACAAAGGGCAAGTGTGACCCTCGTCCCGCTGCAGCTTCGGGCTCTGAGCAATTAAGTTCTCACTAAGCTCAAAAAAGAAAATCAAAGTAGGGTCCTGCCCAGATGGGAAGGTGTCTGGAGTCTGGCAGACATGACAAACGAGGTTGGGAGCCAGCTCTTTCTCAGAGGCTCCTGTGCTTGGGTTATTTTCGACAGATATACTCCAGGTGGTGGGAGCTGTGGCAAAGTCAGGATCTGCACAGGGACGCTGTTGGGTAAGCTTGTGGGGATAACTTGCTGGGCAGGGTGCCTGCCGGCCATGCACAAAGCCCTGGGTTCCACCACCAACACCTCATGAACCCAATGTGGCTTTTCCACCTATAATCTCAGTTCCCGGAAAGAGGAGGCAGAAGGAACAAGACCGTCTGTGGATACATAGAAAGTTTGAGACCAACCAATTGACTAACCAAAAATAAGATGGAGAGAAATTAATACAGTTGACATTGACCTCTGGCCTCCATACTCATGCTCCTGCATGTGCACTTACACCTGGGCACACACACACAAACATGTGTGTGTGTGTGTGTGTGTGTGTGTGTACATATAAATGTGCACTGTATAGTGACTTCAACAAGAATGGTCTCCCAGGGGTTCATATATTTGAAAACTTGGTCCACAGCAGCGGGAACTATTTGGAAAGGAGTGGGAGGCACAGTCTTGTTGGAGCAGGTGTGTCACTGGGTGTGAGCTCTGAGGTTTGAAAAGCCCATGTCTTTCTCTCTCTCTCTCTCTCTCTCTCTCTCTCTCTCTCTCTCTCTCTCTCTCTCTCTCTCCTGCTTGTGGGTCATACGTAAGCTCTGAGCTCATGCTCCAGGACCACACCTGCCTGCCTGCCTCCATAATCATCCCCTGCCACGATGCTCAGGGACTCTAACTTTCTAGAACCATGAGCCCTCAGATGTTTTCTTTTATGAGTTGGTCACGGTGGATTGTCATAGCAATAGAAAAATCACACACACACACATATAATGAAAACAGTCGTGTGGGGAACTGTCCTAACCCACAGAGCCTGTGCTGTGTCTAAGTGGTGGCAGAATTGACTCTGTACTGGGTGTTTTAATAACCAGCTCTCCAGGAGGAAGGGGATGGTGATTTCAATGAGAAATGTCCCCCATTGTCTTGGATACTTGATCCCCAGTTGGCAAAGCACTTTGGAGAGATTTAGGTGGTACATCCTTGCAGAAGGAGGTATGCTCCTGGGGTTGAGCTATGAGGGCTTAAGGTCTCACCAGATTCCAGTTCATTTTATCTGCTTAGGGCTGCCAGTAAAGGAATGAGCTTTCAGCTTCCTGTTCTTGCTGCCATGCCTCCCGTTTCCCCACCATGGTGGACCCCTACCCACCCCTCTGGAGCTATAAATTCAAATGCACTCTCCCTTCTGCGGGTTGCTTTGGTCATGGTTTTTGTCACAGCTGCAGAAAGTGACAAAAACTGCCCCTAACTGCAGAGGGGGAAGCTCCAGTCCTTGCTGTTTACAGATCACCACAAGCTAAAAAGCTCTCACTGTGGCCAAGCCGGCAGTGGAGTGTCAGTGCTCCTGAAGTGGGGAGGAAACATAAATCAAGTTCTTCTGGGTGTGTACAAGTTGGCTTGCACAGCCTTTTCCTTTGAACAGGCCGTTCAGCTTCTCCGGATCCCTGCAGTAGACAGCCGGCACGTTCTCCCCTTCCTGGATGTACACAAGGATATTGAGTGCGGCATTGTTTGTCTTCACAAAAGTTTCAGAGTAACCTCCGGGCACATCAGTTCAGCTTACAGAAGGCGGAGCGCGTCAGTGAGGCAAAGCGCTCTGCAGGCTTCAGACAGAGGCAGATGTGCCCTGCTGGGGCATCATTTGCAAGCTGAATCCTGGGTGTGTGTGTGTTGGGGGGGGGTGCAGAGCAGTCTACAGACTGCACCATCTGGTACAGCATAGCAGGGGCTGGCTACTAGCCTGCCTACATACATGTAGGCTATCTTGAGAAGTAATCAAAAGTATTCGGTAGGATGACCCACTGAGTTTAATTAGAGCTGCTCGCATGAGTTAGGGGCTGTTTGCTGAAGCATGGCTACACCACTGAGGAAAAATGACTCTCCCGGTTCCAGCAAGCATCCTCAGTCAGGTAGTTCCTCGGCTAGGCGTGGGTCCTCGTGAGCCCCTCTCCCATCTCAGGCAGGTCTTGTGCAATCAATCACAGGTGCAGGGAGTTCACAAGGGCAGCAGTTGTGTCATGACTGGAAGCAATGCTCCCACCCTCCAGCTCTTACATTCTTTCTGCCCCATCTTCCACAATGCTCCGTGAGTCTTTGGGGGGGGGGGGCTGTGATGGAGATGTCCTGTTGTAGTTGTGCTCAGCACTGTGACCAGCTCAGAATCTCTGCAACAACTGCTGTCCACAGCCAAAAGAAACTCCCCCTTGCTGCTGCTTGAATTTTTCATGGTGCCTATTTAAAGAGAGTGAAGGGTGATTGCAGAAAATAGGGCAACAGGAATGAACGATCAATTAATGAGTGAGTAGACCCTGCGAAGGGAATGACCCGAGCTCTTTCATCACAGTCCACACACTCCCCACAACCTCTGTGCACAAGCCTGGGCTGAGATCTGCTTCGGGGAACCAACCACAGAGCATTTTCTGCCGTAATAAGGTCTCCCGCTGAAATGCCTGTGGGTGCCGGGCAGGCCCTGTGAGCGTGGGAAGCTGCCCCGGGAGTGGCACAAATGCATCGAAGGTTTGCTTTGCTGTGGAGCCATGACTCTGCAGCTGTGCAAGCCCGGGATTGCTAGATTTAATCGTGTTTCCCAAGAAGCCGTGTATCTACCGCAGGCAGCTGGGCAGGTGACTGAGTGGGTAGCGCTTGCCATGGGGGCATGAATGAGGGCCTGAGTTTGAATCTCCAGAACCTGTGTAAAAAGCCAGGGGACAGCACACCCTTTACCCCAGTGCCAGGGCAGCAGAGACAAAAGGATGCCTAGGGCATGATGGCCAGGCAGTCTTGCTGAAGCAGTGAGAGTGACAGAGGAGGACTCTCAGTGTCAATGTCTGCCTTAAACACGCACACAAACACACACACACATACACATGCATACATGCATGCACATATGTGCACTCGTATGTACGTGTGTGTGCAATAAATAAATAAATAAATCCAAAACAGTATGTGAAATCCCTTTTCCTTTGCAATGTCAGTACCTTCTACAGATGTCAACCACACAATGGGAGCCAAGGAGACAGACTCTGACTTTGTAATTGTGAGGGAGAACAGTTGCATCTCCGTGCGGAGATAGGAGAGCCGCTTTAGGCTGAGCTCAGACGAGGAGCAAGCATCTGGACCTGCGTGCTAAGGAATGGAACTTTATCATTTCTCCCCGAGCCCAAGACAATTAAATGTAATGATGTTATTCCCAAGGTCAATTAAGTCTGAAACCTTTTCCTCTCTGTGCTATGTGCTAACAGATTTTGGGAGCTATGAAAAGTCCGTCAAGCCCATATGAAAGTGAAGATTGGAGGTGAGGTCTACAGGGCAGGCGTGGACAGAGAGCGAAACATGGCCACACAGAGAGCAAGGCCACACAAGCGACAGCACCACATCTGCCTTAGGAGAGCAAAGAGGCCAAAGATGGGAAGTGCAGGCACTCTCCAACTGGCTTTACATTTCTTTCTGTGTGTCCACGTAGTTTCGGGGATTGAACCCAGGGCCTCCTACCTGCTAGGCAAGTAGTCCACAGCTAAGCAATGTCCTCAGCCCCTTCCAACCAGCTTTCTGGGTTACTGCTCTGCCTGCTGAATCCCCGTTTCCATTCCAGTTTGATCAGAACTGGCTGAGCTGGTCAGAATCTGCAGTGTGTGTGGCCAGGAGACGTAGCGTGGCTAGCATGCAGAGTTCCGGATTCAGTCCCTGGCATAAATGTGTATGGTGATGCTTACCTGTAATCCCAGCACTATGGAGGTGAAGGCAGGAGGGCCAGAAGTTCAAGAGGCCAGCCTAAGGGCTAATGAGCCCCTATCTGGAAAAATAAAGTATGCACACATGTACATACGAACACATGTATACACACACACACACACACACACACACACAGTGGTGGTTTGAGTAATGTCCCCCATGGTCTTGGGCTTCTTGGCTGTGGCTTAAGTTGGGAGCTGTCAGTTCCTGGTTCCTGTTGCCATGCCCATTACTTGTGCCATGCCTCCCTTCACCATCACGGACTCCAAACCCCTCTGGAACCATAAGCTGAAATACACTCTTTCCTCTACAACTTGCCTTGGTGATATTGTTTTGTCACAGCAACAGAAAAGTAACTAATTTATACATACAGACAGACACATGATATACATACATATATATGTTATAGATAGAAAAGAAACTAAAATATACATACAAACACTTGATTCTATGTTTTACGAAATAATATATATAGAAAAGTAAATAATATATACATACACACATGATATATGTTATATGAAATAACATTATACACTCACACACACACATACACACATACACACACACACACACACACACACACACACACACACACGCTGTGAATAATTTGCGTTCAGTGGTGGCTCCCAGCAGCCTGTTGGCTGAGAGCATGTTGATTTCTAGAACTCTAAAGGACCTCAGCGGAAATCATGGTGCATACGGAAGCATGCCCATGACCACTGAGCAAGGTCAGGCGGAAGTGAGATTAATGGTGGTGGCCACGAGGGAGAGAAGGCAGCAGCATTAAAAATGATGATGGTAATAGTAGCAGGTGACCCTCCTGAGCATTTACTACGGCCAAGGTGCTTTAGGAAACTGACGACCAAAGGCTGCCCGGTTACAGCATCAGCACATCTTCCTCTAGTGGAGAAAAGTATCACTTCTTTTCCAATGGGTCCAATGACATTGGACTAATAATACAGTAAGATATTCCAGGGCTAAGGAGATGGCTCAGTTGTCACCCTTGCCTGGTGTGATGGCTAATCTTGGTTATTAGTTTCACACCCCTGGGAAGAGAGAACCTCAGTCAAAGAATCGCCTCTATCAGATTAGCCTGGGGGCATTTTCTGATTGCTAAGTGAGTCCACTGTGGGTGGCATCATCCCTAGGCATGTGGGCCTGAGCTGTGTAAGGAAGCCAACAGAGAGCCTGGGAGAGTGAGTCAGTAAAGAGCATTCTTCCGTGGCTTCTGCTTCAAGCCCCTGACTCGTCTGCCTTGGTTTGTTTCAATGATGGACTGGAAGCTGGAGGCTAGAATAAACTCTTTCCTCCCCCATTACTTTTGGCCCTGGTGTCTTTGACAGCTATGGAAAACAAACTAGAACACCTCCCAAGAGGACCTGAGTTCAATCCCCAGAACACACATAAAAACCTGGCAAGGTAGCGTGTGCTTTGTAACCCTGACAATAGTGAGATGGAAGGCAGAAACAGATAGATCCCTGGAGATCGCCAGACAGCTAGCCTAGCCTACTTGACAACTATCCAAGCCACTGAGGGATGTTATCACAGAGAAATCCTGAGAATCAACAGCTGGGCTTGCCCTCTGACTCCCAAATGCTAGCACACTCACTTACGCCCAAAACAGGTTTCAAATGCACCGTATATTCCACAGAATAATAACAGAAAGAGAAGGTTGTTACGGTTGTGTCTTCTTTGAACAAAAGCAAAGAGGAAGTAGAGTCCAGAACAGCGTTCAGTGCTCACCCAGCCAGGAGAAGCTGGCAGGAGTCTGTGTGGCGAAGTGATGTCCTTGATCAGCCAATGCTTCTGCAAGAAGAAAGGGCTTTACATAGCAAGGTCACTCTTAAAGCAGCCAACTTGGACCAAACTGTGTCTCTTTCATTCAGAACTTCCTTGTACTCTTGGCTCTTGGACTAGGCCAGAATGCCCCAACACTGTGCTGTTTTCAAACCTGAGTTAAGGCTGAAATCACTCTGTTATGACTTCTTATCTACAGAGCAGGAAGCCAAGATTCCAGGAGGTTAAATAACTAATCCAAGGAGGCTGTGGGGATAAATGAGCCTAGCCTATTCCAAAGCTAGTTCTTTCTTGTGTGTGTGTGCGTGTGTGTGTGTGTGTGTGTGTGTGTGTGTGTGTTGCTCACGGACATATGGATGGATACTGGAGCATGTGGAAGCCAGAGCTCAATGTCAAGTGTTTCTATCAGTCCCTTTCTACTTTGGTTGTTTGGTTTTGTTTTGGTTTGGTTTGTTTTGAGACAGGGTCTCTCTTTATAGCCCTGGCTTTCCTAGAACTCACAGAGATCAATCTCTCTCTTGTCTCTCTAGCAGGGATTGAAGGTGTGTGCCACCTCGCCAGATCCTTCATCTTGGTTTTTAAGACAGGGTCTCTCACTGAACTTGGAGCTCATAGATTTGGCTAGTCAGACAGTCCAGCAAACGCTTGAGATCCTCCTGTCTCTTCCTCTCCAGCGTCTGACCTGCAGGCATGTGCCACCAATTACACGACCCTACCATGTCAGGTCTTCCCCACGCTCGTGCAGCAAGCACTTCGCCACTGAGCCATCTCTGCTACAACCTTCATTCACTTATTTATTTTTAATCTCTTATTACTTGTTCATTTTTTTGTTTTGGCTTGTCTTAGTTGATTGTTGGATTTGGTAAGCTCCAGCAGGCCTGAAATTCACTGTATAACCAAGGCTGGCCTTGAGCTCATGACAGTCCTCCTGCCTCAGCCTCCTAGAGCTGGGATTACAGACATGAGCCCCCATACTCAGCTTACGCTTTCATCTCTGACTGTGGAAGCAGATGCATAGCTGTGATGGCAAACATAAACTACATGGCATGTGTTTTGTATTTCCATCCCCGCTCTCTTTTATTATTCAAGTGCACATGAAAACAAGTGGCGTTTTTGTCAGGATTGGTCATAACACGCTCTCTGCACTTCTTACAAAAGTACAGAGCTCTCTGCTTCAGGCAGAGAAAATAGCAGGAAGAATTTCAGGTTGCCAGCAGCTCATTACCCAGGTGAAAGCTACCTTGGAATTACTTCAAGTGGGTTCAAATTACACCATGTCAACTTGCAGATAACCTGTTATCATTTAATACAGGCCCTGGGTGGATTTATAAAACATCTCTGTTCTGAATTTGATTTCGGAAACAGTTCTAGAATCCAATGAACGTGACGTTTAGAGAAAGTGAGAACCACCCTTGCCACTAAGGGCAATTGAGGGAAATAAGAGAATCCTAACGTGTACCTGTTCATTGTTCATTCAAGAAATTATCCGAGTACTTTCTATGTGCTAGACATTGGTTTGTGGAAATGCAGCCGCAGAGTAAACAAAAGGGGGATTTCCCCCGCCCTCGGGGAATTTTGCTCTAGAGAGTCCGAGGACAGACTAGTGAACTGGAGAGACTGCCATAAATACTATAGAGGAACGTGGGTTAAGAAATGGAGAGCTGGCTCAGTGGAACAAGCTCTCACTGTGTAAGCTTGAAGACTGGAGTGGGATTTCCCAGAACCCAAGCAAATGCTAGAAAATGCCAGGTGGCTACCTGTAATCCCAGTACTCAGGGGGCAGAGATGAGATCTCCCGGGCAGGCTGACCAGCAAAAGTAGCTAGACTAAGAAAGCTCTGGGCTGAGCCAGAGACCCCGCTGCAATAAATAAAGTTAAGAGAGATCAAAGCAGCCTTTCCTACTTGGCATTTGTACTTTGGGGCAGTGTGTTTCCACACAAATCAGGAATGACCTTGTCACAATAGAGTTGAGCAGGAAACAAGGGATTTGACTTCCAAGGCTGGATCTTGAAAGGCCTGTGTGCTGGTTTTGAACTCATCATGACCCTCCCACCTCCCACTCCAAAGCGCTAAGGATCAATGGTTGCACAGTCTGCCCTACTGTTCCTCTTTGCCCCTCTGTCACTCACTCTCCTGATTTTGTCTGTCTCCTCCCACTAGAATATAAGTTATATGATGAAAACAAAATGCTCACTCGCTAGGACCACGTCCTAACACGATGGGACACACACCTACTTGTCAAATGACTTAATACAGCTCCCTGGAGTAGACAGGCTGCTTCAGGACGGTGGAGAAAGTGCAGAAAGGCAGCAGCTAACGGGCTGTGTCTAAGATAATGAAAACCTGAGGTGCTTCGGAGAGCGGAAAATTCAGGTAGAATGTAGAGAGAAGGGCCCAACATGGCTAAAAAGAAATGTTCTTCCCTTGGGTGGTCTTAATAGATTGGGGGAATTGGAACTGTTGAGGGGAACCGTTAGGTTAGTTTTCTGTAAGGAAAGCAAGATTCTTAGAAACTTCCATTTCCACAAACTGCTAGCACCAGTTCTTTTTTCTTTTCTTTTTTCTTTTTTTTTTTTTTACTGTGGTAGAGATATGTATGTATCCATGTATGTATACATATACGTATATATATATATATGTAATTTATTCACTTTACATCCTGGTTGTAACTCCCCTCCCTCACCTTCTCCCGGTCCCACCCTCCCTTCCTCTTCCTCCCTATCCCCCTCCCCTAGTCCTGAGAAAGGGGGAGCCCTCCTCCCCTATCATCTGACCCCAGCCTTTCAAGTCTCATCAGGACTGCCTGCATCCTCTTCCTCTGTGGCCTGGCAAGGCAGCCCTGCCAGAGGGAAGTGATCTAAGAGCAGGCATCAGAGTCCATGTCAGAGACAGCCCCTGCTCCCCTTACTAGTGAACCTATGTGGAGACTGAGCTGCCTACTGGCTGCATCTGAGCAAGGGGGTCTAGGTCCTCTCCATGCATGGTCCTTGGTTGGCGCGCGTCCGTCTCCGCAGCCACCCCTGGATGACTTCGCTAGGCTCCCTGTGGTGCTCCCAATTCTTCCTTGCTTGTTACTGCTTAGCGCTGGCAGAGCCAGCATGCTGGGACGGAGAAGCCAAGGGCCGAGAGCTCGGTCGGTCGACATCCTGGTTGCACGTGTCGTCCCGCATAGCTCCTTGGCTGGCTTCCTTTGAGTGGAATGGCGACTTGAACAAGGACCAGAGTTTTTAATTAATCAGACGCTGCTGTTCGCGGTGGCTCTGCTCCAGCTCACTCAGGGCAGCCGCTTCCTTCCACGTTCCTCAACTCGTATAACGATTATCAACATCCACCGCCTACACAGCAGCGAGGCAGGCAGTCCAGCCTCGCTGTGACCTCGGTGCCAAGCTAGAACTTCGGTTTCTCAGCATTTTAATCCTGCAGCCCTCGGACCCGACTCTGCCATCTTTTTTTTTTTTTTAAATAGGATAGGCTTATTTAAAGTAGGGAGCCGTTCCGATTCGCTTTCTACCAAATCTTGCTGAAGCTTGTTCTCCAGGAGTGCTGCAGGCAGAGAAATGTCTTTGAGAAACAACAGAAAGTGGCCATTCCTGCTGGAGCATGGCCAGAAAATTAAAATACAGAGATAAGAATCCAATTGTGCGTTGCTCATATGAAATCACATTGTGATTGTGCATACAATGGTGGTTAAACCTATTTAGGGAGAGAAAAGAAATGTGTAGCCTAAAGGCTTTATTCTCAAAATTACACACACTTGTGCACACGCACACACACGCACACACACATCCTATCTGGCTATCTTTGTATCTTTATTTTATTCTCTATATTTTATCTCATATTAATAGCATGCCATCTACTAAAATATCCACAAGGCTCATTTTCCTTCCAGCCTCCCTTTTTGGAGGGTCTGTTAATGCCCTGAAACCCTGCCTCACAGACACCCCTTTCCCGTGTCTCTTTTCCAACCTTTGACCTTCTATCCTGAAACCATTCTTCTTTTTTTTTTTGAAACCACTATTCTTTTATGAGCTCCTGAGCTCCATTCCAAAAAGGAGTCTGTTTTTTTTTTTCCTAGGGGGGAGGGCAGGAAGGACATATAGCCCCCCCCCACACACACAGTTACCCACAGCAGACAAAAGGGTTCCTTCCTCTAGGCATTTTTTTTTACACCTCACGGAAGCCAAACTGGGATTTGTGACTTCAACCCAAAAAAGAGAATTTCCAGACAAGCTGGTTTATGAAGCAGAGCTGTGGATTAATAAAGACACTTTGATGCAGACAAAGAGAGATGCTGAGAAGTTAAAAAAAAAAATCCTCAGAATGATGGGTGTGGAAGAGTCCCCTCCATCACCCTGACAATCGTGACGCCCACCATTTTAGTGCGTCTTGAAGTTTCTACCTTCAAAGGGTTGCTAAGAAACCTGATGAGATCACCAGGTGGTTCTGAGGAGCACCTGCCAGAATCTCAGTTGATAAGATCCCCCAGGATGTATGCACTCCCACAGAGTTAACCTTCTGATTGAGATTCTCAGGCAAGGCACCGGGAGAGGAGGGAGGCCCTCCTCACAGCCGTTGTTACAGCAAATACTGCTGATCCAGAGAATTCCTTTTTTTTTTTTCAGTTGTCAAAGGCTTTACCCAGCCTCTGGGGTGAGGACTGGTTAAGAGCGTACACTGCTCTTCCAGAGGACCAGGGTTCAGTTCCCATCACCCTCAAGCAAAGGAACCAGTAAAGTGTGGTATCTGAACGTGCGGAGTAGCTCAGCATGGCTGCCAGCACCAACCAGCAGGGCAGGGAGAACACGGACACCAACACCTCAGGCTGTAGTCGCTACATGCAGAGCAGAATCACTTAAGTCGTTCAACAATCCTTGTTAGTTATCAGCAGAACACAAATTATGAGAATCCGAGACTACATCATTCCATTGGGAAAATAAGTGAGAAATCTAACGTCGGTTCTTGAGGCCTTAACGAATAGTTTTTGAGGCTGTAACAAATACCATGGGTGACGGGAGAAGATAATTTGGCACCACTTCACTGAAGGTGTCAGCACTTTACATAAAACTCACCATTTACACTCCTAGTGTGGACCTAGACACACACCTAAAAAGAAGCTCTAAAATGAAGTCTTTTAGTCGAGAGAGAGAGAGAATATATATGCCCTCTGTATAAGCCTTTCTACCCTCTGAAAAGTTCCCATAACTCCAAATGTCACGCACTCACAGAAACTGTCTGCAGCTGGCAAACCCACAGCTGTCCTAGAGCACAGACAAATCATAGTCAGCAGCTGTGGACAATCTGAAGCTGCCTCATACCCCACACCCGGGATTAAAACAAAACCATATTCACATAACAGAACTCTCTGTGGCTCCAACTGTTAGCTTCCCCTTTCTCCTTTCCTTAAAAACAGTTGCAGGTTTCATCTGGGGATCTTCTCCCTCCAACCTTATGGCTCCAGCTGAAGCTGTGTTCAGACAGCTTCAGTCAAACACTGACTTGACTGGCTTAGAGATGACATGGGACTAGGGTTGTCCAATTAGAAGGAGTCCCAAGATGATGGGAAAACAATCTTTCCCGTTTCTATGGATCTTGCTCTAAGCCAGCAAGTGACGTCTGAGGATGAAGCTGGCAGAGATGGGAGGTGTGCCGAGTGAAGAGAAAGAACTAAATTTTAATGGCACCATTTATGATCTCAAGGAACTTAAAAGCAAATCTACTCTTGAACATCAGATTGCCTGAACAATAAAGGCGTCTTCTGCTTAAATGATTTTTATTTGTTTGCTCTGTGACTCACAATCCAAAGATTTCTAGACCGTAAATAGCTTCCTTACCATTTAAATGATTTCTGTTAACTCCTTGAAATGTTCATACGTGTCTGCAAAGTATTTTGAGCATATTCACCTCGACTGCTCCCAACATCCCCAGCACCTCAATACACCTGCTCAACTTCAGGTCCTGTTTTTCCTTTAAAATAATATCACTGAGTTCAGTTAACACCGTCTGTGTACACATGGGTGTGAACCACGCACCGGAATCAGGACAACCTTGCATCAGCCGGAACCCCATAGAAAAATGACCCTTTGCATCACTAGCCATCAAATGCCAACGGCTCCTCACCTGTGGCAGGGCTTGGGCAGCCCCTCTGCCATTCGTGCTGGGTTTTTGGCTGCTCAATCTGTAGATCAGAACCCCATAAGGGCTAGCTTAAATAACTATCAGGATCACAAAAAAAAAAAAAAAAAGACAACAGTAAATTAGATATTTGAATGTGCAATGGTAAAAAATTTTTTAAAGTAAACATGTCAAGGGTCCAGAGTGTTTCCAATTAACTTGGACTACATTAAGTCATGTGACTTCTCTGCTGTCTTGGGTCTGAAAATCAAGTTAGCCACCAGAATAACAGTTTTAGAATCAAACATTCTAACCCAAAACCATACCAAGTGCTTTGTATGCCATGGCACCGTGTGACACCGAGGAACACCGTCTGGCACACCTCAGACTCCAGGCCCCAGCGGTGTCACCTGCTCCTCTAAAAACAATAGTTCAGGGATGAAAAACATTGTCCCAGCATGCACCTCTTAGCCTATCTTTGTGTGGCTCTGGGTCAACGTGTCTGACTCTAAAAACTGTTATTCTGATTGCTAACTTGAGTTTCATAAAAACTCAGAATTTGGTGGCGTTCGGCTTGGCATTAGGACAGAATTTCCAAACATTTCTGGAACGACCCTAAGCCGACGTCGGCCATTTTGAAGTGCACATTTTCATGCAGCAGCGTTCCCAGCACAGACCGTGATAAAATCAGAACACGGATCAGCTCTGGAGGGCCTGAAGCTGCCCCCGGTCCTGCCGTATCAGAAAACCACACAGGCTTTAACGCTTTGTGTGGAGAGAAACAGGCAGCCCAGCTCGTTGGCGTGCAAATTTGCTTTCCTCTTTAATAAATAAATACAATTGTATGCATACCGACACATTTTTTGAAAATTAATTTATCATTTCCCTACATTACATGCTTGTTTTGTATACCTGTTTCATGTGCCCACATGCCTGGCCTCACATAAAAATTTCTCAGGCAGAAAAGTGTAGACAGATAAAAACAAGATCCAAAACAGTTCGAGCCCCGCTTTCCATAGCACTGCCTACCAAAACGTGCAGAGAAACAGTATTTTTTTTAACTGTGGAATCTTTGTGGTGCTTTTTTTTTTTTTTTTCCAGGCTATTCTACATAAATAGTGTTTCCATCTCTTACTTCTGTGGGTTCTGGATCTAGCTTATATCTTACCTGTTTCAAGGTCAACAGTGTCATGCTCAGATTAATTCCTGTGTCAAAATCCTCTTAACATGGTCAAGGACACCAATCTCTAATTACAGGTAAGTTTATCTGAACCACCAGCTGTGTTTAAAGGGATTGGGTGAGGTTGTATGTTAAATTCGCATCCTAAAGGGAATGTAGACAGATTCACTGTGCTAACGCAGTGCGGCAACCCCGGGAATGAACACCCTCGTGTGTCCCACACTGCGTATCTGTGACTAGAGTGAATTTCAAGATTGCCTTTTCCAGGATCCCCCCCGATCTGAAGTGAAAAACCTTCAGTACATTCCAGGTAACCACCAAAAGCAATGTGAAACGAGCCCCCAGCCAAAGGCCCGGTACAAAAGGCCTATCTCCTCTCTTCTTGGGAGATTTGCTTTGTGAGTAAATTGCTTTTCCTTAAAGGTCACTTTGTTGGTATGGAATACCTTTGCACCTGACACTGCCCTGTAACTGTAGGAAGCTGCACAGGGGACGGCTAAGCGGTGTTTCCTACTGTTGCATCCATCACTTCATCATACTTTTCTTCCCCCACCAGAAAGACAGCTCAAGCTGTTTCAGAAGTTCGTGAGGGAGTTTCCCGGGGGGTAGGGGAGTGTTATCCAAGATCAAAACAGTAAACCATATTTTATATATCTTCCATTTAGGTAAGATAGGAGAGTTTATTACAGTGGATGTTTATTGAATTTTTTCTGTATGCTGGGGAAAACACACTAAAGGTTTTTAATGTCTCATCTAATTGAGTTCTGAGGCAAGTTATTATCAGTCTCATTTTATTTTAAGATTATTTTATTTATGTATCTCCATGTGTGTCTATGTGTGTGCTCAAGGAGGCCAGAAGAGGCCATCATGACTTGGATCTGGAGTTACAGGCACTCATGGTCCACCAGATGTGGGTGCTAGGAGCCAGACAAAGGGCCTCCATGAGAGCAGCCAGTGTTCTTAGCCATGGGCCATCTCACCAGCCTCCAGTTATCCTCATCCTGTAGCCCGGTGTGGAGGCACATGAGAAGTGGAGACAGGAAGATGAGGCAGCATTCAGAGCAAACCTTTGCTCCACTGTGAGTCTGAGACCAGATTGAGCTACATGAGACACTTTCTCCAAACAAGAAAAAGAGAGCAAGGACTCACAGAGTCTTGACCTAGGGGAGAATGTCAGGTGACCAGTAAGAATCGAGGATGTCCTTCTCCTCCACTCTAAGCTCAGTGACCAAATGAGAAGGATGGGAAATGTCAGTCAGAATAGTTCTGGGGAGCTGAAGGAGGAAGCTGCATCCTTTAGACATGTGACATCAAAGACTCTCTGGGTCTTTGCCATAATATCCATGCTGACCACCTCACCTCCTAAGATGGGAGCCGGAAAACTTCTCAGACCAAAGGCAAATGTATCCTAAACAAGATGCACAGATAATTATCCAGCAAGGCCACTTGCTGTTCCCTCCCACCCTCCCTGTGTTTCTGTGATGAGTGGCAATCCCAGTTCTCCAATAACAACAGAAGGTCCTAGGCTAGAGGGCTGGCTCAGTGGTTCAAAGCACTGGCTATTTTTGCAGGACCTGAGACCCCCATCCTACATCCAGTACCCTCACTTGTTCCACGTGAGCATGGCTCTTGCTACCTTCTCCCTGTTTTAACGAACAGACTATTAAAACTATTAAGACCCTCCCACAGGAGCTGCTAGGCATGTAATCACTCTGACACTGTCATGTTCAGAAGACGTGAGGATTCCAGGGGAGTGCGGAGGAAAGGCACACGGGCAAGATGATCGCTGGAGGCATCTTCCCCGTCTCGGAAGGAGGGCTTGCCACAGAGCACAGCTTCAGAACGGCTAAGGAGTACTGCTCTCGTTGATGGTTTCCATGAGCGTCTGGTAGACCATCAGCCTTCTTCTACCTGACATGCCTTCACTGAGAGCACGTCTACAAAAGGAAGTAGACACGTCCTACACCACCCGCTTCCTCTCCCTTACGGTAGTAGATGCTCTGAGCGTTGACTGGACATGTAGCCTCCCGAGGAGAGAAAAGCAACTACATTTCCCCCTCCTTTGCAGCTGAGTGAGACAATGAAACTTGAAAGCAACTGGGATTTGGACAAACAAGATATGTACAAAAAATTCTAGAAAAAATTCCTCAAAGATCTACTTGGATTGGATACTTCTTTTCTTCTCTTACCTCAGGCTGGACCCCAATATAAAAGTAAGTATATATGTTTATATATATGTGTAATTATATATATATATTATATATAATTATACCTATATTTCATCATCTATGTGGATTGGAGTTCCAGGCGATTACATAACAAGACAGTAGGAACCAGGTTCCCTGCCCAAGCATCAGCCACCTTACCATTCCAAGATAGCTCATTCTGAACAATCTCTTGGAAGATTAACTGCTATTTACTTAAACCACCATAGCTTTCCATGTCTTTACAGCCGCCGCTTTCCAGTCCTCCCTGTCTCTCTGTCTTTGTGGTTGTCCTTTGTTTTCCTATAGATTTCAGAGAGTGAAATGGCTGTCTGTGTCTCTGGAATGTAGCCTTGAATCCTGACAAACAGCTTCCTGGGCTAGCTACTTATGTCTCAGAACTCAGCCTGCAAAATAATAGCTGGAACGATTTGTCAAAGGCTTAAGCAAAGCCAAACACCGGCCCTCGGCATTTCAAAAGCACTAAATAAATGTCAATACCGGGCTTCCTCTTTCCTGGTTCAAACCTGGTGTACTGCCAGCACTCTTCAGCTTCCTCCCACTCTGCAGCTCCCCAGTGCAATTGCTGTCCACCATCTACCTTTCCCCCACCTCTCTAGCCTTCCCATCTCAAGTGCCCTCGGATATACAAGCAGATGGAAGTAGCACCCACCATAAAATAAGAACAACAGTTCTGCCCAATCAGTGACTACCCTTCCTCTCTCTTCTTCAAGACTGAAAGAGTTGCCCATTTCCTCATCCCCCAGGCTCCCTCCCTCCCAAACTGAATGTAGCACCCTAAGCTCTATCAGCACCCCTGAGTGAAGCCACTAGTCCCCACCTAATGACAACACCCTTGTCTTCACCCACTGTTCACAAAACACGTCAGTGCTCACTCTGCCTTCGACCTCCATGACCTCCTCTCACTGTCCCTAGCTTGACCCCCCTGGAAGCCCCTCCTTCTCATCCATCTTCTTCCCACATCCACACACCCATTTCAGAGATACCATCATAAACCTGTCTCACGTTCATCTCCATCAAAGACTGTTTCTCTCCTAGTTAGCTTCAGCTGTCAACCCAACTCAGAGTTACTGAAGGAGTCGCAGTTGGGTTGTTGCCTCAATCATATTAGCCTGTGGCATGTTTTGTCTTGACTAATGATTGATCTAGCAGGGCTCAGCCCACTGTGGCTGGTGCCAGTCCTGGGAAGGCGGGTCTACGCTGTATAAGAAAAGCAGGTGAATGTCACCCTGGGAGCTAGCCAGGAAGCAGTGCTGCTCCATGGTCTCTGTTTCAGATCCTGCTTGAGCTCCTGCCCTGGCTTCCCCCACTGGTAGACTGATCTGGAAGTGTATGTCAAATAAATCTTTTCCTCAAGTGACTTTTGGTCAAAGTGTTCCGTCATCTCAACAGAAAAGGAACAGGATGGCAGGTGAAATCGAGGCAGTCAGACACGGAGACTCACACAGCCTTCTCTATCCCCTGGTGTGGATGTCCTTAGCTGGGAGACTTGCTGGCAGAGAGTGGGGAATAGGAAGTACTTGCTCAGCTCTCTTTGCTGGGTTTGTCACAATTCAGAAGGTGCATACAGTGGCCCCTTCTATTCAGCTCCTGCAGAAGATACATGAAGATCAGCACGCGTGGAGCAGTAACCCCCAAATCATATCTCTTCAACAATAATCTACCCTGGCAGAAGTCAGACAACACCCTCCTCTACCCTCCTGTCTGCAACTGGAATTCTGGGAGCGTCTAAGAGGCAACCATGACTTGATACATAAGCAGTGAGACTGCAGCATTCTTGTGTCCAGTCCTGAATCCTAACTCCCTCTCTTTAGTTTCCAGCTACACAGCATCAAGAGGTCTTGCAAAGCACTTTCAATAACACAAGTCCCTTGTGTGAGATGTATTGTTGGCCAGCCAGACATTAATTAAGCCCAGTGCCCAGCAACCAAAAAGGAATTTTTACATTACCCTGTCTACTGCAGTTTTTTGGTTTTGTTTTTTTTTTTTTTTTTTTTTTTTTTTGGTTGATTTTTGTTTTTGTTTTTTTGGCTTGAAAAACACAGAGAAAAGAACTTAAAAATTATTATTCCCTTTTCATTAATTTTTAATTATTCCCAATCCCTCAGCTGCCCCAAAGTCTCCCAGTCTCCTGTCTAAAGTTATATCTGTACACACACACTCACACACATGGGCACAGAGCCTACCAGAGTTACCACAACAAAACCAGTTTGTACCAGCTCAAAAAAAAATGACTGTTACATTTTTAGAAATACTTTCTGCCAGTTCATAAACATGTCCATTATTTTTAAAAAGTTACAAATTTACAATGAAGCACATTATAAATTGAGGTAAAACACAACCACAGGAATAACATGTATGATTCTCAAAACAGTTATGCTGGCACCAAAAATGAAAGACTATATATCAAAAGATGCCAATGATGGAAGTCTGTGGCAAGCTGATCTGTGCTGGCCAGAGACAGATGAGTAGTTTCCTGCAGGGGAGAGGCAATAAAAAGAGGAAAAGAAAGAGGTTGGTAAGAAGAGATTTCAATGTGTGGGAGAAAAGTTTTGTACTCTGTTATTGTGACATTGTCATGGCTGCACTCCCATATCAAAACTCTTCCAGCTGTCTACTCCGAATAAGACTTATTATATGTGAGCACTACGTCATCGACAACATTCTGAAATCCACTACTGCATTAAGAGTTTACTGTCCTTATCACTTATCCTCACAGGAGACTTCTTTCCATCTACTGAGTCCATCTGAAGGAAGCCATACAGAGGAGCATAACACACCTACCCAGCTACAGTCTTGGGGATGGAGTCAGTGGTGGGAGAGTGTCTTCTCATGTTAACAGATACAGGAAGACCCATCTTAACTGTGACCCAGATAAGTCCCTGAGCAGGGGTCCTGGACCTTATAAAGTAGAGAACTTGCTGGTTAGTTTGTGTCAGCCTGACATAAACAAGGGAATATCCATTGAGAACCTGGCTCCATCCTGCTGGCCCGTGGCTGTGTCAGAAGCAGTTTTTAAAAACTGATGACTTGATACATAAGCAGTGAGACTGCAGCATTCTTGTGTCCAGTCCTGAATCCTAACTCCCTCTCTTTAGTTTCCAGCTACACAGCATCAAGAGGTCTTGCAAAGCACTTCAGAGGGCCCAGCCCACCACAGGCAGTGCTGCCCCTGCTCAGGTGGTTGTGTTAGAAAGCAGGCTGAGTGAGCCAGGAGAGCAAGCCAGTGAGCAGCATTCCTCTGCGGCTTCTGCCTCAGTTCCTGCCTTGGGTTCCTGCCCTGGCCTCTGTCAATGATGGGCAGTAAAGTAGAAGCATGTTAAGCCTTTCCTTCCATAGTTGCTTTTAGTTGTGATTTTATTACAGCAACAGGGAAGTGGCTAGGGCAACCAGCACGACATAGTCACCACTCTACTGTTGACTCTGGCTGCTTCAAGCTCCTGCCTCAGTGACTTCTCTGCCATGGCAGATGTACCCTTCAATTGAGCCAGAATAAACCCTTTTTCCCTTAAATTGCTTTTGTCAGGGTGTTTGATCACAGCAGAAGAAAAGAAACTAAACAGAAGCATTTTTTTATAGCATTTCCTCCAAGTACTTGGGGGTGGCCCTTGACTTTGCATAGCCTCGCTCACTGCCTGCCTTCAGCCTCCTGGATGCAGAAGGAACGCGGCCAGCTGCCTGTCATACTTCTGCCACCAAACCTTCCCACCTCGACAGACTTCTCCACCATGCAGCCATTTGTAAGCTGCGAACACAATACGCCCTGCCATTAAGTTTCTTCTGTCAAGCTACAGCCACGGCAAAAGTAACTAACACACTTTCCAACTCTAGAAAACAGTGCTGCCTCGTAGGACCTCCAGTTCTGTGACAGACACCATGACCAAGAGCAAACCAGAAAGGAAAAGGTTTGTGTCCGCCACCTGTATGTTCCAGTTTATCACGAAGGGAAGCCAGGGCAGGAACAGGAACTGAAACAGAGGCAATGGAGGGGTGCTGCTTACTACCTTGCTGCCCCTTGGCTTGCTCAGCCTGCTTTCTTATATGCCCCAGAACCACCCAGCCCATGGGTGGCACTGCCCACAGTGGGCTGGGCCCTCCCACATCAATCATTCATCAAGAAAATGACCCCACAAACTTGCCCAGAGGCCAATCTGATGGAGGTATTTTTTTTTTTAATTGAGGTTCATCTCCCCAGATGTCCCTGGCTTGTGTCATGTTGATAACTAACCAGGACACCCAGGAAAGCCATGCTTTGAAAATGAAGGGACGGCACTGCCATTGCCTGTTCTTAGCCGGCCCCTCAACCCCTGCCAACCCACACCCAGTACCCCAGCCTGAATCTCCCAAACACTGTGCTCACGTCGCTCTACACACAGCTGCCCTTGGACATGCCTGGCCCATTCGCAGAACAAACAAGCACCTTGTTCTACAATTCTTTATTTGTGTTAATTCCGCAGAGTCACCTTGCATTAAAGCATGTCAAATTCAATGGTAATCGCTGAGGATACTATGAAATAATTAGTTCTCATCTACAAGAATCTTGCAGCAGAGGGAGCAGCAGTGGAGGAAGGAACACCAAGCTGGCTAGAGGGAGGCATGTGAAGGAGTCGCCCTGGGCACAAATGTTAAGGAGATACTGAAAATTTTAGTAATTAAGGAAAATAATGTTTTAGTACAGTATTTATTTAGAAATCATAGCTAATGGGCAGTGGGTGCGGTGGCACACCTGTAATCCCAGCACTCAGGGAAGCAGAGACAGGTGGATCTCTGTGAGTTCGAGGTCAGCCTGGTCTACAAAGTGAGTCCAGGACAGCCAGGACTACACATCGAACCTTGTCTGGAAAAACAAAACAAAACAAAACAAAAAAAATCATAACTAATGGAGCCAGGGAAATGGTTCAGTGTGTGAAAGCATTAGCCACGGAAGCCTAACAATCTGACTTCCATCCCCAAAGCCCACATAAGAAGCAGGAAGTAGGGGACTGGAGAGATGGCTCAGAGGTTAAGAACACTGGCTGTTCTTCCTAAAGGTCCTCAGTTCAGTTGCCAGCAACCACGTGGTGGCTCATAAGCATCTGTAGTGAGAGCTGGTGCACAGGTATACATGCAGGCAGAATGCTGTATAAGTAATAAATAAATAAATCTTAAAAAAAAAAGAAGAAGAAGAAGGAAGTGGCCAGGGCATTTGTATTCCCAGCATTCCTCAGCTAAGCTAGGAGGTGAAGATAAAAGAGTCACTCTGAAGCTCAAGGTCAGCTAGCCTTCAGCACACTGGATGGCAGCAGAAACAGGAGAGACCGGGCCTCACCTCGGTGGAAGGTGAGAACCAGCTCCTAAAGTCGTCCATCAGATGGCAGCCACACTCACCAACACATACATGCGCATAGATAGTGTTAAAATCATAATTAGTAAAAGATCCATGAAAGCACCAAACAAAAACGTCAACATGTTCTTAAAATATTTTTATAAATTACTTGAGAATTTTTTTTACCTTTTTTATATTATTATTTGAGAATTTTACAATGCATTTTGACTATATTCATCTCCCCTTCTCCCAACTTTATGCCCTCACATCTCCAACCCAAATCAAGTCCAGTTTATGCTATCCCTATATTCCTGGGTGCGGACCAACCCCTACAGTCAAGGGGCCTAACAGGCGTCATACTCTTAAAGAAAACGGACTCTCCTTCCCCTAGCAGCTGTCAATTGCCAATGGCTCCTTAGCTAAGAGTGAAACTTCTCATGCCCACCTCCAAATCCGAAGTCTTAAACTAAATGCAGTTACACTGTGATTGTACTTACAAATGATATACAGCCTTTCAGGGAGGCTCTTCTGAGAGACTGCCCTTCCCGAATTCCTATGTTCAAGCTTAATCCCATGCAAGGAGATGAGCTCAGAGCCCCCTCATCTTCCCAAACAATGTCAGAAGTCCAGCTATGGCCTCTCAGCACAGCACAGCATAGAGGAACGTTAATTCAAAATATGCTGCTGTGGCAAGAGGTCACATCCAAAGACCTTCTAGGTGTGTGTGATCCAGCTGAAATACAAACACGCCAGGAGACAGAGGCAAGCAGATCCGAGTTCTAGGCCGGCCTGGTATGGAGCAAGTTTCAGGTAAAGAAAAGCTTAGGTCCAGGTGTGGTGGTGCACGCCTTTAATCCCAAACAATGAAGATAAAGATTGTAGAAGAAGCACCCATGTTTGAGAGTGGTGTCTAATTGAGTGGCAGAAGCGGTGACAGATCAGAAAAAAACTTGACATGATAGGATACATCCAACTCTCACGAGGAGAGAGAGAGGAAAGAGAGGCTACTTAATGGGCAATGAGACAGAAAGGAAGCAGTTTTTACTGGGACAGTAATAGAGAGTAATAGGGTTGCAGAGAGAGCTCGGGTGAAGATGGAATGAGCTAGAAAAAGAGAAGGAGCCAGGAGATTAGAGCAGATTGTTCAAGCTAGTTTAAGGCCAATTAGGGCAACTCAGGGGCTGAGAGAAAAGAGTTGGGAAAAGAGTTTGAGCCAGAACAGCTAAGTTGAACCAGCCTGCCCAGAGCTCAGAAAGAACAAGAAATAGTGAGCTTATTAAGCAGAAAGTCTCAGAGGCTGAAAACATTCTAGGCCTAGCTTAGATTGTGTGGAGGCTGGAAGCTTCCAGGACTAGGCCCACATTAACAGACAGAGGCAGTCAGCCTCAGAAACATTTGAAGCAGGTGGATAAAAGTTATTTTTACAGCCCAGTTACAAACACATTGCCTGCCCACTTGTCCATTACGTATTTATGAACCTCCTTGTCATCACTGACTCTGAGATCGTATTTGTTGCCTGGCTAGGACTTTCCTTAGGTGTAGGAGAGACACTGTACATGTTGGACGAATGAAGGAAAGCATGGAAGTTGTTAGGGAGGGCCACTTAGCTGAACTTTCACTCTTGTATCTTAAAAAAAAAAAAAAAAAAGCATTCTTCATATTAAACATAATACTAGAGATCTGTCTTTCTGTCTTTCTTCCAGTTCCCTGCAAATGGCAGAATCAGACTCTTCTTTATGGCTGAATGATGCTCTACTGGGTGTTCTTACCACAATTTTAAAATCCATTCACCTGTTGATGTGCGCATATGCTCTTTCCACATCATGGCTGTGGTGGTTTGAATGAGAATGATCCCCGTGGGCTCGAATGCCTGATCACCTGGGAGTGGAACTGCTCGGGAAGGATCAGGAGGTGTGGGTTTGTTGGAGATGTGTTGCTGGGGTGGGCTTTGAGGTTTCGTCAGGCCCATTGTCTGCCCCCCTCCCTCTTTCTCTCTGCCTGGCCTACAGATCAAGATGCAGCTCTCAGCACCATGCCCACCTGCCATCATGCACCCCTCCATGATCATAACGAGCTAACCCTGTAAAGCTATAGGCAATCTCCCGATTAAATATTTTGTGCTGTAAGGTGGTGGTGTTCTGGTCATGGTATCTCTTCACAGCAGTAGAACTGTAAGTAAGACAATAGCCAAGATGAACAGCTCACCAATAAACATGGCTATGTACTTACCTCTGTGATGTGTTCACATCCCTTTGCGTGTTGACCTCAGAGTTGTCTGGCTCATCGTACGGTATTGGTACTTCTGTCTTCAGGGTGTATGTGTAAGAGGGGCGCCCTGCATGTGTTCATATATGAGTGCAGGTGCACTGGCCCACGTGGGTTGTGAATATGTGTGGAGGCCAGAGGTTGATATCAGGATATTTTTCCTCCACCTTTTTTTTATGATTATTGTTTTATTTTTTGTTTTGTTTATTTGTTTGTTTGTTTTTTGAGACAGGGTTTCTCATGGAATCTGAAGCTCATGTTTTGGCTAGGCTGGCTAGCCAGCAAGGCCCAGGATCCTCCTCCAGCCCAGCTCTGGGGTTACAGGTTTCGTTTCCATCACCATGTTCAGCTTTTATGTGGATTCTGGAGATCTGAACTGAGATCTTCATACACACACACACACACACACACACACACACACACAGATCCATTCCCATCAGCATTTGTATTGGTTGTTTTCTTGGTGATGACCATTCAGAGTGGGGTGAGATGAAATCTCATCCTATCTTTGATCTCCATTTCCTTGATTTTAAAATTAAATTTTTAAATGAAAAATTTTAACTCTACCATTAAAAATACTTACAAATAAAATAAACATACATCACACATCAGAATTAGAGAGCTTTTGGGGAAAAAGAAAAGAAACACAACTGGCCAATAGCTATTTTTAAAAGTATTCAATATCCCTTGCCATCGGGGAAATGCAAATTGAAACTACTCTGAGACACCATCTCACCCCTGTCAGAATGGCTATCACCAAATCTGACAAACGCTGGACAGGATGTGGAGAGAAAGGAACCTTATTCACTGCTGGTGGGAGTGTGAATTAAACAGCCCCTGTAGAAATCTGTTTGGAGGGCTCTAAGAGTTTTTAAATGGCCTTTCCTTCACTTTGCCTTGTCTGTGGACAACTGATGCTTCGTTCTTTTCTGTTTTGTAACATTTAAAAATTGTGTTTGTGTGTGTCTAAATTTGCCTTTGGCATTCAACTTTGTTTCTCATCCTGGGCACTGCTAGCCCCTTGGCCCAGGAATCCTTATTGTATCAGATATCCTACATGGTGTAAGATGATTAATGGTGTGACTGCCCTTAGGTATTTTCGAGGGTCAATTTTGGGACCTCTGTACCAAAATCTACAGATGTCCCACTCCCTTCTGTAAAATCTCAGGTGTTTGCATGCAGCCTTTGTATGTGCTCTTGTGTGCCTGAAATAATATCGATGATTTGTGACACCTGAGTATCAGTTATTTGTCTTGGCACCGTGATGAAATGCCCAGATGAACCAATTTCCGGGAGGAATCAGTTAGTTTGGCTCAAGGGGATACAGTCCATCATGGCAAAGAAGGGGTGGGGGCCATCATGGTGGCTGACACTCACAACTGAGACTCCGTACAACTCACTGGACAGGGAAGCAGAGGGCTTGGGCTGGAAACGAGGCCAGGCTGCAAAGCATAAGTCACCCTCCCCCAATGCAGTGACCCCTCCTCCCTCCACTATTTCCTAAAAGATGCACACCTCCTAAAACACCAGCAGCAGCTGGAGACCAAGTGTTCAAACACCTGAGCCTGTGGGAAGCATTTTATATTCAAGCTGTAAAACCCTAACACAGTCTAAACGGTACACAAGTGCTTGGGTAGCCCTAACACCGTACAAGTTCTTGGATAACAGCAGAAAAGTACAGTCTGTGCAAGTTTAGATGAGGGTTTGGTTTTTTCGCTTTGTTTTGTTATTTTTTCAAAAATTTCCAGGCCATGGGCACAGAGAATGACTATACTCTGGCCTACATTCAGGTGTCCAGACATAACCAAATGACCTTTAAAGGTTAAAAGCACCTGACTGAGAAGCATGGGGCACATAAGCACTTCCTGGAACTACAGTTATTTAGAATCCCAAGCTTTAATGAGAAGGGCTTTCTTTCAGCTTTACTATCCTACGGGTACACATAGACTCAGTAGACACGTAGACTGTCAGCCTCCTTCCAAGCCTCCCTCCTTTTGCCCCCTCTGGAGATGGGCAGAGATGGTCCACATTATCCTAAACAAGATTTATGGTCTATTTGCACATCACCTGCCACTCTGTGCCTGTCCTAGCCGCCCTCCATCTGCCACCCTGATGCCTACCCAAGAAGCAAACAGGACCTCTCAAGGCAGGGCTGTCAGGGCCTGCTGGGATGTCCACCCAGTCTCTGAAGCGTGCAAGATGCCAGCCTCAGACTGATTCTGTCTATGTCACCATCTTCCTAGCACCAAGTTATTCCAGGTTCTTTTTTTTTTTTTTTTTTTTTTTTTTGAGGGGGGAGGGACTGGAGACAGGGTTTCTCTATGTAGCTTTGGCTATTCTAGACTCGATTTGTAGACCAGGCTGGCCTGGAACTCACAGAGATCAGCCTCCCTCTACCTCCCAGAGTGCTGGGATTATAGGTGTGCGACACTGTGCCCAGTTGTTCCAGGCTCTTCTGTGTCACACTGCCAGTATGTGCCAGCCCCCCAGGCATAATGATCCTCCAACCATTAGGCCAGAGCCTCTTAAAGGGAATGTGCCGGAGAGTACCTCTAGGGCTTGTGAACAGGTTGGACTCGGACTCAACAGCAGATTGGAGGTGGGAGCTGAGGTTCTGTGTTTCTCACAGGCTCCTGGGGGAGAATGGCCCCACATCAGAATCAACTAGAGTACAGCTGCCTACACTCTTCCACCAGAGACGTTGACAGGGACCACGGAGCCAGGTGTTCATATTTCCAACAACTTTCCTCAAACGGTCCAGAGTCCACACCAAGCATCCTGGCCAAGATTTATGTTCTAAGGCTGAGAAGCTGGCTGCTGAAGCTGGGCCTCTGTCCTGAAAGCCATAAAACCAGTAGCACGGGTCTGTTTCTCTTCCTGGTCAAAAGCTCCCCTACCCCCCAAGGCAAATCACCTCATGCAAATACCAGTCCCTGTGTCACCCTGAGGCCTCCAGACACACCCAAATAGACCCAACCCTCCCCTTAACGGGGGATAGGTCTCTATCAGAAAAGATGGAATGGTTGCAGGCTGGGTCTCTATCAGACAAGATGGAATGGTTGCATGTTGGTACAAGGAGAGTCTTTTAAATGAAAGGTGCAATGGCCATGTGCATGGCAAGTGCACAGGCTTCAGAGCAATGCAGAATGGGAAAGCCCTGGAATTTGTTGATATTTAGCCACAGCAGCCAATACTTCTGCTGCCTCAGAGTCTCAAATTAGAATGTATTTTGTAAATTATTTTTGTGTGTATTTGAGTGGATTTTTGTTTGCTTCGTCTCTGTTAGAGTTTTCCCATGTTTCTCAGGCTGGCCTAGAACTCATTGTGTAACCCTGCCTGGTCTCAAACTCACAAGCCTCCCACCTCAGGCTCTCCAGCACTGAGATCACACCCTGTGCCCAACCATCGGGCCTCATCCTTTGAGTGCTTAAGACAAGAAAGAAGGTTTGAGGAGACCCTTCCTGAGCTGAAGTCCAAAGGCCACCCTCACCAAAACTCCCCAGCAGCCCATCCTCCAGGAATCTCACTTTCTCCTCCTCAGAACAAGCAGGATTGAAGGGAAGGGAAGACAAACTGGTTCTAGAAAGAACTCAGGAAGGGAGGGAGAGTATGAGGTTTGAGAAGAGCGGAGGGTAGGCCTGTGTGAGGGAGTGGGGAAAGAGCCCAGCAGCTTTCTGGAGCACTTATCCACAAGGACCCCAGAGGCACAGTAACACAGGGCTGGGACCTGAGTGAGGCCAGAATGAAAAACACAGCAGGAGCCCTTCAGTTGTGCAGAGGCCCTGCCTGCATCACCTCCTCACACCTTGGCAAGGACAATCAGGTGTCCTCATGCCCTCTATGTGGATGAAGACTGGCCGACTCTGGCTGTGGGTTCCCGGTGAAGCAGCTGAAGTCCCTAAGCCACCCCTCCAAGCCACCCACACCACCTCCTGGGTAATGCTTCTTACACAGAGATAACTCTCTATTGTCTTGAAACACCACCTCTTCACTTGCCCGTGAGCAGAACCATGTTTATTTACTAACTTCAGACAGAAAATTGATGAATACATCTGTGTTCCAGCCTTTTATGTGAAGCACGTGGCTACAACCCCAAATGCAGTAGGTCTTTATTTTCAAAGAAGTTCAAAGTCGGGGCAAGGAAAGGGATGCATACGTGTGCTCCTGTGAGCATTTAAGCCCCTGGAGTTTGGAGTATCCCCGTGGCAGTAGCTGAAGCCTATGACCTACCTACTGTAATTGGATGTTATATCCAAAATTACTAGGGTAAGTACAGTATTTAAATAGCATACTTGGGAAGGTTTCAGTCCTTTTTACCTGAGTGCTTTCTGTGGATGGTGTTTTAGCTCATGAAGTGTGAGGGCCCTCAGCGTCGACCTTTATCGTGCGTCTGAACTCTACTTCCCCTCACCAGCTACCGCCAGTAATGACATCTATCAAGCCTTCAAAGAAATGTCCTGACAGATTTGGCAGGGATCAGGATAAATTTACCCAGGAAGAAAATGTCATTTTCAATTTTCATAATAGACGGGTGAAGAAACCTATCATATCACTAGCCTTCTTTATAAAAATATATTACAAAGGATGAACCAGTAACCCCAGACCTCAGCAGGTACACTGCTGTGGCTTGTTTAAGCCAGTATTCCCTGGCTCCAACTTCAAAGTAGATCCCTACCTACCTGGCTGGACGCTGTTTTCATAAGAACCAGCTAACAGTTTACATTCTAAGTTGCGAGTCGATCTTCGGCTCTCTTAAAAGGAAAGAACACAGGGACACCTGCCAAGGCCAGCCCGATGTCAAATGTTTACCAATTGTCAGTCCTAAATCCTGGTCTGTAATTCAGTCCTGTGCCGCAGACTGCCTTTCTGTCTCTGTGTATGTGTGTTTTTCTGTCTCTATCTCTCTCTGTCTCTCTCTTTGTGTGTGTTTGTGCATGTAGTGCACAGGTGTGTATGTATGTGTATGTTTGTGTGAGTGTGTGCGTGTGTATGTGTGTGTGTGTGTGTGTGTTGTATGCATAGATAAATGTGTGAGTGCAGATTGTGCATGCAGAAATAGGCTAGAGGAAGCTATCCAGTGTCTTCGTCTATTGCGGTCTTATTTCTGTGTAACATGAGGTTTCTCACTGAGCATGGAGCTGGCTGCCCCACCCCTACCAGGCTTGCAAACCAGGAAATCCCAGAGAAGCTCCTGTCTCCCCTCCCCACCCCACAGCAGGGTAGATTCATACATCTTGTTGTTGTTGGTACATGCTTGCAGGGGATCTGAACTCAAGTCTTCATGATTACATACACCCACTGAGGCCTCTTCCACAATCACATTCTTATTCATCCCACTTGGAATAGTGATTCGCGTATCTGAAATGTTGGTATTTCACACTTGCTCCCTAACTTACTTGATTCAGATAAGCTGAACTCTTCCACTGTTGCCAGTGTTAGCACTCTGTTCCGTTACATTTCTTTCCATCGATGGTTACAGCGGTTACAGGAATGTTTGCTTAGCTTAGATTTTCACATAGGAACCAACATGTGTACACAGCCTTCTCTTTGCTCAGACTCCGAACCCTTTGAAAGCATGTTCCCATTGATACTAACTTTGTATTTATATGCCTCATCCATAAGGCTGAAACTCAATACATGTTCAATAATTGTATGTCTTAACAGAAGTAGGTAAATACCGGTTTTGCGCATACCTAAGTGTGGAAATGGAAATTCCTGGTACCAGAGAGGAAGTTGGGTCTGTGTAAAATGCATCTCCCAGGCAGCATGAGAGGCTTAGAATGAATGCACTAATGGGCCAACAACACATATAAGTAACTGTCTTCCACTTTGGTCAAAAGCTCATCTTTCTATGGCAATCACAGAGAGATAATGGCATGGCTGTACATGAGGTCAAGGGCCAGGGGCAGCTTTGGTTGAGATAGAAACAAAATGCATTCCAAAGATGAAAAGCAAAGAACAAATACCCTGCTCTAAGAACTGCTCCAAGAATAAAAATAAATTCATTAAAAAAAGAAAAGAAAATACTGTAGTCCTGACTGCTTTTGGCAAGGTGGTGGTGGCACACACCTTTAATTCCAGCACTCACAAGACAGAGGCAGGTGGATCTCTGTGAATTTGAGGCCAACCTGGTCTACAAAGCAAGTTCAGGACAGCCAGGGCTTCACAGAGAAACCCTGTCTTTAAAAGCTTTAAAAAAAAAAATGTAACTTTCATTCTCCTGTTATAATTGTCATCTCTGAGTCTTACTACCTGTCTGCTAACCTAGGCCTAGTCCTGGAAACTTCTAGCCTCTGAATAATCTTATCTAGGCCTAGAATGTTTTTTAGCACCTGACACTTACTACTGAATAAGCTCACCCTTTCTAGCTCTTTCTGAACTCTGGCTGGCTGCTTTAACTCAGCTGTTCTGGCTCAGACTCCTCTCCAAGATGACTGAGTCAATCAAACTTCTAATTTCTCACTGACTTGCTCTGCTTGGCCTCAAACTAACTCTAGCAACCTATCCTAATCTGGCTCCTTCTCATTCTCTGGTTCATTCTGTCTTCATCTGTGTCTAGCTTGTTCTCTCTTCAACCTCTATTTGTAAAACTCTCCTGGCAAAAAGTGCCTCTGAACTCTATAAGTTGAACTTCCAGGAACTCAACTCCACTGCACTGCCTCTCAACTCACTGACTCAGCCGAACTGGCTGAACAGCACTGACTAGAACTCAGAGAACTAGAATTCTGTCTCCTGAGTACTGGGATTAAAGGCCTGTACCACTATGCCTGGACCCAAGCTTTTCTTTACCTGAAACTTGCTCTATACCAGGCTGGCCTTAAACTCAGAGATCTGCTTGCCTCTGTCTGCTGGGATTAAAGGCATGTCAGTATTCCAGCTGAATCACACAGACCTAGAAAGTTTTTTGGATGGGATTTCTTGCCAGAGTAGCCATGTTCTGAATTTAAATTCCTCTATAAGATATGTGAGGGAAATGGTGGTGCAAAGCTTGGGGAAGTAGCCAAGCAGTACCTGATTTGACTTAAGGCCCACTCCATGAGCTAGAACCCATACCTGACTCTGCTTGGGTAACCAAGAACCTGAGACCAGATGGCCCAGGGTTCTAGGGTAAAACCAAATACTGTTGTTATTTTTAAAAAATAATAATAACAGTAAAGTGATTCTTTAATGACATTCTGCTATATTCTTAGATTGGTGCCTTGCTCAGCCACTGTCAGAGATACTTCCTCCTGCAGCAGACAGGAACAAACACAGAGACCCACAGCCAGACATTATGCAGAGAAAGACCTTAGAACACACAGCTCTAAATAGGGTGGCTCCATCAAATCCTTACTGTCAGAGCTCAGGGAACCCTGCAAAAGAGGAAGCAGAAAGAGAGTAACAGCCAGAGAGAGGATAGAAGACATCAAGAAAACAAGGCCCTCTAAATCAACAATGTCAAAGCTCCCGTGAACTCAGGGGACTGAGGCAGCATGCTCAGGGCCTGCACAGGTCTGCACGAGCTCATCTGTGTGTGTTTTATGGCTTCCAGTTTAGTGCTTTATGAGACTCCTGAGTGTGTGAACTAGAGGGTCTCTGATTCTTGTGTCTTCTCTTGCACTCTTTTTCTTCTGTCTGTCTGTTTTGTTCAATTCCAGTGTGTTAGTTTTTGTTTTATCTTACATTTATTTTATTTTAGTATTATTCCCTAGAAGCCTGTTTGTTTTCTAATGAGTGACAGAAAGGTGCGGGGGATGGAGATGAACTGGAAGAGGTAGGAGGAGGAGAAACTGTAATCAGGATGTGAGAAAAAAAAAATGTTTTTTGTTAAAGGTAAAAAATAAAAAGTTGTAAACATTAAAAAGCAGAAACGGACAGGACTCCGAAGTGGCTGTGTGTGGTGCGCATGCGTGCATGCCTTCATAGCCGACACTCAGGAGGCAGAGGCTGAGGCAGGGGGACCTGTCCAAGCTCCAGGCCAACTAGGATATTGTTGTTTGAATGTGAAATGTCTCCCATGGCTTTTGCATTTAAACTCTTGGTCCCTAGCTGGTGGTGTCATTTGGAAGGTTATGGAACCTCTAGGGGATGGAGTCTGGCAGGAGAAAGTATGTCAGTGGGGGCCAGCCTGAAAGTGTTGTAGCCACGCTCCCATATCCTCTCTCTGCTTCCCAGCACAACGTGGCCAGCCAGCAGCGTGCTCCCACCTCTCCTGACGAGGTGAGTTCCTTGGGGCTATTACCCAGAACAAACCCTTGCTCCCTGCAGTTGCTTTGGTCAGACATTTGGTCACAGCAATGTGTGGAATAACTAAGATATGGAGCTACACAGCAAGACCTCATCTCAGAAAAAATGAGCAACAACCAAACAAAAAGAAATACTGCTCCCTGTCTCTACAGAACAAACCAAACAAACCCTAGCTGCTCACACTCATGGGCTGATTACGCTTGACAGGTTCCTGGAATTCAGCTCTTTGCAGAGCAAGTGGGTAGTTGATGTTTAGGATTAGGGGATGTGGTGCATCTTTGAGAACTGCAGAGGCTATCTAGCTAGCTGTGTGTGGGCTGTAACTTGGAGGCCTGGGATCCTGGAAAGTCCATAGCCACAAAGTTGCCCGGGCAATTTAAAGAATGAGGTTCACGGACCATGGGGGGGGGGCTTCAGAAGGAAGTTTACTATAGGCTGATAGGCGCGAACTAGGACGTCTGAGCCCTGTGTGGCAGGAATGGTCAGTGCAAATAAAACACTGGGTTACTGGTCCAGAGGGTTTTTGTAAGACTTAAAACAGAAACTGGGGCCAGGCATGGGGAAGATGTTAGAAATCAGGTGCTCCGCCAGCCTGCACTCAGGGACTCGGTGCCAGAAACCACGTCATCACCCACTGCCTCCAAATACAACACATTTTCACTGTTCCCATAAGTTGTGTACTTTCCCTATGTGCCACAAGTACCCTTGTATCTTTTAAAAACCTTGCCCCCATCACAGTCTCTCTCTCTCTCTCTCTCTCTCTCTCTCTCTCTCTCTCTCTCTCTCATCGTTGTGTGGTGTGATGAGGCATTCCTTGGCTCTGATCTGCCAAGGAACTCTGCTGATAAATCCTCGCTAGGGGCCTGAGCTGGCTCCACCATAGTCTATCTGCACAGGTGCCTGGGTGCACCTCAGTTCCCATCAGGTTTTCACATACAGTTTCCAGGCAAAAGCGCTCCTTTGAGGGACAAGGGATCACAAAACAGCCCTCTCATCTGGCCTTGCCAGTCTCCAGCCAGAACAGAAGTGACCCTCAGGACCAAGACTAGTTTCCCACTTCCAGCCAAGAATAAGAGTCAATACTGCTTGCTTTGAGGGTCCCAACCATTACACTCCCTGGCCAGTTCCTATCTTCTGTTATCATCTCATTAGCTTCTAAGTTTTATTTCAGTCATGGGGAAGTGCAGAAACTACCTCCAAGTGATAGGATCAAGGCCTCACGTCACTTCCTATAGCACACACATGCAGAAGTCTAAATATCTCATCTTTCAAGCAGTAAATACCCTAAGCCAGGGTGTGCAATCCCAACACTCAAAAGGCTGAGACAGGAGGGTCCTTTGGAGTTTGAGACAGCCTCGGCTATACAAAAAAGCCCAAGGGTCAACCTGGGCCGCAAAGTGAGACCCTGTCACATTTTTTTAAATTTAAAAAGATACCTTCCAAACTTAGATTTCTTCCCGAGCCTAAAAGAGATCTATAGTTTGCATATATTTTTCACTTATTTGTGAAATCCGGATACTTCTTTCCCCAACTCTGAGTTTTGATTTGTGATTCCCCTTCCCTCTGGGTTGATAAAAGCTCCCACATCCTCTCTTGGCACTCTGCAGCCTCAGCTTACTCACCAGAAACAGATGGCTACAAACATGTGATCAAACTTTTTTTTTTTTTGTAATGATTATTTTAAAGCCAATATATCAATACATGAAAGCAGCAGGCAGGCTGGGAACCTAAAAATATAAGCACCACAAACCCTCCTGCGGCTCCTTGCACTTTTGACACTCTTTTTCCATTTTTCGGGGTCTTCATTAACTCTTGACATCACTGCATGCGATTCCACAGTAACATATAAACAGCCAGCACTCCACACTGGCAGATTGATTTACACAGAGTACAGATTAGGTCTTTGGAGACCCCAGTATGGCCCCCCACCTCTCTCTCTGTTCCTTTAGAGTCATGGTGATAAGTTACTTGTAGCCAGCAAGACCTCTCCACACCAAGCCCCTGCCCCTCCTGCTTGTAGTAATTAAATCCTTTGTTGATCTAAACAAGGTTTGGGTTTCACTGAATCAGCGAAAGGCAAGTGTGTTTATTAGAGTCCTCTAGTTGCAAACAACAGAAATACAATAAGACAAGCTGAAACTCACCAGAGATGTAAATGGATGCTGGGCTGAGACTCCCAGGCCTGGAGCCCTCCAGGCAGGAAGCTGCATGGCTTGGGAAGCCAGTCTGCAAATGACAAAACCAGTATTACCTGAGCTGTTCGGGTCAGAGCCCAGGCCAAGGCAGCCCTAACCAGCCAGGCTTGTGGCCCCCAAACTCAATAGACCACTAACTGCCAGGTACTGGTGAAAAGCAGAAAAAGGTGGTTGATTCAGTCTAATTCAATGTGATCACACTGGGAAGAAGGACAAAGAGGTCCAGTGACACCCCACCCCCAGGTCAAGTCCATGTTGGGGTCCTGACCTTCATGTCAGGTTTAAATAGCAGGGAAGAGGTTTGCATAGCTGAGCACCATAGTCTAGTGTGATCCCAGCCACCCCTGGCTCAACATTGTCTCTGCTCCAGTCTCTCCCCAAAGGTGATCTGACATGTCATCAGAACTGTGTGAAGTTTCTTGAGGGAGACAAACTCCCTTCTGGCTTCAGCCCTTTTAATTCTCCTATCATGAGACTCCCATCAAATGCAGTTTCTGGGGGTCCACTGTTTCAATAACCTGGTAGGCAAAGGGAAGGGCACAAGGGTCTCTTTAGTATAGCTCGGTTCCTGACAGGGGACGCACTCAGAGGTGTCTATACACACTTTCCCCAGGCACTATCTTGTCTGTCTCAGACCAGCAGCATCCAAGGAGCAAAAAAGAAAGACAATGGCTGATAAAAACATGGAAGCACCCTACCAAAGAGTGCTATCTTTAAATACACAAAGGCCAGTGAGATGGCTCAATGGCAGTTGCTGCCAAGCCTGAAGAGCTGAGTTCACACCCTAGGATCCACAAGGTGGGAAGAGAAGCTCTGTGATCTCCACACAAGCAGTATGGCATGTGTATGGGAAAGAAAGAAAGATGGGAGAGGGAGTGAAGAAGGGAGGGATGGAGAAGGGGAGGATAGATTTAAGAATGAAAACACCAGGGGCTGGGGAAATAGTTCAGTGAAGGAAGTGTTTGCCATGAAAGACCTAAGTTCCAACTCCAGAGCCCACATAAAAAGCCAGGTCTAGTGACATGCACTTCTGTTCCCAGCACTGGGGAGCCAGAGCTAGGAGGAGCTCTGGAGCTTGATAACCAGTCCGCCTTGCTTAATCAGAGACCCTCAGGTCCTGGTGACAGGAAATGAGATGGACAGTCTCTAGAGCTGGAGAATATCATTCAAGGCTGATCTTTGGTCTCCACACACATGTGTGCACATGAACCCTACTCACAGCTACATATCACAAAGAGAGAGAGAGAGGAGGGAGAGAGACAGACAAAGGGACAGAGAGAAGGAGAGAGTAAACATTAGTCCAAGATGGTAGTCCATTCCCATAATCCTAGTTATTGGAAGGCTAAGGCAAGAGGGTCACAAATTCAAGGCTAGCGTAGGCTACATAAGAGCTTAAGGATAGCCTAGGCTATACAATAAGCCCTTGTCTCAAGGTAATAAAAAAGAAAAAGAGAAAAAAGGTAGGGTAGAGGGAGAAAATGGGTATAAAAATATTTAAATACTCGACAGTCCCATAGAAAATGGAAAGCAGCAAGTCTGATAATTAGAGTGAAAAATGAGAATATCACTGTAAGGAAATATTCCCCATTACTCAGAAGTGGCCACTGTGTGCAGCAAGCCACAGGGAAAATAATGAGGACTTGAAGCAGCTCTCTTAAACCTTATTTTTGTAACGCTTGCTATTTGGTTCAAAATAACATGCTTTTCCACAGTGTCAAACAAATGTACATTTTAATGGAAGCTTCTAACTCCATTTAAAACCTGATAGATATTATTTTATGAGACTGTATTGCTAGGGGTCCCCCCCAAAAAAATTCTGAAAGCACAAAAGTGTGGTCAGCCATACTTCAGTGCGTCAAGGAACCCAGATAGCATTCACACTCTGCAGATTTTTCTTCCACTCCAGCATTCCATTGCTTTCTCACAGCTTTCCTTCCCAATCAGCCCGGGAAGGGGCCAGGCCCTGTGGCAAACTAAAACAGTGTGTTTTCTAGCTTGGCTTTCCCCAGTCCGGGCTGTGCTGGGGAATGAGACATGAACCAGCTTCGGTGTAGACAGAAACACGGTGGAGAAAGTCCATGGCTGAGGAGCCATGAGGCAGGCCAGTGAGGAGAACGGGGGCCTCTTGCACGGATGGCCGGTACCTCTTCCTCATCTTCCCTCTGTCTTGCCCGCCTTACTGCAGCGTCTGCTTTCTGTGAGGCACAGATCGCGAGACACTGCTAGATACAACCTGAGGGGAAGGAAGAGCACTTCACAGCATTGCTGCAGTTCGGCGTGATCCCTGAGCGTTTAGCCATGCAGCGCTCCTGTCAGCGTGAGAGGCAGACAGCAGAAGGATCCAGCCCAAGGCAGAGCTACCCCTGGTTACCCCTAAACAGGGAGTGGGGAAGAAGTTTTTGTTGTAAGACACAGAGGCTTTGGATTATATGTTATACAGGTTATTAATCACGGGCCGTTGCACTCTGGGAAGTTAGCTAGTAATTTAGTGATGCTGCAAACTCTCACCGGGTATATGCTTCGAAGTAGTTGTGGTGGGCAGGATGGCGCAGTTGGTAAAAGCAAGGCTGGGGAGCTTGTCCAAGTTTGCTTCTCCTGCTGTGGTGAGCACCATGACTGAAAGAAACCTGGAGAGGAAACAGTTTATTTCATTTACAAGTTGCAGTCCATCATCAATGGAAGTCAGGACGGGAGCTCAGTGATGGAACCTACAGGCAGGAACTGAACCAGAAACCATGGCAGAGCGCGGCTTATTGGCTTGCTCCCAAGGCTCACTCAACCTACTTACTCATGCAACCCAGGATCACCTGCCCAGTGGTGGCACCACGCGTGATAGGCTGGGCCCCTCCAAATGAGTCATTAGTCAAGAAAATGCCCCCCCCCCATAGACTTACCCACAGGCCAGTCTGATGGAGACAACTGTGAAGGACGTTAGCGACACTGAAGAGAAATCTTGCAGTTTTGCAATGGTGGTGAGACCCTGGGCCAAAGGTAAAAACTCCATGGAAGACTTCATTTGAAAGGAAAATGCCTGGAAGACGGAAGAATATCTGGGGCAGCGAGATGGCTCGGCAGGCACTTGCCTCCAGGCCTGACAACCTGAGCTCAATCCTGAGACCTCCGCAGTGGAAGGAGAGAGTCAACTCCTGCAAACTGTCATTTGGCCTCCACATCTGCACTGTGGCATGCACTCAGCAAATATCTAAATGTGTGATTTTTAAAAAGATATTTGGAAGGAGAACACCCTTCTGGCTAGGGCTGTGCTTACCGTGGCTCAGCAGAGCAAACACCTCCACGCTGCTGTAGCCACAGTCGGGGGGTAGGCCGGGGGGTAGGAGACATTGTCTCTTAAGAAGACCTTGGCGTCACCCATGTGAGGCTGTTTTTACAGGCATGCTGAATGGAAAAAAAAGTTACAATATCACGGAGGTCTGTGCCAAGAGTTCGGAGAAAAAGCCTTTGAGGCCAAGCTATGTGCAGCAGTCAGAGAGGAAGACTGTGTGTGAGGCTCTGATGCTGGAGCCCAAGTTACAGTGGAAATCCCAGGATGCTGGAGGAGCCAGGGACAGGAGACAGCTACCAACGAAAGCTGCAGATCCCCAGGAGCTGGCCTAAGAGAGGGGCAGTGTGCGCTGCAGTGACAGGAACATCGGGGTGGCTGCCCAAGCACATTCCAGTTCCTGGCATTGCCACCACGTGCTCTGAGTGCCGCACTTGGGGCTGCAGGGTTTGACGTTTGCCTGCAAAGTCTGGGTCTTCACTTGGCCCCCGTTTTCTTCGCCATCTTCCTGATCCTCCCTTTTAGAATGGCAGGTTTACTCTGGCCAGTGTATATTGGAAATGAGTAACTTGTCCTTTTATTTTACAGGGACTCCTAATCAGCCATTTTTCTTGACTGCCAGAAGAGACCCTGGACTTAAGAACAGTGCTGGGGGGGTAGCCAGAAGGCCCCAGGGATCCTCCTGTCTCCACTTCTGGGGGATGGGCTGTGTGTACCTCTGGGCCTGGCTTTTTAAAATGGGTTCCGGAGTCCAACCGCTGACGAACTCAGCAAGCGGCTGGTGTGAGCCCGCCCATCCAGCAAAAAGAAGAATACAGCGTGCTAAATTAAAGATGTGGAGACTGAAGAGGCTGGGGAGCTGGCATGGGTGATGGGCCTTCTACTCAAGCGTGATGGACCCCGTTCAGATCCCCCAGCACCCACATCAGCGCCAAGAGCAACGGCCTGCAACTGCAACCGGGGACCTCGGGGTGGCGGGGAGGCGACGAGGGGATCCCAGGAGATGGTGGCCCGCTAACCTTGCCGAAACAGCAAGCTCCAGGTTCCGTGGGACACGCTGATTCAAAGCATGAAGAACGGTAGACGATGACACCACACATCACCCTCTGGCCTCCACATGTGAGTGCACCCTTGCACGCGCGTGCACACTCACACTCGTACGCCGCGCACACTCATACACCACACACATGTGCTAAGCAATAAAAGCATGAAAACTTTTGTTTGTTTGTTTGTTTGTTTGTTTGTTTCATAAATCTGTAGGGAGACCATAACTGGAAGGTTCAAGTGTGTTGTCTGAGCGAGAGCTAGGTCCAGGGTCATGGTGGCTCTTCTTGGGTATGGTTCTAAAGCCTCCATTTACCCACTTTCCTACCCTCCTCCCGGCAGAAGCGCAACAGCGGGTGTGCGCTGGCTTCGTGGTTTGCCAAAGCCCTGGGACTTCTCCAAACCAAAACCAAGAGACATTCTCCCTTGTAGAGAGGAGTTAATATTCTTCTCTATCCGTTTCACAGGGTTCTGTGAAGAATCAAAGAGAGGGAGGCTGTGAACATCCTTTGCTGCGTGACAAGCAATTTCTACGCACGTGATAATTATTGTTGCCCCCAGTCACTGGACCCATTTTCACATTCACACCATCCACACGTGTCTGGGTGGGACTTCCTCCAACAGTGCCACAGAATGTGTGAAAAAGCATGTAATACAGGCAAAATTTTATTAACCTCCCTGTGGACGGTGCCATCAACTAATCAGCAAGCCATAAACTTTCATGGGCTAATTAATTGATAGATTTTTTTTCCCAATTAAATTAATCTCTCAGAAGAGGAAATGGAGTTGTCTGGCATAGTTCTGGTCTTTGACCATTTCTCCTATAAAATATATGATCTCACAGTACCCAGGATGTATCGATTCTCTTTCTCTCTCAAAGAAGATTAAAAAGCAGTTCTGAGCTGCCCAATGGGAGGTAAGAAGTTTCCTTATTTCATGCCCTGAGGAGCCAGGGTTTCTTGAAAACCACTTGACTTGTGGATCAGTGGATCCTCAAGGTTTTGTTTCCTTGGTTGTTCAACTCCTCCTTGGATGAAATAAACAAATTTACCAGGAGATGCTCTGAAAATGGGTGAGGAGTAGGCAAGGCTCTCCCCCAAGACAGCAGCTTCTTCTCCATCTTTACCACAGGGGATCTCAGAGTGAACCAAAGAAGCCTGCGTGGGATGTCTGACTGAACTGCCTGACTTCTTTTGTTTCTTGCTAAGTGTCCTCAGAAGGGTGACACACACTGGAAGCCCGCTGTGTGTAATTAAGAGATAATTGTACTGCCTTTGCATTGTCGCCTCCTATACCATTAGCTTATTTGCAAGTGGTGTAAATGTTGTTGGGATGACAATTTCAAAAATGAATAAAGAATATGTCTTGAAGGATGAAACGTGCGATAATTTGAAAAGCTGCTTTACCTTGTTTTGTTGAGATATGCTACATTTGCGCTCCACGCTTTCAGAACAGAGCTAGACGCTTGTAAGTGAAGTGCCTGCTTTGATCTCTGAGAGCAATCAGGCATTTTTGGCCTACTGTGCACAGCTTAGAAAATTTTAACTTTTGCGACCACAAATTTTCCTCCTAGAAATCTTTGGACAACTTAATGCGATTAAATGTATTTCAGGACAGTGAAGGCTAATTCCCAATGAAGTCTGGAGCAAGCCTGTTCAATTTCCCTAACATTAGCCAGATGAAGGAACTGCCTGGTGCTAGCCTGGGTGTGATTTCTCACTCCATTCCACAGCATGGCAGTTGGTAGTGAGTTAAAGAGAACAAAAAAAATGTCTTCAACAATATATCTCGAAAATGCTATCTGCATGGTCAAATCCTGGGTGGATGAGAAGCCAAAGAATAAAGGCCAAATGTAAAGTAAAGCAATTCATGCAATCCCTGTTTTGTCATCATTTCCTCCACTGAACTGCATGAAACTGGTGTTTAGATTGGACTCTTCCCAAGGAGGTCTGCAAAGGTCTTTAGCCATTTGCAAACGGTAACCCTGAACTGTGCACACAATACATTATGCAGTCCCGGTGGGCATGTGGCCAAGCTGTGTTATTGTGCAATGGGCCTATGAGTGTGTGTGTGTGTGTGTGTGTGAGAGAGACAGAGACAGAGACAGAGAGAGAGAGCGCACTTAAGAAGTGTGAATGTCAGTATTGGTGTACCTGTGCCATGTGCATGGACAGGCTAACTCGAAGGGTCTGTCTTGCCCTTCTACCTCCCTGAGACAGGCTCTTGTATTGTCTGCCTCTGCATATACGAGGGTAACTGGCTAGCCAGCATCTAGGAATTCTCTTCTGCCATCTCTCCATAAGAACACTGTTACAGATATGCACCACCGCCTCCGGATTTGTATGCGGGTTATTCAAACATGGGCCCTGGGCTTGCTCCATTACCCACCAAGCCACCTCCCCAGTCGCTTACCCCTGGCTTAGGCACTTGACTTAAGAAGAGCATGAGAGATCCATTTACAAGATAATTGAGAAATTCAGGTTGCATACAACAGTGTCCTGAGTAAGACACTCACTCTGTCTTCCTCCCTTTCTCTCCCTGCCTTCCCTTCCCTTCCCTTCCCTTCCCTTCCCTTCCCTTCCCTTCCCTTCCCTTCCCTTCCCTTCCCTTCCCTTCCCTTCCCTTCCCTCCCCTCCCCTCCCCTACCCTACCCTACCCTACCCTCCCCTCCCCTCCCCTCCCCTCCCTTCCCTTCCCTTCCCTTCCCTTTCTCTCTCACCTCCTTCTCTCTAGAGATTATTTACAAGAGGATGACAGAACATTTATGAAAACAGAAAGGAGGCTGCGGAGTTGGCCCTGCATTGCAAGCCCTGAGTTCAAATCCGCAGAACGACACCCCACACAAAGCAAACAAACAAACAAAAGCCTCAGCAGCAACAACAGCAGCAGCAGGCGAGGCAATGGGCCAGTGATCTCAGTTCGGAAAAGCAGAGACAGGAGGATCCCAGGAGCTTGCTGGCAGCCAGTCTAGCCAATCCGTGAGCTGCAGGGTCGCGGGAGACTTTCTATCACAAAAATAGAGTGGCCGACCATAGGGCCAGAAGCTCTCTGTCGACCTCTAGGCTCCATGCGCACACATGCTGCTGTGTTGCGCACGCGCGTGCGTTCACTTACACATAGGCCCCACACGATAATAAAACGGAAGGTAGGAATTCTTTGCTCCTTAGCAATGATATGTCTCTTTGTTTTAGCAATATACGACAAGTTGAATTGACATTATTATCAAACACACTTTGAGTCCTTCTTCAAGGCGCCTATAGATTATTGTGTTCATAGAACTGTTTAGAAACAGTCAGTGCTCACCACAGCTTATCATCTAAAGACAGAGACAGCCCACATCACAGCAAATTCTCCTCCCGACTTCAGACTGGCGTGGGCTTACTCGTTCTGTACTGATGACCTCCCATTGCCCTCCAGGAGATGCCTCCAAAGCTTGTGCCTCACGTGAGAATATGAGTGCAAGCATTCCACTTGGGAGCTAATCCAGCGGGTAGTAATGAGAGTAAGAGAGAGGAGCAGGGAAGGGTGGAAAAGGAAGAAAGAGGGTGTTAATTAGCACGGCTCGGGCTGTGGACCCGCTGGAGACCCGCGGGTGGCGCACATCTCCTCGGGTGCCAGAAAGCGTGGGCGTTTATTCTTCACTTCCTGCCTGGGGTGTTAAATCCCAGACGTGGGGGCAGCAGCTTCGTCACCTTGGCCCAGTACAAGCACACATCCAGAAAGTCTTCACAGTGGAGGAAGAAGATAACAGATACTGCAGCGATGCCAGGGGCCCGATGGGATGAGCACTGCGGGGGAGGGGGAGGGGGCTTTCACAGCATCTGCTCCTCCACTTGGGTGAAAGGGAGCCCTGGCCTAAAGCCATCCTTGGTATACTTAGGATTCAAACATTTTTTTAACCACTGTTTTTACTTCCCTGTACTAAAAAATTATGTACTGCCTAATTTAGTCTTGAATAACCCATCCTAATTTTAAATAGCCTAGAAATTAGCACCCATGTCTGGATCATTTTTTATCACAAATGTGATACATTTTTCCCCTTGTCATTGATTTTTTTTTCTTATAGGGCAATGAGTACCTAAGAAAAGAAATTATCCATCTTATGTAAGAAGAAAATTGCCTCTAAGATGCAAAGTGAAAGCTATGCTAACCAAAATATTATATACATTAATGTCACCAGGTCCTGCACAGTCTGTTTCTGAGGTCCCATCCATCCCAAACAGGTTGAGTCGGATTCAGTTTCACAAGATTGCATTCTGCAGCATCTATTTTTAGGGTCTGTCCTCACTTGGGGTACCCTCACTCTGACTTTCCCGGGTTGGCAGTTCATCCACCAGCCTTGGGGACAGGGGACTTCAGACATGTGTGTTGCTTCTCTAGACCACAGATGGCATCCTAACGAAGGAGCTTGGCTAATTTTTCGGCAGGCTGGGTAGGAGACCAGCCCCACACCTACCCTCAGCACTCATGTTTCCTTCCCAAGTAACTCAGCGTCCTGTGAGGAAAGGTACACAGAAGTCCTCCATCTCATTCTGCCCCTCGTTGTCTACTGTGAGACCTAGGATACCCAGGCTCTACAGTGACAGTCCGAAGTGTCAGGACCTTGCTTAAATCCTAAAGAGAGATGGGCCGACAAGATGGCTTGGTCTGTGAGGTACTTGCCGCTCAAGCATCAGGACCTGAGTTTGATCCCCAGGATCCACAAAAAAAATCTGGTCACGGTTGTATGTACTTACAATACATACTCAGGCAGATTTCTGAGATTTTCCTGGCCAGCCTAGCCTATTCTGCAAGCTCCAGAACACTAAGAGATCCTGTCTTTGAGCACAAGGTGGATGGTGCCTGAAGATCAACACCCAAAGCTGTCTTCTGCCAGGAACATTCAAACACACAGATGTGTAGCCTGACTTTGTGACAGTCTCAGAGAGACAAGTCACTATCGCCATAAATCCAAAGCCTCGCCGAATGCCTGGACATTTGCTGAGCCTGACCTTGTGTTTCAGAAGCTTTAAGAGTCCCTGTGGTGCCCCTTGGAATAATTGCCTTAAGCTGGTAACAACCGCTTATAATGATGCCTTCGGGGGACTTGAATGACAGTCTGTAACTGGGCTAAGGAAACAGAACTAAGAAGTGAGGAGGAAACAGATTCTTCTGCCCCCTGAACTCTGACCTCCAGGCCTCCGGAGCATCTAGCAGTGGGGTGCCGGTCAGTATTTGATTTGGGTGGGTCCCTGGCTGTGGCTATGATGCTCTTGCAAGTTAGCTTGGAGACAATGGGTGATGCTAAGCTTCAAGGACCCTAACCTAGACTTTGACCTTGACAGCCAGTCCTCGGCCTTGAGAGGAGCTCGCAGTGAAGGAATTCCCTGAGTCTTCCTCAATACAATGGTCATGTGTTACTGTGACACGATTTAGATTTATAAGAGCTCAGGAGCCTCTGCCTGACATAAAAAGACACGGAAAGGCAGGACAGCCTTACGAAGCAGAATCTGCTAGGAAAACCTAATATTTGTATCTTGTGTTTCAAAGGAAAGACCTAGGAAAATGGGACATACTAAGCAAATGGATTCTATTAACAAAGTTACTTCAAAGAAATTTTAAATGCTATCCTGCTGACCAATTATTTGGAACACTTTGAAAGGAAACCTATTACGGCAGGATTCTCAGAGCAACAAAAAGAAATCCATTAGGCCCCGATGGCCATGGATACTGTTAATGTTATAAGGTCATCATTGAGAAAGAGGAGGAGGGCGGTGACCAAGCTATCCCAACACAGGAGTCTCTACTGAAAAGCGTGAGAATTCCAAGAGGCGTTCGAGAAAGATACTTAGTCTGAGAGGACTAAGAATGCCAGCTTCTGGATTTTAGAAGAGATCTCATAAAACAGACTTTAAAAAGAATTTCTATTAATCCCAAAAGGGAAGCTCTACAAAGCACCAACAGTTCCCTGTCCTTTAGAATGAAAGAAAATTGGGTACAAAGGAGAGTGGGGGAAGGTGCGGCTCTTCCCTCAGCCACAGTGGGGAGCGGAGAAAACTTGGTGTCTTAGTCAGCGTCACTTGATTTCACTGTAGCAGTTCCAGTCTCTTGTTAATCACAGCCGATTCTTCAGCCCCAGCTGACCACACCACAGATTCTTCACACAAATGACTCCGTAGGGTCTTTGCTTCCCTCTGAAATTTCACAAGCCAGGCCTCCATCCTCTGCAATGCTCTCAATATTATCATCCTCCAAGATCCTACAGAACAGCCCACTGAGCTCTCAACACTCAATGCTTCTTCTAGCCCAAAGTTCCAAAGTGCTTCTATAATCCTCCCAAAAACATAGTCAGATCTGTCACAGCCTATACCCCACTATCCTGGTACCAACTTCTGTCCTAGGGAAGGTTACTATTGCCATAATGAAACACCATGACTAAAAGTAAGTTGGGGAGGAAAGAATTTATTTGACTTATACTTTCACATTGTCATCTACCATCAAAGGAAGTCAGGACAGGACTTAAACAGGGCAGTAATCCAGAGGCAGAAGCTGAGGCAGAGGACATGAGGGATACTGCTTGCTGGCTTGCTCCCCATGGCTTGCTCAGCCTGCTTTGGTGAACCCAGGACCACCTGCCCAGGAATAGCACCACTCACATTTGCTAGGTCCTCCTCCATCAATCAACAATTAAGAAAATGTCTGCAGGCCGAGCTTCTGGAGGCTCTCAACTGAGGCTCCCTCCTCTCAAATGACTCTAACGTGTGTCAAGTTGACGTAAAACTAGCCAGCACATGTAGGAAGAAAAAGAAATAGAGGTGGGTTTGTGTTCTGTCTCAGAAGAATCCTTCCTGTACCATTGAAGGTTTGGGGTTTGGGGGTGGGAGTTTAATTGTTTGTTTGCTTGCTTTAGACAGGAGAATGGAAAGATGGGCAAGGGAAGAAGGAAGAAAGGGAAAAGAAAGGTATGAACTTGACTAGCAAGGATATGTTGCCTTCAGGTACATCTTGATCCAGAGGGTCAAAGATACAGTTAAAGAGATTTAGCTCTAGCCATCATCAAGTTCTGGTCATCCTCCCTTCTCCAGTTCATCCTCATTTTGTGAGGGAACAGCAGAGAGAGCCCATTACCTCCAAATAGCTGGCTCTCTCTCATAACTTTGTAATAATGTACCCATCCCCAAAGTAGAAGTGTCATGAGCAATTTCCAGAAAGATGTGTTTGTTAATGGTTTTAAGATGGGATCTCACATAGCCTGCGCTGGCTTGGGACTGTCTATTTAGCTAAAAATGACCCCAAATTCCTCATCCTCCTGCTACTGCTTCTAGTGTTCAAGGATTGTATCCACCCATTCTGTCTTAATTATTGTTTTTGGGGTCTTCTAATAAAGTAAAGCATCATCTTAATGAACACACTTGGCAAAATGCTTACTACAGTGCCAGGATTACCCCCTGTGGGGTAAAACCCTTGGGTCACCTGCCTGACTCCCTCAGAAGTCCCAGGAGGCATTCATTGAACCTGTACGAGGCTCTGCCTAAACTCTGGGTTTTCCTGAACTGTTCACCATGGCTGAGGTTCTCACAGATCTAACTGATATGTGTGCCCACCAGTGACTGGGGGGGAGGTGCTTTCATCTCCACCTGAACTCCATAAAGTCAAGAGGCTTCTCCACAGGAAGCAGCCTTGGCTGTGCTTCCAAAGCCAGGTCTTCTCTTCTGCTTTCCGATTTCTACCGGAGATGTGATTCTTCTTTTCAACTCATAACCCTGTGTAGATGGTGTCCCTTCTAGTGTAATGGTAGCCATCGTTTCCAGGACTTTATGTGCTCTCTTCTCCAGTATCTCCTGCCGTTGTGGTTTCAGTGTGGAGTGTTCTCCATCCGTTCATGTTCATGTGTTTGGACACATGGTCCCCAACTGGGGAAACAGAAACAGACCCTCACTGAAGGAAAACGGTCTCTTGGTAGAAGGCCTTGAAGATTCCAGCCTGGCCCTATTCACCCCCTCCCTCCCTTCCTCTTACAAGTACACACACTAGGAGATGTAAGGAGCCTCACATGACCACAGGCAAGCCCTTTGTACCACCATGTCATGTCTGCCATCTTAAATTATACCCTCAACCTGTGAGCTGAAAGAAATCCTTCTTCCCTTAACTTTGTTGTTTGTTTGTTTAAGATAGGATTTTTTGTAGCACAGGCTGGTCTTGAACTTCTGATGTTCATTCATTTACACCACCACACGCAGCTTACTTGGTGCTGGGGATTGAAGCCAAGGCTTCCTGTATGCAAGGGAAGAACTCTGTGTCAGCTGAGCCATGTGTCCAGTCCTGCATTGTTTCTTGGCAGGTTCTGGTCACGGTGCTGAGGAAAGTGAGGGGGGAGACAGATTCAGAAACAAGACAGAGAGAGACAGAGAAAGGAAGAAAGACACACATGAAAGACATACATTACCATCGCAGAGTGTAATGTCTGGGGTGAGGATAAATAATATGTATGTGGCCTGCAATTTCCTGAGGGGAGACATTTCTAGTAACTGGTTACAACCAAATGGACAGAAGCATAAAATAAAATGGCTGGCCAGTACTCTTCTCAAATGTCCAGGCCATGAGTAGTTGCCCTAGAGGAGGGCCCCAGCCTTCTGTCCATGGTTCAGAGCGCAGTGCTCCCCAGCCCCGCTTCTAAACAACAGAGTGGGACCAAGACAGTGAAAAGTCAACGCTAGCCAAAATTGACCACTTCCTTCCCACCTTCCCAAGAGTAGGACAAAGCCGGTGCCACAGCTATGGTGCTCTCCTGACCCCACAGGCTTCAAAGGCAGTTTGAAACTACTTCCCCAAATTGAAAGCAGGTGTTTAAGTGGGCAAAGAGAAGGAAAACAGAGATCCTGGAAGTTAAAGACCAGAGTTTGACTTGTGAACTATTTGGGCGGCGTGTGGGGGAGGGTTAAGGGTTCAGATAAAAGCTGGGCCTCAAACAAAATGAGAACAAGAGAACGCTTGGTATTGATGTGGTGAGAAAGCAAGTTCTCCGTCTTGTGAAGAGGCTGGGTGGAAAATTTAAATGCTTAAGTCCTGTTCTGCAGAGTGAAGGTCCTGAGGATGGTTTCCTGCTAGTAACACTGGGTTCTGATTTCCTGTGAAGATCTGAGTGTCTACGACATTCAGTGTGTCCCATACAAGCTGCACACTTCTGCTCTGCTGGCGTGATGCTGCTTCTGATAGTTAATATGTCAACTTGATGGGATATAGACTCAGCAGAGAGACAAGGCCCTGAGCCTGCATCCTGCTTTCATTTCTATTGCTAGGATGGAATACTGCGACAAACGCGCAATTCAGGAGACAAAGGATTTTTGCTTTTTTTAACTTTCAAATTTTTTGTTTTATGTGTCTGACTATTTCTCCTGTAGGTGTGTCTGCATTTGGGCATGGTAGCCCGCAGAGGCCAGAAGAGGGCTTCAGATCTCCTGGGACTAGAATTACAGACAGTTGTGGGCCACCATGGGGTTGCTGGAAATAGAACCCAGGTCCTTTGAAAAAATGGTCGGTGTTCTTAACTGCTGAGCCATTTATCCAGCCCAGAGAAAAAGATTATTTTCAGTTTACAATCCCAGGTCACAGACCAGCATAGCAGGGAAGTCAAGGCAGCAGGAAGTTGAAACAGTTGTCACATCACACCCACAGTCAAGGATGAATACACGAATAATTGCACACTCAGCTCAACTCGTCTTCCCTGGGACCCAAACCTAGGAAAGCAGGCCACCCACTTTTAGGCTGAGTGTTCTCACTTCGATTAATAGAAAGTACTTCCTCACAGGCACGAACTCTGGACCAGCTCACTGAAACTCTCTTCCCAGGCGGTTCTAGGTGTGGCAAGGTGCTGATAAAAACCAGCCCTGCCAGGCCTCTGTGAGAGCTTATCTGGATTAGGTTAATTGCAGTGGGAAGCTGCACCCTGAACAGGGCTGGCACCATTTCATGGGCTCCAGTTCTAGACTGAACAAAAAGGAGAAAGCCAGCTGAGCGCCAGCATTCACCTCTCAGCCCTTCTTGACTGTGGCTGTAATGTGACCAGCCACCTTGAACTCCAGCCGCCATGACTTCCTTGCCATGATGGGGCTGTAGACACAAACTATGAGCCAAAATAAACAACACTTAAGTTGTTTTCTGTCTGGCATTTTATTGCATCATGGAGACAAATAACTGATACACTGACCTAGTTCTAAAATCATAAAGCCATCTTTTGAAGCAAGCCGTCTCCTACTTCTAAAGAGAATGCAAAACAGCAGTTAAATGCAGAACGTAAAGTAGAAACCTTTAATATAAAGGGACTCTGAGAACTAGAAAGGCACCATGTTAAGGACTCCTTTATAGTCATAGAACTTACTAGTTAACCCTTAATCATCTATACAGATTTGAATTTTTTCCTCTCTGCTAACTCTTCCTCCTCATCATCTTCTTTTCCCTCTTCCTCCTCGTTTTCTTTTAAGGCAGGCTTTCGCTCTGTAGTTCAGGCTGTCATGGACTTCACTATGCATCCTAGGCTGGTCTTGAACTCATGGCCTTGCCTCAGTCTCCCACATGATGGAATTACAGGCAGGAGTCACCAGGCCTGGCAGAAGTTTGAATTTCTAGTGTTAAAGACACATACTTTTCAAACATAAATCTTAGAGGGTATTCAGGATTGGATTTAATGAGTGTTCTCATTTAGAGAAGTACAGACTTGAAATTCAAAGGGGAATGAACTTAATTTTAAGGTTCATTTTCAGGTGTGCTGGCACATCTACATAAGACTGTATTTTATTTGTTTAGGTTCTCTTATATTTTGGGTTATGAGCCTTTAACAGCTGAGCCATCTCTCTAGCCATTTTGTTTTGTTTTGTTTTGTTTTGTGACAGAGTTTCTCTGTATAACTGTTCTGGAAGTCCTAGAACTTGATTTGTAGATGAGACCTGAACTCACAGAGATCCAATTGGCTCTGCACCAGCAGGGATTAAAAGGGTGTGCCACCACGCCAACTGTTAGGTAGTTCTGAATGAGATAGAGTCCTCGTGGAAGTGCTGGGAGTTCCAGGTACTGCTCGTATAGGTAAGTGCTGGCTGCTTGTCTCCAGGCCCACCCAGCTGGAGGCAGTGTGAAGAGGTAATGAGCCCCTTCTACTTGGAGCCTTTACAAATGATAACCCCTATCCCAGAGAGAAGGCAAGAAGGGCACCACCTGATGGAGAGTTCAGGAAGAGATCAAATGTAGTTCCCTATGTTGGTGGGCCAACAAATGATAGCATATTAAATTAAAAAAAAATCTGTATTTTTAGTCTTAATTTTACTTCCTTAAAAAATTTTAATGCTCTGGTCAGTAGTGGCACACATCTTTAATTCCAGCACCAGGGAGGCAGAAACAGGTGGATCTCTGTGAGTACCAAGCTAGCCTGGTCTACAAAGTGAGCTTCAAGACAGCCAGGGTTACACAGAGAAATTCTGTCTCAAACCAAAAACAAAACAAAACAAACAAAAGACCATTTAATTCCATTATTTATTTTATATTCTGTGTGTACAAGGGCACCACAGCCCAAGTCTGTAGGTCAGAGGACAACTTTGAAGAGTAGGTTTTCTCCTTCTACCAAGTGGGTCTTGGGGATCAAACTCGAGTCTTCTACCCACTGAGCCAACTCATAGCCCTTGTCTTTTACTTCTTGATTGGTGACTACACAAATGATATACATACACATATTGCATTATGTGTGTGGTCCCTCAAGAAGTAGTATAGGGATTGAATTTGCATTTAACTTCCCAAATACATTTGCCAGGAAAAATACCCAAGCCAAACCACTTTCAAGGACTTTCCACTTAGGAGTCCTGTCCCAGTGGTTTGAGATTTATACTGCTACTCCCTCCTGGACCCAGGGTTCTTCTGTCCAAAACTAGTGAAATGACATTTTTTTGTGTTAGAAAAGCAGTTTTTCTCATGGAATAGCTAAGTGGTTCTATATAATCATTAACAAGCGTTTTTGAAGGTGCTGGTCAGGTGCAGACACTGCTCTTACAGAAGACCCGAGTTTTGTTCCCAGCACCCATGCCAGATGGCACACCGCCATCACACCCTCCACTACACTCACATGCACATACCCACTCACAGGCACACACACATACACATAATAAAAAGAAAAGAAGTCTCTAAGAATACCTGGAATGCTCATGGGCTTGTTGTATTAAGCAGGGTCTTGGGATTTATTTTAGAAAACTCATTCAGTTCTGATACAGACATGATGATGGTGATGATGATGATGATGATGACGACGACAGCCTTAAACAGATAATATTGAGGCATGGGGATTTTAAGCAACGTCCCCCCAGGCATTCAACAAGCTGAAAGAATGAAGACAGAATGCAGAAAGTCTGGTTCTCACAGTCATGCTCCTAGTAACTGCCTAGCATCTAGAGATAAGAGAAATCCCTAGCTGTTGATGCTTTAAAGAGCTTATTTTTATTATTTTTAATTATGTGTAGGTATCTATGTCTGGACACATGAATACAATAGTTGTGGAAGCCAGAAGCATTGGATACCCTGGGGCAGGAGTTACCGGTGATTGCAAGCCACCCACTCTGGGTGCTGAGAACTGAGCTTGGAAGAGCAGTAAGTATTTTTAAACACAGAGCCATCATTCCAGCCCCAACTATGGTGCTTTAAAACAGGGCTGGAGTGATGGCTCACTGGTTAAGAGTAGTGGGCTGCTTTTTAAAAGGAGGGATCAGAAACCACCTTCTGGATTTTCAAGGCATAGACTTACATGCAGGTAAATCACCCACACACATAAAATAAGATTAAAATAAATAAATAAAACAGGTCTTCTTCACTTCATCAGCCAAAAGGGTGAGGAGTAGAAAAATAAATAAATAGATAGATAGATAAATTGTTCTTAAACTTTTTCCACTTGTGACCCCTCTTGGCCAGATAAAGTTTTCACCAACCAATCTATATAACAAAGATAGTTGAGCATTTACTGATAACAAATCATGAAGAGATACTTTTTAAAATGGTTTTCCCGTATAGATAATTTTATCACTTAGTAAAGAATAAGGCAAATCTGCATACTAATGAGAAAGATTGCTTGTTTATTTTTACATGAGAATTAAATCTTGGCTGGCTACTCGGTGTGGCGGGACCCCTGTTTTTCAGACTAGGTTTGATATTTTGATTTTGTGGCTGCTGATGTGGAGACTGCCACTTTGCATACACACGCATACAAAACAGCAGAAGCCAGTGTAGGGCCTTTTCAGAAATTACTGGAATTCCTGTCCTAAAATCCTAAGCCAAAATTCATTCAACACTTTTTTTTTTTAATGAAATGCAAGTGAACAGCTCCAGCAATATTTTTTAAATAAAACATTCTAATACAACACAGTCCAAAGACACACTAATATGATGTGTATACGCTAAGGAACCATGGCCGGAAAATATGGAAAGTCTTCGTTCTTCCGCCATTAAATCATGTTTCTGTCAAAGCAGAGATCCTTATGAAAGTACAGGGAACGCCGTTGCGCGTAGCACAGGACCATCTTGTATCTGAGCCGAGTCAAGCTAGCCCTGCTGCAGGAATGTTCCGGAATGTTCGGTGGCCTTGCTCAGCATCACGTGTGAGGACAGCACGTGCAGTGCTGAGCGCACACGTCACGTGATGGTAACCAAGGCTGCAGGGGTTATCGTGGGATGCAACGTGGACAAGTGTCGCCAGAGGCACTTCCTACTCGCTATGCATTTGATTTTGAATACATCTGTGGCCACTGTGCATTCAGAAACCTTTTTATTCTCGCCAACGCTTTCGTGGCTTCATATCCAGCCGTGTGGCCCAGCATGGGATTGTGACCCACCGCTTAAGAAATTTTGCTGCGGGGGATGGTGTGACAGCTCAGCAGGTGGAGGCACTTGATCCTCAAAACCCACGTGACAGACAGAGAGAACCAGCTCCCACAGGTTGTGCTCTGACCTCCATACACATGGGTACAGGAGTTGAGACTAAGCAAGCCCATACCACATGCTAACACACACAGCACATACACACTAAATAAACAATGTGATTAAAAAAAAAACTGGAAAAAAAAGCTTTGTTTTTAAAAAGGAGAAATAAAATGTAGCTAGACCCCTCTTCTCCCCCTAGAAGAGGAGAAAGTAGAAACCTGAGTCTATTGGACAGAATTCCTGTTTGGTAGTTGTGGGCTAGGATCCTGTTGCTCCTGCGTGATGGCTTGAGGTCACGGGACTGGTCTTGCCGTGGGCTGGGAATGGAAGGAAGGGCTGAGCTACTGATGGGATGGAGAGTGAGGACGGCAGCAGAAGCCCTCGTGTGCCCGCCTGTGGTAAGGCCTTGGTAAAAAGGCTAATTCGTTTTTATTGTTTAAGTGAAATAGACTATGAGCATTACCAGGTTCTCTGTGTGTTCATGAAAATGTCATTTGATCTTGAGAATGTCACGGCATTTATTAAGATTTTTATTGCCGTTATTTACTTATTAACTTGTGGATTCGAACTGGAACCTGTGTTGAGGTCAGAGGGCAACCTATGGGAGCTGGTTCTCTCTTCCATCATGTGGGTCCCAGAGATCAACCTTAGGTCATCAGATTGTCAGCAACCTTTGGGTTCATTTTTCTCCGTTTTTAAGGTATGGATACAAATATTTTCCTGGCATAGCTGACAGCTGAAGATACAGGATGCTTGATGCATGAAAGCTCTTATAATTAGCAAGACACCACACAAAAAGCAGAAAGGCTTGAGCAACGGCTGAACTATCACAGCATATAAAGAATGTGAGGGACTTAGTATGTAACCAATGATGGCCTTGAACTTCTGATCCTCCTGCCTTCCCCTTCCCAGTGCTGGCACTATTGGTGTGCTCCACCATGCCTGGTTATGCTCAAAAATGAACCCGGGGCTTTGTGCTTGTTAGGCGAGCATTCTACCCACTGAGCTACAGCCTCAGCCTAGGCCGTCTTCTTATTGCCAGTGTCCTATAAATTATTTACAATTTTAAAGTAGCTAAAGACAACTCAAATACAACACTTAAGGTTATATATAATCCGTTGCATTTTATATATATCTTTTGTTGTGGAATCTGGTATTCATACTCTTGTGTGTTAACTAGTTCAGATCCCCACCCCATTCTGAACAGACCCCAAGTGAGGTGCCACTGCAGTCCTAAACAAAGAGTGCGAGTGGAGGCTGAGTGTGTGCCCCAGGTCACAGGGATTGGTTCAAGAACAGATGTTCTGCCTGCTCAGAGCCAATCAAATGCAATAGAAAGCCTTAATAAAAAAAATTAAAATAAAAAGGTTGTCTTCGTTCTTTCCTCCTCTGAAACAGCTGCAGATGTGGTAGCCATTGTCTGGGAACGGAGCCAGCATGGAAGGAAATGTTACCAAACGGTGGTTTTGATGGAGAAATAGTCTGGTGATGTGTTTTGATCCTTTGATCAAACTGCTTCTAAAACTAGAACAGTGAGATGTCTGTTACCATGAACTAACACGGTCTCAGCTTGCTCAATCCATTGCTAAATGAGATTTTGGTTACAATTAAGTTGGGTCCAAAGAATTTTGACTAGACTATGTTAAAATAGGTATCACCTAAATTTAGATGGGATTCCTTCCTCTTCCTGGAGCTCTCAGAAGCCCTTCCATAGTCCTTCCGCCTGGAGCCAGCACTGAGTCCTCCGCCTTCTCTGAAGCCCACATTCTTGCATTTAGAACTCTTTGCTTAACAACTGAACTCACAGAGATAAAGGTGTGTTTACACGCCCAATCACTGAAGCCCTAATATAACCAACACCTTTCCAAAATGACAAGTTTACAACCTGAATTAATTTTCTTTTCTCCAATTTAAGCAAAGCCTTGCATGTAAGTAAAGAGGAGGCATATTGGACCAATAAATATATAACTTTTAACTAATAGTGTTTCCTTATCTTAAAGGAAAACAATGTATAAAACATATTAAAATTCATTCTCTCTTTTGGCTCATAAATTTGCTGCATGGAATTTTTGAAACTACACATTATTAACTGTGTTGTGGTAACTAGGGGGCATGAGTGATAGTTTTTGCAGATTGAATTATTTTAAGTTTACAGTTCTCCTGAAATAGGATTATATATTCAGGTTCTTTGCCATGAGTCTTTAAAACAACACTCAAGAGGGTTGGTGACATAAAAAGCCCCACCTTATTGTTAGACCTAGCCGCAGCTTTGCGTAGGTTAGCAAAATACTGGTAAACATTGCACAAACCGTGGAGTTAGAGCTTTTTGCAGGGGCTGAGGAGAATGGCTTAGAGGTTGAGAGCAGTGCTATTCCTGCAGAGAATCTGGGTTCAGTCCCCAGCACATCCAGGGACACTTACAACTACTTGTAAGCCTAGATCCAGAGGAACTGACACCCACATCTGGCCTCTGCAGGCACTGTGTGCACATGCTATATGTAAACCCACACAAGCGCGTGCACACACATGAAATAATAAATAAATAATAAATAAATAAATAAATAAATGATAAATGGACGTTTGTAGGATTCAGTTTGGATTTTGAGCTATCATTGTTCTGAAAAACACATATCCAAATAGCGAAAGGGTTCAAGGAAACAGAGGAGATATTTGAAGAAGACTTGAGCCTTTTCCATTTTAAAAGCTGAGTCCAGCTGATATCAGCAGAGCTCAACAGACCTACAAACTATCCATCCCACCAGGCCATGACAGAAAACAAGAAATGCTAGCTGTGGTAAGCTCCTATATTCTGGGGCTGTTTCTTATGCAGCACTGCTGTATCAGTAGCTGATTAATGCATTGTTATTAGAAGGAAATGCTTTAAAATGCCCTTTCTCTTTTAAGAGCTGAAGTATGGAGGATTTTGTCTTTGGCAGTCAGTAGCATCACTGGAATCTACAGGCTGTTTTATAATCCTCATTTATTTCCTATATAATTATCATCATTTGAATGTGATGCCCCATCCAATAGTCTGGGGTTTTTGAACACTTGGTTCCCAACTGATGACACTATTTGGGATACGTAGGAGGGCAGCCTTGTTAGAAGATGTTGGGAGTGGGTTTTGAGAATTTAAAGACTCACATATTTCTAAGTTCAGTATCCCTGCTTGCATTTCAAGGCGTGAGCCCTCAGCTGTTCACCTGCTGCCAAACAGACCTCCCTCTATGTGTTGCCTTGGTCATGGTCATGGTCGCAGCATAGAAAATTAAATGACACCGTACAGTAGTGCCAAACAGAGAGAATTATAAAATAGGCATGAGTTTCTGGAACTGACCTATTAGTGGTTTTGCCACCAACTAATAAGTTATCTTTCAAGAGTCACTTAGCTTTTTTTGGACGTGATGGCTATTCTCAGTTGTCAACTTGACAACATCTGGAATTAACTAAAACCCAAAAATAGAAGGCACTTCTGTGAGGGATTTCTGCTTAATTCAAAGAGGGACAATCTACTTCAAGTCTAATAGGGAGACACAACTTTAATCCAGCTCTAATCTGGGCCACACCTTCTCTGCTGGAAGCCTAAGTAAGAAGGCAGCTTTTGCTCTCTTTGCTTGCTCTAACCTTGCTAGCACATCCATTCCTGCACTGGCATTACAGCCTACTTCATCAGGATCCCAGTGTGTACTGAAGACCAGCTGAGACATCCAGCCTCTCAGACTGAGCAACTCCTAGGTTCTTGGACTTTCCATTCATAGCCAGCCACTTTTGGGTTAGCTGGACCACAGCCTGTAAGTCATTCTAGTAAATCCCATATATTTTTATTATATGTATTAATGTATACATATATATTATAAATATAAATGTACTCATATATAAATATACTTATTAATATATTTGATATATATCTAATATATATTAGATAGATAGAAATCATCATTTTATAAGTTCTATTAAGTTCTGAAACTCTGGAACACTCTGACTAATACAGACCATTCAGTTATTTTTAAAATAGAGGATGAGAGCTAAAGAGGTGGCTCAGTGGTTAAGACTACCTCATGAGCTTCCAGAGGATGTTTGGTTCCCAGAGAATCTGATGCCCTCCTCTGGCCTCTGTGTGTACCTGCACTTATGTGCGCACATACTACCCACCACCACCAAATACACATAATTAAGAGAAAAAAATATTTATTTTAAAGGGTTGAACTAGATCTCTATAGCTAAAAATGTTGTCATTGTGATCTTCAAACTCATGAACAGTATATACATAAGAATAAAATATACAGTTTATATCATATACACATAAGAGTGTAAAGTGTAAGAATCTGGGTATCCTTTTCATGCTCCTAGGTTTCTCAACTAAATGAGATATATGTGCCAGTAAATTTCTTAGATTTAGTTTCATCGAATCATACAAAAATCCTCTCATTTAAAATACGTGAATATACTAGAGAAAGTCACATTTTTTAAAAACGCATCAATCACATGGGGTGTAGAGTGTGCTCAGCCCATGCGGTAGGCCACAGCAGGATGTAACAAACTAAGTGGTTTACACAGCAGAAATCTCCTTGATAACAGTTAGGGAATCAAGATCAAGAAGCCTACAGAGGTTCTGCAGAAGAGGCTCAGTGGGTAAGATGGCTTGCTGCATGAACATGCAGACCCGAGTTCCCTGCAACCATTTCCACCTAGGCCATGGGGGAGCGCTTTCCCTGGAGGCCTACCAGAGGGACTGGTCCAAACACAAATCTTCATTTGCACATGAGGTGTGCTGTGATTGGCCCAAATACTGCTCTTCCCACCACAGATGCAGGCTCAGGCTGCCTGAGCTCTCTGGTGCTTTAGGTCCAGGAAAAGGCTTGTTTCAAGCGGTCTTTTCACGACCACGTTCAGTAGTGTTAGCAGAGCTGGTGAAGAAAGAAACAGCAGAGCAGCTATACAACAAAACTTGGACAACCAGCAGGCCGAGCTGCAAACAGCAAGACAGACAGATGGACAGTGGCTTGCAGACTGCCAGACAGGTGTTGCTGACCGAGGGTCAGCTGACCAGCCTCCAGAAGTAGTGAGGCTTCCTGAGAGTTAAAGAAAAGTCAGCCCAACAGTGTGAGAGAATGGCTAGGGTAGAAGCAATGGGGATGCTGGGAGTAGAGAAGACAGAGTGAAGGCTGAAGAGTTCCAGACTGCTGTTGATCCTTTGGGGAAAGGGTCTCAGACACTCCAGACACACAAGCTGTAACCTGGAGTGAAGATCCCTGATATCCAAGCCTGCTGGGCTGAAATACCAGCTTTTGTCAAGAACTGAAGAACCTTGACTTCTTTGTAACACCTGCAAGTGAGAGTTTCAACACTGGAGACCTTCCTGAGAACTGGAATACGAAGAAAAGCATCACCCTCCGCAGGACCTGCCTCTTCCTGCTCTTGTTTCTCCTCTTCCTGCCCTCTCCCACTGCAGTTCCTCCTCTTCCTGCTCCTGTTCCTCCTCTTCCCGCTTCTCCTCCTGCTCCTCACAAAAGCTATACTGGGCAGTATCTACCAAGTGCAGCACTTGAGTGTCTACGTGGCCATTCCAAGGTTTTGTTGTTGTTGTTGTTGTTGTTGTTGCTGTTGTTGTTGTTCTGAGTGAACAAAAGAGTCCTAGCCAGCAAATTGGAAGCATCTTAAAAGTGACTTTGGGACCTCCTCAGACCTGTCCTTGACAGCCGCAGTCTATATGATACTTGACTCTAAAGGGTGTGCTGACCCCGTATATCACCCGCACCCCAAATTCTTAGGTGTCTCTACCATTTGTACATACCCTTACCGGAAGGACCTAGAAGCTGATACCCAGTCTCTTGACCAGTGAATGCCAGTTTTGTGGGTAGGAGTGCTCCAGCTCCTGTGTCCACTCTGCCTCTGAGAGACTGAGCTAAAGAGCATGTCTGCGATGAGACTACATCATGACTTGAATACTTACTTTGATCTGGGCATTGTCTTTCTAATTTTTCCCCCCTGCTGAGAACATTTTCTTCACAAATCACCTAAATAAATTCCCTTCAAACTCAAGGGGGTTACATCTAAGGAAATTGATATAAGACAGATGCTCAAAAAATTCATGAGGAGCAAACAGATGTTCAAGAGGGGCCTTCAGCAAGCAGACACCACAAAGTGGCAGAGACTGAAGATGCATCATCAAAGAAACTAGGAGAAAGCCTCAGAGATAGCCGAGTGGGTAGAAATGCTTGCCTTGTGAGCCTGACCAACCTCAGTTCCATCCTGAATCCCACTGTTAGAAGAACTGGCTCCAGGATGTTGTGACCTCTGACCTCTGCCTATGACGAGGTACACATGTGCTTTCCTCTAATAACGATAATAATAATAATAATAATAATAATAATAATAATACTTTTTAAAGAGCTGAGGAGAAGCGGGTAGGGAGAAGGTAGGAGACGTAGCTACAGCAGGAACCAAAGCAGAAAGTAGAGGCAACCTCCAGACCACAGTGTATGAAGCTGTGTGCCAGGCCAGAGAGATCCTGCTGCATCTACCAGAGCTCTGTGGAGCCTCCAGGGCTGCTGTGTCCTGGGATAACTTCCTGTCTCCTGCACGGTCTGGCTGTGCAGCTACACACATAGCTCTGTGCGCCTTTGACTCCTCTGCGCATCTTTTCCATAATTCCATTCCCCAGCAACTCAAGCAGAACTTTGTTATTTGGAAAGCTAGAGAGCATGAGATCCCACGTAACACCTCAACCATGAGAGCGTTTACAGTGTTTGGGATAGTTCAGACTTTTTATAATTAATAAGTCCCTTCAGCTCCTTTTAATTTTGTTTTTATTATCAAAATTGTAATGTGGTTTTCTATTTTATAACTTCTCGTTAATGTGGCCTCCCATTCTTCATTGTGTCGCTAATTTAATAACCAACAAAATCCCTTCTAATTCCTCAGTAAATGAATTTGTTCTGTGTAATTATTAAATGGAATACATTTCTTCAGTATAATATTTATTGTGCCTAAATTTAAAATTAAACATTTGTGATAACAACTTATAATAGGAAGTAGGAAGGGCAGAAAGTTTTTTTTTTTTTTTTTTTTAATGTGTGATGCTGTAGCTTTGAATCTATTAAACATTCTCGTTAAGCCAGAGAGACTACTTGTTTCCTGAGACCTGTGGGGTGCCATCGTCAGACTGTAAGTTTCACATTTTATAAACTTCTGCTCAAAATATCACTCTGGCTTATTTCATGGTCCACCACAGAAGAACATAACTTAATCAATTTTGTTATAAACTGAATGCAGTTACTCATTCTAGGATTGCTGGGACTGGTATGAAAAACAAAAACAAAGACAGAGGCTCAGTGTCGTGCTGCATCCTGAGTACTTTAACCACGGCTGCAAGGCTTAAAGAAGAAAGTACAGCGTCAGGAGATGGCTCAGCTGGCAAACTGTTCACCACATAAAGGTGAGGACCCGAGTTTGGATTCTCAGTTCTCACATAAAGCTGGATTTGGTAATCTGCATCTGTAATGCCAGGACTCTTACAGGGAGATGGGAAGGGGAGATGGAAGAGTCTGTGGAAGCTTATGAGCCAGCTGGTCTGACTGACATACCCCATGGCCAACAGGAAGACATCTGCATGAATGAAGATGGAAGAGGACCAAAATCTAAGCTTGTCCCCTGACCTTCTCCCATATGATATAATATGCACAGGAAAACAAGGAGAGATGGATGATGGGGAGAAGGGAGACTAAAAATAGGAAGCAGAACGTACTTAAAAAAAAAAAAAACTCTCAGCAAAAGGAGCACAGTTTAGCTGGATATCAGGAAGGCACAAATGCTCACCCTATTTAAAAACAACAACAAAGCAGTCATGCTTCTACCAGAATGGGAGTTGCCCAACATTTATTTTATCCTCAGAAAATATCTGACTTCGTTAATGCACCATAAAGAAAATCCCCTCGTGACTTCAAAGGTAATTTCATGAAATACATGATCTAGGATAGATAATCTAAGGGACAGCAGAAGCGTTACGGTTTTTAAAAAAAGAACATATTAGAATGAATTTAATATAGATGACCTCATTTGCTGAGCAACTAGCAAATAAAACCATACATGCTAGTGATTTCCATAACATTGGCGCATACTATTCCAATAATTATGCTAAAGAATATACAATCAGTGATGGCAATTCTGCCTCATTGAGAGTGTAAAGACTGCCTTAAACGTTAAATAAGTAGCTTCAGCATCACTCAGAGAGGAAATGCAAATTAAAACTACTAGTTTCCATGTCATCTGTTGGCAGAGAGTCAACAGTTTGTTAGCATGCTCCGAGTGAACCCAGGGAAGTGGGCTTCTCACACATTTTGGAAATTTAGTAATTACAAGCTTAGATGAAGGAGAATTTTTCTGCAGACATCACAGATGGATGTACTTGTACCAAATTTTACTCATGGTAAAAATGACTTCTGCTGATGTTTAATAAATATACTCTTGTTTGTAATCACAGAAAACTGGAAATAGCCAACATTCACCAAAGAGGGAGATGTTGGATTAACTACAGTATACTCTCTGGAATACTTCCTAGTGAGGGTTACTACTGCTGTGATACAACATCATGACAAAAAGAAAATTGGGGAGGAAAGGGTCTGTAGAGGAATTTTAATTCAAAATGTGGCTGCTCTGGCAAGAAATCACATACAAAGACCATCTAGGTCTATGTGATCCGGCTGGAATACAAACACACCTTTAATCCAGGAGACAGAGGCAAGCCTATCTGAATTAGAGGCCAGCCTGGTATAGAGCAAGTTTCCGGTAAAGAGAAGCTTAGGTCCAGGCATGGTGGTACTTGCTTTTAATCCCAAACAATGATGGTAAAGTTAGTTTGTAGAAGGAAGCACCCATGTTTGAAAGTGATGCCTAACCGAGTGGCAGAAATAGTGAGGAATCAGAGAAAGACTTGATAGAATAGAATATGCCCAACTCTAATGAGAAGAGAGAAGAAAGGGAACTACTTAAGGGACAGTGCAGAGAGAGAGAGAGAGAGAGAGAGGCAGGCAGTTTTACTGGTATAGTAACAGAGAGACAGGTTGCCGAGAGAGAATTCAGGTGAAGATCGAATGAGGAGGAGCCAGGAGATTAGAGCAGATTGCTGGAGTTAGTTTGAGACCAAGGAGAGCAATTCAGAGTCCTAGAGAAAAGACAGATTGAATAAGAAAACTGGGAGAGGAGTTTGAGCCAGAAGAGCTGAGTTGAATTAGCCAGCAGAGTTCAGAAGCAACTAGAAAGAGTGAGTTTATTCAACCGTAAGTCTCAGAGGCTGAAACCATTCTAGGCCTAGGTTAGATTGTATGGAGGCTGGAAGCTTCCAGGACTAGGCCTACGTTAGCAGACAGAGGCAGTCAGCCTCTAAGAGGAGAATAAATGTTCCTTTTACAAGGGCCTATTTGGGTTATACTTCTTACTTCCAACTAGGCCTCATCAAATCAGGTTCCCCAAACCTCCAAAAACAAGTGCCACAGCTGGGGACCAAGATTTCAGTCCATGAGCCTACAGGGTCAGTTCCTACCCTCCTGAGAGCAAATCAGGTTTTATGGAACACAGCCAACCATTCACTTATGTATCTATGGCTGTTTTAGTATCAGGGTAGTTGAACTATAGAGCTGGCAAGGCCTACCTGTTCATCACCTGGCCTCTTACAGAAGTACTTTGCCAACCTCTGCTCTGGGCTCATATCAAGCCTGAAGAAAAGTCACAAGAGAATAAGGTAAGTTGTACATGCACACTTTAAAATACACATTCCGAAAATCTTAGATTCAACAGAGAGCTTCAGGTCTCTGACAACCAGAGTTTTGTTCAAATCAGGAGCCAGAATGTCTTAAGCCAATGAGTGTTTCTCGTCTTGGCAAGTGTCCTCGGTCAGGAGTTGGTACTTGATCTGAGTTGGGCCAGTCAGAGCTCTGGAAACACAGCTGCCGTTGTCAACAAGGCCAGGCATGCCTGAAGAAACACCTCTAACCTGGAGTCGCACAGAGTCAGCACACTCGTGGGAAATGGTAGTGCCTGCGAGGCCTAAGAGACAGTCTGTTAAAATAATTTTGGAAAATGTGTTTTCCTTTAAATAACAAAAAGGGGGCATATGTGATAGCCCCACCCCCCCCACGCTGTTTATCTTTTGCCTCAAATGGTAATTTCATGTCTGTCTGCAGCCACAGCAGCTCTCTTACATTACCAATGCATTCGGGAGTTAAGTGTGTATTACTGTGTTCGCTTGGGAAAACAGAGCTATTCTGGGCGTTTCAGAAATAAAGGCTTTAATACAGGAATGATTACTTACATGAATGTCAGAAGACCACAGGGAACAAAGATCAGGGAAATTGCCTCTCAGAGTTCAGGGTCAGGGAAAGAGAATGAACACTGTAGCCCGAAGGGCTGAAGAGGGTGGTTCTCAAGTGTTCTCTGGAAATTGCTCAATTGACAACCATCTCCTGAAGCTCCCACAAACTCCTAGACTACAGTCCTGAAGACCGTAAGCATCCTACTTGGCATGCTCTTCCCCGAGTCTTTGACACCTCCTCTTTGTCTTGTCTGTCCTCCAGGATCGCTCTTTCGGTCACACTGTGACATGGAACCACACAGAGATAGGGACTTGGGAGGAGGAGGCCTCAGCTTGTCCCGCTTGGGTTAGAGGAGACAGTGGGAGGAGCTGGAGAGGAGTTAAGGGTGTGCACTGTAGCACACACAGCAAAGGTACAGAGCCTCCAGGACATCACTGAGCAACCACAACAGTAACAGCCATCCCCAGCCTCACAGGTTCAAGTTCTGGGAGCAAATAGACCAGTTTGTTCAAGAAAAGACTTCTTAAACTTTTTCTACTCACACCTCTTTGTCCTAATAAATTTTGAGTGATGCTGTGTGTGTGTGTGTGTGTGTGTGTGTGTGTGTGTGTGTGTCAACTTGTCAGGATCTAGGATGAGGTAAGAGATATTCCTCTGGGCATGTCTATGAGGAAGTTTATAAATGAGGTGACAGAGGACACACCTTAAGTGTGGGTGGGGGCCCCACTCTGTAGGCTGAGACCCAGACTGGATAAAAAGGAGAAAGGGAAGTGAGCCTCGGCATCCGTCGGCCTCTGCTCCCTGACTGTGGATGCAATGTGGCAGCTGCCTCACGCCCCTGCCATCATACTTTCCCTGCCATGACAAGCTTGGACCTTGAACTGTGAACTCAAAGACTCTCTACTCTTCTTATGCTGCTTCTCTGGTGTTTTGTCACAGCAGGGAAAAAGTAACCGGTTCAACATGTTTATAAAAATAGGAATTCAAGTCAAGTGCTTACTGATAATAAATCATAAAAAGGTATTCTAAAACAATGATTGATATACATACATAGACTTTTGCCTTGTGGTGAAGATTAAAGCAGGGGCTGGAGATCTAGTTCAGGGGTAAGTAGTACGCACTGCTCTTGCAGAGGATTCAAGTGCTGTTCCCGGTACCCACTTTGGGTGGCTCACAACAGCAGGTCATTCTAACTGCTGGGGATCCACTGCCCTCCTCTGGCCTCCTCATGTACCAGCACTCACATACACATGCCTACAAATACTTAGGTATGTGCACATAGACACACTTACATACAAATACTTTTTTTAAAATAGTTTTTAAGAGTATTTGCTGCGCTTGCAGAGGGCTCAGTGACTCCAGTCACCTATAACTTCAATTCCATTGCATTTGTACCCTCTTCTGCTTCCACAGGCACTGCTCCCCATGGTAGGTGTAACAGCTTGCCCCATGGTAGGCAAGCAAAATACTCATGCATATAAAATAAAATGTAAATTTTTTAAAAAATAAAGATTAAAGCAAGTTTACATGCTAACAAAATGGAAGTAGTCTGTTATTACATGATATCTTTACGTAATTATTTGCAGCTGAGACTATGATATGGCACAATGTAGACCATCTTCAATATTTGCGGGTGTTGATTAATACTTTGACTTTAGAATTATCAGGGCTGAGAAAGCCACTTTCCATAAATATAAGGCAGAAGTATGTTTCGAGCCATTTCTTAAATTACTGGGAATTCTATCCTAATCTCAAGCCAGAAGGAATTTAATGATCTTTTTTAAGTGAAACTCAAGTCAGCACCCAAAAAGCAACCTGTGAAAATCAACATTTTAATATGACCCAATCCGAAGACCTACTAACTTGATCCTACATGCTGAAGAAAGACTGAAGTATGAAAGATTTTGTTTTCTAAAGTAAACTATCATGTTCTCATAAGAACAACAACAAAAAAATATTGTGTATAAAGAAAACCATGGCAAACCCTGACATGGAACCATCCTGGATGTGAGCCAAGGGGCTTTAGGTGGTGCTCACTGGCTTTTGTGTTTTAACGGGCTTCACAGTGCAAGGTACACATGCTTGTACCTTGTTGTGTGTTCAGAACCAAAGCTGTAGCAAATTCACATGACTCAACTTTGGCAGCTGCAACTAGAAACATCTAAGATTCATTACGGGTTTCATTTTGAATTAATTATATGTTGTTGCATGCTCAGGAAGCTTTTAGGGTTGCCAAATTTTTCAGAAGCCCCATATTCTATTACAAACCCCATGTCACAATCCATCATTTAAGAGGTTGTGGTTTGAGCCACTGCCTCCCGGCTCTGTTACATTTAGCCAAATGTTTGCCTAATTGCTACGCCTTCCTTCTTTGGGAGCCACGAGATAAATGACACAGATGTGTGAACTTCCAGAAGAAAATACAAAACTGGTTGGCCAAAGGTCCTGAAGTCTAAAATTGAACGGTGCCCTTGCTTCAGTAGTAGCAGAGAACAGGCTTGCGATGTCTAGCTTGTCATTTTGGCATCACCTAGGATCACTGGGAAGAGAGTCTCCAGGAGGGGTTGTTGGACTGTAGGCATGTCTGTGGGGGATGGTCTTGACTGTCCTCATTGCCACGAAAAGAGCAAGCTGGGCAGGATGCAGCCCCGCTCTCTTATTTGGGGCACTAGACAGTACTAGCTGAGCACTGAGCACGCATGCATTTCTCTCTCTGCTCCTGACTGTGGATATGACGTGACTGGCTGCTCCAAGCTCCTGCCACTGTGGTGTCTCTACAGCAGGAGACTGGAACTGGGAGTTGTAACTAAAATAAACCTTTTCTCCCTTCAGTTGCTTGTTGTCGGGACATTTTACCACAGTAAGAGAAAAGAAACTAGGACAGTGATAATGTAAACTCTAGAGAGCTGTGTCATTCACGACTATTTCCCATGTAGCTCCTACATGCATCCCACCACTCTGCAGGCATCGCCTGTCTTCATGCTCTAAGGCTAAGCCAATTGCTTCATGAAAACGTCGCTCTTCCTTGAGACATCTTTACCTTCCTCCGGATTTTGAGTGAGACTGGATCCCTGTAGTTACTGTGTCCTTTTGCCACAAGGCTCGGCAAATGGGCCTGCATGAGCAGCTGTGTGGACTGGAAGGAAGCAGGTCCATGCCCTTGTTTGCTGTCTGTGGATGTTTTCTTGCTAGGGTGGCAGAGTTGATTCAAGGCCCACAGTAACAATACCCAGAGGCTGATGGCATTTACTCTGTGGGTCTTCAGAGAGAAAGCTGCCCACCCCAGTTCTATCAGATTATAAATTAGTATTATTCGTTTTAACGTCACCATTGTGGTGTGAGTCCCTTCCTTCCCAGCCAGAGGGTTTCCATTAAAGTTTTAGAAATGTTCCCTCATGGGAACCCAGGAGTGTACCAACTTGAAGTTTCCTGACTTTACCTAGTCACTTCATTCATTTTGTATGTGTCATACAAAGTAGAAACAGGCTCAGTAAATATCAGTTGCTATGCACCGAGCCCAGGGCTGAGGCCTTCGGATATGAAGTAGACCCTCAAAAGCATGTATTGAAGACTCGGCCTTCAGCTAGCGGCACATTTGACAAGTGACTGCATCACAGCAGCGCTAACTTCGTTAATGAGCTTGTATTAAATGGTCGAGTGGAAGGAGGGGCCTAGTTGGAGGAAGTAGGTCATTGGCTGTATCTCTGAAGGGTGTGTCCTGTCTCAGGCACCTCCTATCTCTCCTTCCTCTGCCCCACCCACCCCTGCCTCCTGGCTGCTAGGAAGGAAGCTGTTTTCTTTTGCCAAACCGGCCTACTGGGATGCTTTGCTGTAGCCTAAAGGCAACAGAGCCAGCCGATTGCAGACTAACAGCTCTGAAACAATTGTCCAAGAGATATGCTTTCTCTTCTAAGTCACTTTCTTAGTGACTCTTCTAAGTCACTGGCACTGGGTGAAACCAGATGATGAAAGCCCTGTCCCGAGTTCTAGACTCCTGCTATAAAGCTTCATGTTACAGTCCCACAGATTAGGAGAGCCACGTGGAACTCATGCCAACCCAGATCTGTTTAGTTTACACGTGCATGCAGGAGGCTTCAGGGACTTCCTCAAGTCACTTACCCTGTTAGTAAAGACAACCCTGAAACTCAGCCCCTCAGTACCATCCTTTCAGACCCGAGGGCTGAAGCTAAAGTGTCAATGTCCGTCTCACACAGTATTACCACCAACACTGCCCTGGGATCCTCTCCTTTGTTCCAAACCCTCCACATCTTTTCCTGTCTGTTTCCAAACAGTGTGGGGCTTTGATTTACACTTCTCTGATGGTTAGTGACCATGACCTTATTTCCCATATACTTATCAACCACTTGTATGGTTTTTTTTTGTTTGTTTGTTTGTTTGTTTTTAAGAATCATCCATTTAAGTCTCTGGTCTACCTTTAGAACCAGGTTGTTTGAGCATAAAAGGGCCAATGAAGCACACAGTCTTCCGACTGCCAACAGGTCTGTGGAATGAGTGCTCCTCAGGATATTCTCTAACTGGCATAGCAGAGATGGGAGGGGTGTTTCGGCTTTTCTGGTTATTCAGGCTTGTTCTGAGGAACACAAAAGAATGATAGCTGGAAAGCTTGCCACTCTTCAGTCTCATTATATCTGCTAGCCACAGCTGCGTAAGAAACAACCCTCACTCTTAGAGGCTTATGAATATAACTATTATTTTGCAGTTCTTAAGCTTAGGAATCCTTGTGCAACTACAGAAGGCCTGTAGTTCTGGGTCTCTGCGGACTGCACTTATTTCACGACTGGAAATGGCAGTATCGGTTTTCAGGCTCACCACTGGCTGTTGGCTGGCCTCAGTCCTGTGAGTTGCTGGCCAGAGACAGTTGCCTGTCACATGGTGCTTCTTGTGTATATGTGGATGTACAGATGTTGGGGGAAATCCCATTTTTATTTGATGCAAATGCAGGCTGCAGAAACAGAGAAGCATTCAGATGGGCTTGGCTCATGGGGGATTGTTTCCCGACCTTCAGGAAGCTGAGCTGCCTTACCATCTGCCTGCATATGGCGGCGGTCCTCCTGACACTATTAGTGACCAACACAGAGCGACCTTTTGTACCTAGCACTGCTTCAAGTTCTTTTCATGTTCTGATTCTCTCTCTGAACAGAACCCCACCAGAAAGGAACATACCAAAAACACTGAGGCACGGAGGTGAAGTGACTTTACCAAAAGGACCTGAGGAGAACGGAGTCAGGATGTTCTGGTCAGTGTCTTCAGAGCCATCAGATACCATGGTATCTTGGCAAAAGACTGAAGCTGGTGCACACTCTGACTCCGTTTTCAGCCATCCTGGCAGACAGGACAGCACAAAGGCCACCCAAGAGTTGTCATTGTCGATGACCTGCGCGTCCTCTGGTGTGCTCTGTCCAGGCCAACAGTGTGTAACATACTCGTGTTCTGTCTCCAGGAAGTGGGAGTCCCAGCTTAGACTTTCGTCATCCCTGAGGCACCTTGTAGTTGATCTTTGTTTGCAGCCATGCCTGTGGATAAGTTATATGTGCTTTTCTTTCTTTTGATATCTATTGTATGTGCACATGTTGTGCTTAGTGTTTTTATGTGCCCTGTGTGCGTGCAGTGCCCACCTAGGTCAGAAGAGGGGTCAGATCTCCTGGAACTGCAGTTAGAGAGAGTAGTGAGCTCCCACGTGGATGCTGGGACCTGAACCTGGGTCCTCTCCAAGGGCATTAAGTACTCTTCATTGCTGAGCAATCTCTTCAACCCCTGACTCTCTTTTCTTGGTCTGACTTGGTCCTCTGTCTTTCTGGTACCAGACTTCTGGAAAGAATGTGTTCTATGCTGTCTCCTTCCAGCTGTGTGAGTGCAGATGTCCAATCCAACTGCTAAACTTGCTAAGGAACCTTGAGAAATTCTAGTTGCCAAGACAAGCGTTCACTTTTCAACTCATCAAGGCCATGACAGGCACCAGGGAGTTCATGGAAAGTGGCTCACACACAGGAGTTTCCTTAACGGACTGGAAGCCATTTTTTCTACACTGAAAGGCCATAAATCCGGAGCACACAATATCTAACCATTTCTAAGGTCTGGGAATAATAAACCTTGGACTCTCATGAGATCAGCTACTAATGTGTTCTCTTCCTGATCCCCTCTCAAAGCATTTTCCACATTACAGCCCCTGGAGCCTTCTTAAAGCACACACTTGATCAACTTACTCGTCTTAACCAGACTCTGCTTCCAACTTCAAGTTCTGCATGGTCTCCCAACACTCTCCAATTATAACAATGCACAATCTGCCTCTCAGCATGACCTCTCCCACTTAGCTCTACAGCCCGTGTGGCAGCTATGCTAGCCTTTCCCTGGGCCCCTGCATTCCCTTCTCCAGCACCGTGCGCCTCTGCTTCTCTGAGATCTTTCCTTTCTTCCTCTGATCCCCTCTCTTTCCTACAGTGCTGCTTCCTCAGCTCCCAGTTCCCACCCTGGTGTGAGTCACCCCTCCCTGCACTGCTCCAGTGTTCGCCATGCTTCACACCACATGCTTGCCGGGACAGTGGGCTGGCTGCTACCACTCCCCAGGGCTGACTGATGTGCGGTGTGAGGGTAGGCTCCATGTCTCCCAGGCTTCCTGATAACGCGGCTCCTCATGCCTTTATAGCTCACGTATCCTTGCCCACATCAAGGCCCTGCATTCCCTTAACAATGTTCCATCTTGTTCGCAGATAAGCTTCTTTTATATTAACTTGTTACACAAGTATGAGGACTTCCGTTTGACTTTCCAGAGCCCATAAAAGGCTGGATATGACAGCAGGTGCCTATTATCCCAATGCTCTATGGCAGCGGTTCTCAACCTTCCCAATGCTTCAGCCTGCTAATACAGTTCCTTATGTTGTGGTGAGCCCCAACTATAAAATTATTTTTGTTGCTATGCTGTAACTGTAACTTTGCTACTGTTATGAGTCATAATGCAAAGAATTTGGGGGATAGAGGTTTGCCAGAGGGGTTGTGACCCACAGGTTGAGAACCAGTGCTCTATGGTGAGATGGAGGCTAACCTGGGGTACTGAAAGGACCAACATCCGAACATGTAATTTGATCCTCCACATGCATGCCATAGTACATACATGCCCACTCTCACACACAATGATTCAAATCGACTTTAAGAGTTAGAAAGGCTAGTCCCGCACAGGTGGCTTGTGTTTTAGAATTTATTAGGATTGTTTCTACTCAATTTCAGACCCCACCACCACCAGTAAACAGCCAAGAGGAAGCAGAAGACAACATCAGAGTCAACAGGGAACATCTTCAATAAGACAGAGACACCCAAGCAACCTAAAATAAAAGCCACGAGATAAACTGTTATTTTAGGTTGATAGGATATTGGTTCATGAAACACGGGTAAAAATAAATGCTGCCATTTCAACGTGCACTTTTCTAGATCTGAGAAAGGGCATGTTCCCTCTCTGGTCAAGCGATTGGTTAACATTCCACCATGAATCTCATTAAAATTTAGATGTTTAATAAACGATGGATATTAAATTGGTTGTGAGGAAGTCTATTTCTGGAAGGCTTTTCTTTATCTAACATGAGTCTATTTTTGTAAGGGAAACAGCAAAGTTAAATCACTAGGTTGGGAGCGGCTGGACCTATTAGCCACTCCTGTTCATTTACCTAACCTTTGACAATGAGCAACGAAAGGGAATTTGTATTTTGCAATTTTACAGGACTGAGGAAAATCTTTACTCGCATTTTTTAAATTCCGGTGTTACCTACCGAGGACCGTTACCTACACGAGAAACCAAGCAAATATTAACAAGAACCTCTGCACCTGCCGGGGGGATCCCTTCTCCCACTGCCCCTGCTTCTGCTCTCCCTTTGCTCTGACTTTTGTGCTTTCGGGGTGGGCGGAGTTAGCTGTGGAGGAAGGAAGGTCTAAGCAAACTGCCCCAGCCAAGGAAAAGTTCCTACACAGGGTCGGCGGCTGGTCTGCTAACGTGACAGCTGGGCAACGGCTACTACGGTCCAGGAAAAAATAACCTGGGGAAGGAACGTAGGCAGGTGTAAATAAAGAATTCCCGCAGTGAAAAGACTGAGCTGCAAAGAATTTCTTGGCAATTGGAAGAAACAAGAAAGGGGGGGTGTCGCATTTTCCTGCGTCCGCCTCGCTGCTCCATCTTAACGCAGCTCGGACGACACCTGCCCTCTCCGAGTCTTCGGGAGGGCACAGCAGGGGACGGGGAGGCGGCGACCCGGCCGCCCCAGGCACGTTCAGCCCAGCGGCCGGACCCACGCGCCCAGGGCCGCGCACCGCGCCTGCGCGCCCAGTCACGTGGCGGCGCTCCGCGCTGAGCGGGTTAAAAGTCACGGCCGCCGAGAACCCGGCCGGGCGGTGCTCGCTACGTCGCTCTGGCCGACGGGGACGGGGACCTCGTCCTCCTCCGGTCGGGGCCCACGTGGCGAAGCGAGCCGAGCCTCCTGGCGCCCTCCCTCCGAGCCCCGAACAGGCCCGCGCGCGAAACCGCGTCTTTCAACTGACAATGAAATCGTAGCCGCAGCCGGCGGCGAATAGGCGCGAGGCCGCGAGGCGGCGGGGGGAGGGCGAGGGCCGTTCCACCGAAGCCCCGCCCAAGGCCCCGCTCGCGCTCCTATTGGCGCACACCGCCATTCCGGCCCCGCCCCGTAACGGACCTGTCGCTCTGTGACAGGCGGAGGGGCCAGTTCCTGTTGGGCGAGGGGGCGGAGTCAAGGCTTGCCAGCGCTCCGCCCGGACTCCAGGGGGCTCCTCCCCCTTTGTGCTCCTCACGGCGGGGCGGGCGTGAGGAGGAATGTCATTGCCGCTCCGAGCCGCCGCTCCTCTGGCGCCCTCGTCCTGTCGGCTCTCGCTGCCGCCGCCGCCGCCGCCGCCGCCTCCTCAGCCGCACGGGGGACACGGATGGCTAGTGGGGCGCAGGGGCCTTCTGGGTTGAGAGCGCGGCGGTCGCGGCCGCTGCTGAGGCGGAGACTCGGGATCGCCGCCGCCGCCGCCGCCTCCACCCCCTGTGTCCCGGCCTCGCGGTGCTGAGGGCGGGAGCGCGCCCAGCTCTTCCTCCGCCTCCGCCTCCTCCTCCTCGTTGTCGTCGCCGTCGCCCTCCTCCTCCTCCTCCTCCTCCGGGTCTCCGCCCAGCACCCCTCGCTCCAGGCGGCGGCGGCCGCGGAGGACGAGCGAGACCCGCCGCCGGGGCACAACATGGCGGAGCCCTCGGCCCCGGAGAGCAAGCACAAGTCGTCCCTCAACTCGTCCCCGTGGAGCGGCCTCATGGCTCTGGGGAACAGCCGCCACGGGCACCACGGGCCCGGAGCCCCGAGCTCGTCCAGGGCGGCGGCGGCGCCGAAGCCGGGGCCCCCCGCGGGGCTGTCCGGGGGCTTGTCGCAGCCGGCCGGCTGGCAGTCGCTGCTCTCCTTCACCATCCTCTTCCTGGCCTGGCTGGCCGGCTTCAGCTCGCGCCTCTTCGCCGTCATCCGCTTCGAGAGCATCATCCACGAGTTCGACCCGTGGTGAGTGTGCCTGCCCTTCCCCCGCCGGCAGCCCGCGCTCCCTGGCGTGGCCGGAGCCCGGCGGAGCCCACCGCGCTCCCCCGGCGGCCCGGGCGCGCCCCCCCTGCCCGCCCGGCGAAGTTTGCCCGGGAGCGGAGCCCCGGTCCTCGGCCGCCGGGCTGGGCCGGCCCCGCGCGGCGCCTCGCCTGCCTCGGGGGAACCCCTTCCCCACGCCCTCTCCGCCGCAGCTTTGCGCCTTGTTGCCTTTGCTTTTCTCTCTCCCCTCCCTGCCGTCGGAGCAGCCCCGCGATTGCCTCCTGGCCGCCGGAGGAGCCCGGAGCCCCTCTCCGCTCAGCCTCGCAGTTCACGCTTTCCCCTTCTCTCTCTCTCTCTCTCTCTCTCTCTCTCTCTCTCTCTCTCTCTCTCTCTCTGTCTCTCTGTCTCTCTGTCTCTCTGTCTCTGTCTCTCTCTCGGAGAGTGGAGTGTTAGAGGTTAGGAAAAATATCCCGAAAGCGAACGCGGGGCTAGCGGCTCGTGTTTTTCCAGCACCAGGTATTTTCAAGAGTGCCTGTTTTTTTCCCCCTAAGGCCCTTAAGTGCACTCAGCACGCCACAGTTTCCACAGTTGTGCTGGGTTGCCTTTTAGAGCGAGATCGCTCTTGTGTTAGCCCAGCTCTCACCCTCGGCGTTAGCACAGTATCCGACAGCGTTGCGGGAGCTTCTTTATTACTCTCTGCAGGAAGGTCTGTGGAGAAGAGAGCACAGTACCGCGGTGCTGGGAACTCCGGACCGTGGTGCCGAAGTGGCACCCTGCATAGCACGGGCTGACCTGAAGGTTTCACCCCCGCCCCGAGCACTGAGTTACCCACAGGGGAAGGCTGCTCCAACTCTCTCCCATTGGCCCAACCTGAATGAAGTGTTTTGTTTTGTTTTGTTTTTTATTTTTACAGAGAGAGAGAGAGCGAGAGCGAGAGAATGTGTCTCTTTAAACTACTTTATTCGCCTGGCTACCCTGTTATCCTTGAATTAATCTTAACGTGTAATTAGACCTTAAATAAACGTTAGGATACTTGTCTTACCGTATGAAATGCAGAGACTCTTCTTTAGAGTTAGTAAATATATAGGTTATGTATGGGTTTTGGGGGGAGGGCTTTTATCTTAAGTACCGGATTTAAGTTGTGCTTTTAAGAGAAATATTCATGCTGCAACACCCATTGAACACCAGAGGGGCCTTCTCAAGGAAACTGTAGTTTAGAGAAACAGTCAGTTATGGTGACAGCCTTCTGTGAGATGTTTTCATCCCATTTTAGAGGTTTTGATTTTTTTTTTCTAACATTAGTTTTGCTTTTTTTTTTGTTTGCTTGGTTTTGTTGGTTTGTTTTGTGTGTGTGTGTGTGTGTGTGTGTGTGTGTGTGTGGTGGTGGTGGTGGTGTTGTTTTCGAGACTGCCCTGGCTGTCCTGGAACTCGCTTTGCAGACCAGGCTGGCTTCAAATTCACAGAGATAGACCCCCCTGCCTCTGCCTCTGCCTCCAGAGTGCTGGACTTCAAGGCCTGTGCTACCACTGACTTTAGTTTTGCTTTTAAATGACCATTATGTTATTTGGAACCCAAGAATATTTGTCCAGTCTTACTAACTGGATATAGTAGTCTTTTTGAAACACGCAGCCAACTATGGATAAAAAGTGAAATTGACCAGGAATGAAAGCCCCTAGAATTTACTGAACAATATGAAAAAAGAAAGTTGTGTCTTTTCAGATAAAGATAGCAGAGTGTCCGATTGACCAAACATTTTCAAAATATTTCCAGAGTAATTTTCCAGAAAGTAACTTTTTTTTAATGAATGGAAGGCTGTTAACTACTTAACGAGTTACTCAGAAGCTGAAATTAATGATTGCAGATCAATGCACAAATGAGTGATGAGGTGATTTTTTTTTTCTTTCGCCCCCTTACTTTGAAGGAGGATTAGAAATCTGCATCAAGTCAGTCCCTAGAAAAACTGCATAGTATAATGAGGCTTAGATTACTTTAGGAATTTGAGAGCATAACTTTTTTTATTCATGAAAATCTATTTTGTTTTTATTCTGCTGTGTATGGAAACACATTTCAGATATATTTGTGTTTCATCTGAGTCTGTTCCATTTGAATTTTAATTCACAATACTGATCTGCAAGTGTCCACAGCTAAGACCTGCTTAGCTATTTCATCTACCAGTGCTAGTGTTAATGTTTGTCTATTCTTGATGAAATGTTTATGCTTGTAATGTTAGAACATTGTAATTAGCAGATAGGTGTAATAAAGAATTGTCCCTGCACCTCACTGTTCATGGAGACATGACTTTGTGAATCTTGTGGCATGTCTAATTCAAGTGACCTAATGAGAGAAATCAAACAAACAAAAAAATATGTGTTCACTTTAGTTTTTCTTTTCATAGCTGTTAACTTTAGTCATGCCATTCATTCTTCCATCTCATAATCATTCTTAAAAAATTTTTAGAAGGGAGGTTGTGTAGATTGCCTGTTGCCTGTCATTACTTCTGACTTTTAAAACAAATTTTCTCCGGAGCTAGTAAGAGCATTCTACACACTAGCTTGGAAGTGGCTCAGATTACCATGCAGCAATGAGGGGAACTTTAGGAGTATTTAAATGTTCTCTCTGACTGTTTCTACAAACCAATTTATTCTGGCCTGCCCAGACCTTCAACCCCACCCCCATTCTATTTCTGAATCCTTTTTGTGAAAGGCTGTTTGATTATTGCTTCTATAAATTTTACAGTAGTTCTTGAATTGTGAGAGTTCAGATAGCTGACAAAAGTGACTTGTCACCAAGTTAAACTTGTTTTTAAAGTTTGTTACCCAAGTTATAAATATTACCAACTGCTGTAAGAGGTAATATGTGAGGTCACTGAATTAAGTATCTTTTATTTTGAGAATTTAATAACATTTTGGGTTTATAATCTCACTTTTTCTTGCCAGTGATTTCCTCCTCTCAGTTGAGTTGATGAGACTCCAGGAAGCAGTGAGACTGTTCTGTAGGTGCCAGACGTTTGGTTGACCAACTAGTTTAACAGCGTGCATCTAACTTTTATCTTTATCTGACATGATATGTAGTCTTTGCATAGTTTTGCTGTGATTATGAGTACTTGCACATTACATTAGCCAGACTTTTCCTATTAGCTTATGACAGGTTGTGGTAGCTCTCTGCATTAGCACTACTTTGAAGAGATGCCCTTGCTCCTGCTGGCATAGCTTTTTAGGGGCTTCTCTCTGGAGAGAATTTGGAAATTTAGAATTTAGAGCTTTAGGTTTTAGCTGCAGTTATCAAAAAGGCAGCAGAAACTGGGCATAATGGGGCACACCTGCAATCCCAGTCTCTCATAGTAGATCCTGTCTACACCCACACATACAACTTCTTCTATTTTTGTTAGGACAGTGTTTTAGAGTTGAAACATGGAATGCTTTTTCCTTAGAAACTATGGTACAAATAGGTTAATTAGTGCAAACATTTTCAAAGGAGTGAGAAGTCTTGGAGGGTAAGCTGTTTATGAGTTAGGGACTGCTTCCTGTCTTTTGAGGTCTCCCATGTTTTTCTTCACTTTACAGATGACAAAAAAAAAAATAAGAAAAGGAGAAAAAAAAATGTTGACCTCATTTTTAAAGAAGACAGAATGGCTAGCAAAAGCAAGCAGTTTTAGAACACAGCGCCTCCCAGATCTTTTAAAGCTCCGTGATTGGGCTCATTAGCAGCAGCAGGCCAGCTCCTCCTCCAAATGGGATAACACTACCATTGCTTTCATGGTGATAGCCGTTTTCTAGCTGGGAGCTTCTGAGAAGTATGTAATGGGGAGTGCTGGAGTGGCTGGATTTGAGGATGACTTTGGACCTGCTCCCACATGCAGTCATTGTGACCCTCTGGTAGTAATTGTGAATTTCATGAAGCATATGATTGATCCCAAAGCAGAGTCTGTCATCTAAGCCTTTGGAATCTTTGCTTTTCCTCAATGATTTTATTTTCTTTAGAGCCAAAATGGGGAGGACTGCATGATTCTCAAGACATGTGTGGTTTGCATGAAGACTACCAAGCATTAGGAACTAAAGTTTCTCTGGCTGTGAACCTGTGAATGTGGAAGTAATTTCACAGCCTGTGTCTTAACCTCCTGTCTTCGTGCTCTCAAAAGTGCTGAGTGTATAGAAAATAAATATTAAAATAGTATTTATTGTATTATCTTAGTATTCACTGGTACAGCTGTGTTCTCAGATGTAATTAATAGAAAGGCTGATGTTACTTACTTGCGTTACCAAGTCTCATTTTTATTTTAATTTTAAAGAGAAATCATAGGATACTACAATACTGCAGCTGCTTTGGGTTAAAAATCTCTGCATTTCAGTAGACCTGCCTTCTGCTAAATGATTGTGCTATAAGTTTTCAACATACAGGAAAGTTGAATTTTAGAGTGAACATTCACATCACTACTACTTATGTTCTCCAGTTGATATATTTTACTTCCCTTTCCAACGTCTATGGCTGTGCTTACACTCTTCTCATAGACTCTAAAACCTAGAGAAACTACTGGTGCATTGTCTTATGATACAGGATGCTACCCTTGTTCCTCCACTCTACGAAAAAGGAGAACTTTCTAGACCACATTTGTTTTCTGTAGAACCTGAGCCTGGCGTAGACAAATAACTGTTTTTGTGTCTTTGCTTGGACTTCAGGTCAGGATCAGATTCCATCCTTTCAGGTTTTGGTCAGTAATTTTACCCAGGTACACTGTAAGCCAGTGCATTAGCCATGTTAAGTGACTTGGCTTTGCTGAATCTGTTGTCTCAAGAGAAAGTCTGAAGTAGTTGATTTTGGGTTTTATTTGATTTCACTTAACCTAGGACTTTTAAACTCGAATTGTCTTATTATTTAGCCTGTTTTCACTACCATGTTTCATCCAAGTAATACAGGACCTGAAAACATATACACCAAAATTAAAAGGACAATCTGAGGATCACCTGCTGGTTGTGATTGATGGTACTTCTCATTTGTAAATGATTTATTCTTTCTGAGAATTGGTCTGTCCTTCCGACCTCTCCCTTGCTCCCTCCCTCCCTTTCTTCTTTTCTTCCTTCCTTCTGTCAAGAACTAGCTGTGAAGCCCAAACTGGCAGGTGGGATTACAAGTGCATTCTGCTCACTTTACCTACTTCTGCCATGAATGGATGGAAATAGCAGTACATGGGATAAAGAAAAGAGCTCCATGTCTATTGGAGTAAATGTTAGGAGAGTTGGCAGTTGTTACAGAAGCTTCTGTACTTTGAATGAATTTGTTTACTAGTATTTGTAGGTCAGCCAAAAGATCTCGCCACTTTTTAGTTTGAATGTTTGGAAAAATGCTTTCTTAGCCTGAGACAATTAAATGTTTTGGAATATACTTTCAACATAAATTAGTAAATGTCTATTCAAATTTGTACTCCTTATCCATTCACATTTGTACCATTTGAAGATAAGCACATCTGTGAATTATTGCACTAATTAAGTTAGCCATATCATCTGTAACTTCCCTTTGAGGAACTCAGTGTAAGAGGAGACATTAACATGTCTCAGGTGGCAGTGCATAACTTTAACGATGGCTGATGGTGACCTTTGAATGGAGGAAACAGGGTGAAATCTTTTATTTCATAGACAAAATGTATTTTCCCCCTTTCTTTCTTATACTGGGTTTCTTTGTGCAGCCCTGCTGTCCTGGAACTCACTCTGTACGCCAGGAAAGCCTCACACTGAGAGATCCATCTCTGCCTCCAGAGTTCTGGGAATAAAGGTTTGCACGACCAACATAATTTGTTTCTTAGTCATATGTTCTAAAATGCTTGGTCACAGACCTCTTCAGTGAAGTAAACTTGCTAGTTGGAGTATAGTTATTTTGATTGTTTTAATATAGGGGAATAACACAAGTTGATTATTTTAAGTTTTGTTTGGGTTTTTTGTTGAAAATGAGTAATGAATTTTCAGAAATGGGCCTTTTAAAGAAGTAGCTGATTGAGGAGAAAAGATGATTGAATCTAGTTGAATATTTTCACTGAGATTTGTCTGGGAAAAGTATAGTTTTGAGTTTGGAGGTATTAAGTCATCAGCATGGGAACTTTGAGTGGACTCTTAGACTCAGAAATGTAGAAGTGAGTAGATTTTTAAAGTATATGTGGTCACCTGTTTTGTTTCCAAGTCATAGGGCCTGAGGAAGGTGGACAAACTACCCGAAGGTAGTTGAATGCTTCTCATATTGAGGTTTGTTTTGAAAATTATGACTTCAGCATATGAGAGGACGTTCTTTGTATATTTCCATTCATTTTGAATTGAGAATGTTGAAAATAACAATAGTTCAAGCATGGATAGGGAAACGGGACTTAAGTTTAATTTGGAGCTGGTGATGTAAAAAAGCTGTGGGCATGAATTGCCTGTCACTGCCATAAATTAAGTTATAAAGCTATTCTTTTTACTGTGTGTTCATGCTTATCAAAAGGGAAATGTTCTTGGATAGAAGAGCCAAAGAAATTTATTCATATTAGTAAAATTCTGAAGCATTAGTTGAAAAGCAACTTGATGAGTTTCTTTTCCAAGCTTTATGAGCTTATTAATCCTTCTCACATAAACTTTTTTCTCCCTAGTATGTTTTTTTTTGTTTGTTTATTTGCTTGCTTGCTTGCTTTTTGAGTAATATCTAGCAGTCCTTTCAACTTACAAAAGACTTCCAATGTTTGTTTGTTTGTTTGTTTGTTTTAACGTAACATATTGGGAAGTTCTTGCTTTCCTCTCTCAGTATCTAATGTTGTAATTGATAGTGTGTGACTGTGTGTGTGCTTACACATGCCTGTATACTATGTTGAAGGTGAACTATTGTCTGCAGCATTACAGAAATTAAAATGAGTTAGTAACTCATAACTAAAGTGTGTATTATGCATGCCTTGCATTATTTTTGTTGGTGGTCAGATTTGTCTGAAGAAAAGCATGAGGCCAAATTGAATGGCATTGAAGAAAAGGAACATGCCCAGAAATTTATTTATGAAAGTAAATTATTGCACCAATTATTGCAAAAAACAGTGAATTATCATAAAGAAAAACAGTAGAATTATCATAAAGAAAGCAGCACTCTTGTCTTTTGAGATATTCATTGAAAATAAATCTTAAGTGCTTACATAAAAAAAGCAAAAAATGCATTTGCAAAGGCTTTTATTACAGGTAAAAGGGGCTTCAGTCTTAGGAAATCTAATCCACAGTAAAATGAGGACCCATCTGACCATCACCCAGAGCATGATCATTGGCATCACCTCGAATACCGTTTGCTCTCCAGTCCCTGTCTCCCACATTATAGCATAATTGAGTATGTCCTTACTTTTTTTTTTTTTTTTGGTGAGCTTTCTGTATTGCTAAAATCACAGTTTAGTTAGCCTATTTTAGTAAAGTGAAATTGTAGCTCTTGTCATCTTTCTTGGTTAAAAAGAGTCAGAACATGTGGGCAATAAGTAAGGTTCAGCAGTAATTTGACTAGCACCTGAGATTTTGTCTGTACTTTTTATAGTAGGAAGTACCTGTGAAAAAGAAGGGGAAAAGTTTCTTTTTCACTTGAGATAACAGATGATCTTTAAATTTTTTTTATTATTTGATATGTATGTGTTTTATCTGCATGTATGTACATCTGTTGTGTACCATGTGCCCACTAAAGCCCAGAAGTTACAATTTTGCATTGCCATGTAGGTGTTTGGAATTGAACCTAGGTCTACTAGAAGAGCAGCCAGTGCTCTTAAACCACTGAGCCATCTCTCCAGCCCTAGATAACAAATGATCTTAAGGCTAACTCTTCAGATGCAGTCATCTTTTTCTCTAGATAACCCTTGAAAGATTGAATCTCTCAGAAAACAATAGTGGGTACAGGAAATAGGGCATGGGAATATCATTCAGGAGACAAATGATAGTGTAATAAAAACAAAATTACTGTTCAAAAACTGGGCTTTGCGGGGCAGAGCTCTAGTGGTGTTGGCCATGCTGTGTCTGCAGTCCTAGGTGTGAACTTTCTTGAGCTTCTGGTAGTCCAGACCAGCCTGGCCAATATAATGAGACCTTATCCAAAACAAACAAGAACTTGATTTTGTCAACTGTTGCTTATTTTAAAGTATGTACATATAGTAAAATTAACTTAATGAATGGTTGTTAATTTTTTTGTGTTTTCAGACAGGATTTCACTATGCAGTTTAGGCTGGCCTTGGTAGGTAGTACAGTCTGGCCTGGAATTCTCCATCCTGCTTTCTACCCCTAATCCTAATCCTACCCCTATCCCTTCCTACCCCTAATCCTCCCAAGTGCTGGGACCATGTCTAGCCATCATTATTTTCTGTGTGTGTGTGCACATGTGCATGTATGTTCCCATGTTTGAGCAGGTGCTAGCGATTGGTGTTTGTGTTCCTTGGATTACTTACCACTTTATATTGGTCTAGGATTTTTCAGTTGAACCCAGAGTTTGCTGATTGAGCTAGGCTAGTTAGCCAGCCTGCTTAGGGATCCTTCCTTGCCTCCAGCAAAGTAGAGTTACAAAGGGGCCATCATCCCTATCCATTTGCATGGGTTGTGGGGACTCCAGTCCTCACACTATCCATTAGGTTAGCTCCAAAGCCCCAGGGAGTACTTCTGAAAAGACATCTGAGCTGTAAGAATTTAGGAATGTCCCAAGAATGTAGTGTTTGATGTGTTGGGTGTTTTTTGTTTGTTTGTTTTTGTTTTATGGAGAATTGCTGGTTTTGGTTGGTGTAAGTGTGTTTTTATGTAGGATATCTTGATGGCTTCTTTAAGTTTGCGGTGGTTCTCAACCTGTGGAGCATGACCCCTTTGGGGGGTTGTCAGACAACCCTTTCACAGGAGTTGCCTAAGACCATCAGAAAACACATTTTCATTCCGATTTATAACAGTAGCACAATTACAGTTAGGAAGTAGCAACAAAAATAATTTTCTGGTTGGGGGTCACCACAACATGAGGGACTGCATTCAAGGGTTGCAGCAGTCGGAAGGTTGAGAGCCGCTGCCCTGGTGTTTTGATGGCTAGTTTTACCCTTTCCAATTCATTTCCTTGATTGTTTATTGGCTGTGTCCATCTTCAGGAAAATTGCTAGAGTTATATATATTAGGAAGAGTTTATCAGAAATCATCTTCCAGCATGAAGTTAATTCAAAGACTGATAACAGCCTTCCTGTAGGAACCTGAACTTTATTGGACTGTGGGAATTAGGTGTCTGTTAGTAAATGCTTTATGGTGTCAGGAAAGGGACGCTAGTTAGTAAGGGTTCCTTTTATAATTAGAAAGCACTTCTTAACTGAAACAAATAAGAAAACTCACTTGCATTCTCTTTCGTGGTTAGTGTGATTTTTATTAGATTTGGTGTTGGTTTCTGCTATATGTTAGTATAAAACCCATGCTACTTGAGTGGGAACAGTTTATTTTTTGTGAATAAATAATGGGCTGTCGTCAAACTTAATTCATTGCTGAAGAAAAATTTAAATCTGGAACTGCCTTTCTTTAATCTCTATTGAGCCAGCCAGCATTTGAATTTTATAATCCAAATTTTAGAACTTAAGCCAACTATCCTAAGAAGGATGTTTAGCATATCCAGTCATTCCAAGCTCCAAGTAGAACATAGCAGGGAATACTCCAAATGCCTTTAGTTAGACTCCACTTGGGTAATGGTCAATGTAGGGATAGAAGACTCTTTTTAATGCTTCTGGTATTCCTCTTACATAAATTCCCAAGCTGAGATATTCTCCTGAAATGTCTCAACTGTTGTTAACCATGCCAGCCCTACTCCTTTCAGGAAAATAACCTGATAATCACTTATCTGCCTCATGTGAGAGGTTAGTTGGTGTAGGCTTTGTTAATAGTATTATAAAACAGTCTTCCATTAAACTTTACCAAGACTTCACAGTTGACTGAACAGGCTGAAGCCATTTTTTGAAGTTTTACATCTACAGAGTAAAAATACCCAGGGAGAACTAGGTTTTTGTGGTTTGTGGCTTTTTTGTTTTGTTTTATTGTCTGAATTGGTAAGCATTGTCATTTGGATTTCAGTCCTCACTTGCCCCTGTAGTGAATGATACTTTAATGTTACCATAGAAAGCAGAAAAAAGATGCTTCCAGTCAAGAACATTATTTGTATTCTCCCTGCAATATTTTACACAGTATTAGAGGCATGGTGAATACTCAGTGATTACTTAAAACCTTTTTGTCTCTAACTATACCATTTTTAAAATTAACTTTGTCTTAAACTATGCCTCTTGTTTTGTTGATAATGGACATATATGTAAGTCTTGGATTTGACTGTAGTGTCAGTAGAGTCATATGCAGTGAATATTGTAACCCCGCTTTCATGAGTGTTTTAGTGTTGAGGAAGAGGAGAGTTGCTGAAGAAGAGCTGGTATTATTGGCAGAAGACAGGGCGGAGAGTCACTGCCAGCACTAGCAGTGAGTGTGAGTGGCTGAGTGGGATCTTCAGGAAGAACTTGGAGAGAAAGTGTAATTTTAGGTGTGTCGGGTTTCTTATTTGTACCTGTAAGTACAAATAACTTTCTAATAGTTCCTTTTTCATGTTTAAACTGAGTAGTTTAGGAACATTGCATTAGACAAGAAAGACTAGTTAGGATCTGTAAGCCTCTTGAATTATAAAAGTTGTATTGTTAATTTTTGAGATGATGAATGGAAAAGGTGCCATCTCAGTAAAAATGAGTTTACAAGCTAGAGTTTGAGGGATAGTAAGAGCTGAAATTATTGTGTGCCCTAACCTTAGAGTGGACTAAATTTATGCCAACAATGGGTTTAGATAAGTTTGGATTAATTATCCATTCATAGCTCCTTCTTGATTGAACTCGATGAAGGTAAGTGATGCACAAATCGAGCAACACTTTAGAAAGCACAAGAGTTTTGACCTCCTTTTTAAACTTTACCTTAGAAATTTAAATGATAATAAATAAAAATACTCATTAGAATAAAATAAATTGCTGTCTTTGTGAAAGTCTTTGCGGTGGAAGTAACCTTGTCTATGTCTATTATTAGGTGGGTCATTGAATAGTACATATTAGTGTATTAGTGTTAAATGAACCAAACTATAAAGTCCTTATTATTCTTTTTTAAATTATTAATCAAACCATAATAGAAATGATTAGTCTGTTAGGTATTCTTATGAGTCCTTGAACTGAAAACCTAAGATGACCTCACATGGTTTTAGGGGTTTTTTGTTTGTTTGTTTTTTTAACTTAATAAAACTATCTGCCTTAAAAAAAATCCTTTATCCCTCAGTGTATTTTAAAAAGAAAGTCTATTAATAAACGTGCAAAGCCCCAAGTTCAGTCCCCAGCGCAGCAAAGGACAGTAATGATGACATAGTAAAAAGAATTTTGTTTTGAGTGGATTTTGTTCAATACATTAGCCAACATTGTATATTCACAGACTTTTAAAAAACTTAATACACCTGTCCCACAAAAGTGTAACTTGATTCCTACAACATGGTTACCCTAGATTTAAACAAAGAGACTTATTTTAACATGCTACACAACTTTCTGACATTTGAAGGAGAAACAGGATGATGAAAAACTATGTGAGATAAATGAAGTAAATCTAATCTGAACTGGTTTAAAGGCCAGTCATGTGTTCAAAGTAGAAAAATGAGCTGAGCAACTAATTTTTAAAAAATCCACGTATTTATTTATGGTTGTTAAGTGGAATAAGTCACTTCATTAAAAGGGATACACTCCCTCCCCCCATTTAAGATAATTATTTTGGTTGTTGAAGTAATTTACTGAACTTAGTGTCTAATATAAATAGCCTTTATACAAAAGGTTTTCCTTTTGAAATAAAATCATTTAGGATATTTAAAACGTATGCCATTTAAGTGATGTTAGTTAGGCCTATTGAGCTTGAATCAGCATAACACATTGCTAATAGACTGAGGCATATTTAAAATGTAACATGTACATACATGGAATGTGTGTATTCTGTATAATTATGAATCTTATTGATGATATTGGGAACCTAACAAGCACATGACCATCTTGATATTTACATGTTTATTCTGTAACCTGTCTCTTATTTTCCTGTTGTAACTAGAAAACCATTGTGACTTTTTTTTAAGGTTTTTGTTGTTTTGTTTTGTTTTGTTTTTTAATGTATACAATGTTTTGTCTGCATATACACCTGCATGTCAGAAGAGGGCATCAGGTCTCATAGATGGTTGTGAGCTGCCATGCAGTTGCTGGGAATTGAATTCAGGACCTTTGGAAGGGCAGCCAGAGCTCTTAACCTCTGAGCCATCTCTCCAGCCCCCTATTCTGATTTTTTGAATAGTTTTTATTTTTTGATTGTATGTTTATGTGTGGCAGGGGTGAATTTAGGTGTCCACATAGTCTAGGAGTGGCTATTGAGATTCTCTGGAGTTGAAGTTACGGCAGTTGTGGGTTCTAGTTTTTTGATATCATGAATAATGTTAATGACATAACTTTTCTGATATATAAATATATGAGTTTGATAGCTGTGTGCCTGGACTGACATATTTCAGTTATTTGTAAAGATACCCTCTCAAAACTTTGTGACCCAGCAGCCAGCACTTTTCTCTGTTCTGTGGGCTGACTAGGAAGTTATTCCACTTGTATCAGCCTGCATTTTGAGAGGATTGAAGTTGTCTCCACAGGCCGTTGCCAGCTGGGGCTAGAATGCTTCAGATGTCTGGGCATTTGGTAACATGCTGGAACTTGACCGTGCTTTAGTCAGGGCTTTGGCTCTTCCCCCATTTTACTTTGGTTGCTTCACTATGTGGTTCCTGAACTCCAAAAGAGAATCCCAAGATGGGAGAAGCTGGCTGGCTGACTGAAGGCCAGGCTGGGAGTGGACAACATCATCTCCAGTATGTTTGCCGTTTAGATGACATAAGGCCTACCTCAGTGTCAAAAAAGAACATTCATATATAGGTGCAGATTATTTAGGACCATTTTAAAAAATTCTGCCACATTATGTTTATCATATCCTGAGTATCTTTGACCATCTTGAGTTTTTTGTTTGTCTTTTATTTGCTTATATTTGAAGCAGGGTCTGGCTACATATCCCAGGCTGCTTTTACTGCCCCAGGTTCCCAAGTGCTGGTGTAACAGGCGTATACCACCATTCTTAGCCCTAGTCAGATTCTTAAAATTAGTTTGTCTTTTTCTTAATAACTTAATAAGAGGCTTCACATACACACATTTAATATATGTATACAGGCTACACTAAGTTGAGGTTAAACTTGTTGCAAATAGTTTATTTCAGTTAGTGACTTGCAATAACCATATGTTATTGATATTTCATTTCCCCTACTTTACAGATAGCTTCCAAAGGTAACATGTTGTTTTAAAGAATGATGTTTGCAAAGGTGTACAATTAGGTGTCCATCAACCTATCTGTTATATCCTTTCTCAAAAGAGATCAGGGCTTTAAAATTCTGATTAATCACCCTGACATTTGTTAGGAGTGCACTGAGAACAGGTAATGCTGGAGACCTTGCTGAGAGTGGTGGCTCTAGAACCACTACATTGAGCTCCATTGTTTTCCATTGTTACTCCCCTTCCTTATTTCTTGGTTTTTCTCCTTGAGTTATTGATTTGGATCATTCAGTCACTACCTGCCCAAACTTTACATCCTTGTTTCCATAGCCAGGCTGATTGCAGTCAGTGCTCTTTCTGAGGGCACTGAGTACTTAGAGTATGAAGGGTTTGACTGATATTTGAAATATTCTTGCCTACCTCTACTTCCATACTTTATCCTGGAAATTAAGGTTCTTAAGTATTGTGGCCAAATATTTTCAAAAGTATATAAACTTCAGAAATTCAGTGTGTGTATTCAAATGTTTGCCCAATGTTCATAGAATACTGTAGACGGGTACCAAGCACATCTGAGTTACTTTAGAAGTGAGGATGCCACGGAGTAGGACTGAAGTACAGAATACAAAGCTCTGAGGGAAATGAAACAGCTTTCTTTCACACCTGAACAAATAGGAAAAGATGTAAGCACATTTGTAGGCATTTCCTCTCCACTCTCAAATTAGAAAGATTTGCTTGTGTGATTTTCAGTTCTTTCAGTTCTGTACATTGATAGCACTCCAGTAGTAGGCCTAGTGCAAACATGCCACCTCACATTTTTTGGATTTAATACCCAAATGCAGTAAGTACCACACACCTTTAATCTTTAATTCTAGCAAGTAGACCAGCAGATCTGTGAGTTCAAGGCCAGCTTGATTTGTCAAGTAAGTTCCAGGATCAAGTCTAAGTATTGAAACTAGATAGATAGATAGATAGATAGATAGATAGATAGATAGATAGATAGATAGATAGATAGATAGATAGATAGATATAGAGAGATAGATAATATCTGAAGGTGAAAGCACTTCTCATTGGAGGGTTTTGTTTTTTTTTACATGTGGTAGACACTCAGCGTTTTGGGGCTTTGATTCAAGCGCCTGGTATGGCAAAGGTGTTTAATCCTGGGCTGAGTAACTTAATGAGGCCAAGTCACAAACAAAAGATTCTGAACTTGGAATGCTTTCCACCATTGATTCCTACCATTGCATGGTAGACACCTGTGTTCATTTTTGTTCTTTAGGGTCATAAAGCATTAATTAACTCTTCTCAGAGAACTACATACAGTGAGTCTGCAGCCCTATTACTTCAATAAATTCCTGAAGTCAAGTAAGATGGCAAAAAGTAATGTCCAATTCCACTATATTGAGTATAGTGTGGGCTGTTTGCAGAACAAAATTAAGTGGTCCTTTGTCTTGGTGTCCAAGTTGAATATTAAAACACACCGGTATGTAAGGATGTCAGCTTGTGAATATGCCTTTCCTTAGGCCCCGAGAACTAAACTGTCCAAGAAGGTCTGTAGACACTGCTCTGAGCAGCAGATTTATCTCTTGTTACTTCCCTACCCTCACGAAAGTATTTCTTGCAGGATGTTCACTTTGCTCTTGAGTTTTAGTTGAAATCACTTGCATCTGTAGATCATGGGACATTATTACTTTAGATCATGCTTGTTATAAATCTTATTTCTATAGAAGATTAAATTCTTGTTTTATGTATATTTCATATGCATGCAAATAATTATGTGTCTAATAAGGTAGTATTGGAGAAATTTTCTGTAATATATGAATATATATAACAAATATGTATCATATATTTAATGATAGTTTATGTATAAGAATATATGCCTTCCTCCTTGTGTTAAGTTTAGATATTGGACTTAGCTGAGCAGAGCTCATTGAATCAAACTTGCATATTTATATGTACTGAGGTACTGAGTTTTTTGGTTCATATAATGGCATATCAACCTCTTACTTTGATTTTTAATTTTTATTTCTTGCTGACTTTTCATTGTTTTTCACCAATTAGTTTAAACACACACACACACACACACACACACACACACACACAACATGTATTTTGTGTGGGGATAGGAGGTACTTGCATGCCACGGCACACAGGTGCAAGTTGGAGGACTGCTTGACCAGAGTCAGTCCTCATTCTACCATGTGGTTTAACCACTGAGCCATCTTGCCAGCCCTCCAGTTAGTTTTTTTTAAATATCCATTGTAGCCAGGAGTGGTAGGATGCAATGTAATAATATCAACACTTTGGAGGCTGAGGTGGGAGTATTCCAGGTTCAAGCTAGGCTGGCCTCAAGAGAAAGAGCCTCTCCCAAAACAACAAAGCATATGTCCTTGATAGTCCAGAGAGACCCTCCTCTTCCAGGTGCTACTGATAGGAATTGGCATCAGACAGGTAAAGCAAATATTATCAGATGGGACTGAAACAGGACCCTTATTTGTGGTTAATGTGTGTTGTGAAGTTTTGCTATATATTGTCAGATTTTTTTTTTTTTTTTGATTTTGTACACGTCACTTTGAGGGAAAAGAGTGAGAGTGACTTAAAGGCGTGGCAAGACAGAAACTTTAAACAGCCCTTCTGCTTTCTCCTGTTGTGCTCACCAGTAGAGAATCAGGTGCCTGGTCTCAGTACATGCCCTTTCTGCTGAAGAAGGTCTTGTATTAAAGTGACCCCACCTACCAGTGAGTGGAGGTCAGGGAGCACCATCCCAGGGTCAAGCTACAGCTGCTTGTGCACAGATGAGCACATTTATGGTGGTGCAGCAGTGGCTGTTCGATCTCTGTAGATCTTTACCTTCTGAGTTAACGTGAAGCTCTTTTTCATGAATCATTGGTAATTCTCTCTGTAGTTAAGAACTGCTGTGGATTCCTTACTTTGTATCTCCATATCTGAAGTCATAAACTTGACTGTTAAATATAGTTATCTAAACAATGCCTTTAAGATATCAGCTGGTGCAAGGGGGTTTAAATTGCTTTTTTAGCTATAGTGAAATAAAGCAGGTTTTCCCACCCTCTGTGTTCTTAAATGAAGCTATCTTCGAAGTCCCGTTTCCTTGAATTTTTTTATCCCTGCCACTAGATGGCAGGGATAATAAAAGATGAAATGCCAGTGTTAGCTCATGCTTAATTGATGTTGTTCTCTAGCTCTGTTAATAAATTTAGGGTGAGTATGAAGTCTCTCAACTATAGGATCCTCCTAACTCTGTAAGAACATCTGTAAAGCTTGTGTATCTTAGTAACAATGTAAAGGAGAATGGAAAGCCTTTCATATTTGAGATTCTCATTGGTGTTTTTAAATATTATTGTTTTTGTGTGTTTGCATGATGTGTATATGAGTTTTTTTTTATGTTGCACAATGCATATGTCAAAGTTATGGAACAACTTTGTAGAGTCTTATCTCTTTTCATGTTTATCTATGAATGGATGTAGCATTCTGGGGATGGAAGCAGGTCACCAAGCTTGTTGTCAAAATTGTCTTCACCTGCTGAGTGTCTCTCAGCTGATCATCAGTTTGATGACCTGCCTTTTTGCATGCACCTTTAACTTCTCTACTGATTCTGTTAGACTTATTTTTTTGGTGTCAATATTTGCTTTCTTATTGACTAGGTTGAATGCAGGTATGTAAATCTTTTTACAAAATAGATTTTTTTTTAAATGAGCTTGTTTGTTGATAACCTTGAAGAACAGAATGATGAGATACTAGAGTGTAGCTTATGATTCTATGATGCTATAGAAGATTTTTGTCTTGGGTGGGGCTTGTAGCCAGTTGGTAGAATGACAGATGACATGCATTAACCCTGGGTTTAATCCTCAGCACCACATAAATCAGGTGAAGTTGGTAATCTCCTAGCACTTGGGAGGTGGAGGCAGGAGGATTAGAAGTTCAAGGTTACCCTCAGCTGCATAGTGAGTTTGAGGCTAACCTCAGTAGATGAGACTTAGTCTCAAAAGGAAGACTTCTTGGTCTTCTGAGCAGGCTTCACCAGAGATTTCTTGCTGGTATTACAATAAACAGCCATAGTGATGGCACACACAAGTGACTTTTATGATGTTTCAGTCAAGAGTTAAGTCATTAGGACTCACAGACCTGTCACCTCAAGTAAATCTCAATTCTGCTAGTAGCCTAAGTGAGCAAATTTACCTTGAAAAGGGGGTTATTTCCCAGTGGAGCTCCCAAAGGAGAAACCCAGCCCTGCCTATGCCGTAATTGGAGCCACATGCTCTCTAAGCAGAGGACCTAACTACACTGAACTCTCAAGCTTGGATTGTGACCTGTAAAAGAATATAGTAACAAGTGAATGCTGTTAGATACCACTAAGCCTGTGTGACTTGTTACACAAGGGTAGAGAACAAATACAAATGCCCTTTCTAGCCCTTGCTTCCCATCTGCTACTGCCTAATGTATAATCAAGAAATAGGTAGTGGGTCCCTTTTGTAAAAGGCATGTATACCAGTCCCTGGATACAGTCTTGAAGTCAAGCATGGGTCTGGTCTAGAGGGGAAGAAGATAGACTTGGAACGAGTAAGACTGACAGATGCTGTGAAAGGCATGTGCTGTAATGAGAGCATAGAAGATTTAATTCATGTTCCTGTCTCACAGACTTGTCCTAGCCGTGCTTTTATTAGCATTATGACATGGATTGTACTCCCACCCCCCATACATACTCTTTTCTCCTTTTAGATCATTTCTGTTTTCCTGCTTGGTAATTAGGCAAGGTTTAAGATAAATGCCAGTTGTAGAGACCTTCTGTGAGTCCTGTAGGTAGTTGGGTTTGTGAGGGAGACCGATTGCCAGTGCCAGAGTGGTACGTAAGGTAAGCTCCTAAGAACAAACAGAACCTGGCAGGGAGGCACTGGGACTCCTGCACATTGCCGGCGAGTAGACCAGTGATAACTCCTGTGGGAAACCCTTAGTCTTTTCTAAATACATGATTATAGCCTAGAAGTGGAATTACAGAGTATTTACCCAGAGACTGAAACACACAATCTTAAAGACTCAGGCCTGTATAAGAATGCTTAATCTATCAGCGCTATCACTCTTCTCAACTAGGAACAGCCTCATATCCCATCAATAACAGCATGAATAGTAGCCATAGGAGGGAATGCGCCTTAAAAGTAAAAAGGGACACATTACTGCTCCATGATGTGAGTCTCAAACATGTTATGCTAACATGTTACTGTTATGTAAGTGTAGAACTATCCCATTTTTACAGAACGAAAGCAGAGAATGAACAGTAGAATATATGTGATGAAGGAAGTCAAACTGTTTGAAAAGGGAGGTGACTGGAAAGGTGTGTGTGGGAACTTTATGGACTGGTGGTTTGGAATGATAGTTAAGAATGGTGATATGCATGCAGTGTCAGCTCGTTGCATAAAACATGCATTTTAATGCATGAAATTTTACTCCAGGTTTTTGTTTTTATGTAGAGTGTGTTGTATGTACTTACTAGTGAAGGCAGCTCTGCATGTTCATTCAGGCATTTTTCCTTAATTGCGCTTTCCCTTTACTTATTTATTTTGAGACTGTGTACAGAACTGAAGCTCAATGGTTGGCTGGCCACAGGTCTGGGACGCCCTCTCCATCTCAGTTCTGAAGTTATAGGCACTGACTGAGCTATTTCCTCAGCCCTTATTCAGATTTCCAAAATAAAAAAAAACAACATGGTATATGAGTCAGGTATTCATTCAGATGTTCTGTTCTTTGATTGCTGTCTGCACTATTAATGGTCAGGTGTCAGCCCTGCAGAGCCAGAAAGCAAGTCTGCCTCTATTCTCGGCTACCTTTGTGCTTGCATGCAGTATGTCTAGCCTCAGAAGTTATGAGGTGGAAAGTTACTTGAGAACTATAGTTTCTTAAACTTAGTGTCCATATTTTATGGTCACATTTTAAGAAATATTTGCATTGTTACAGAATTTTGTGCTTAGTGTTTACATAGCATCTAGCATTTATCTGTGCCAGAATTCACAAAACTTGTCTGTTTAATGTTAGGGTTAGCCTGCCCTGGATATGGTTTTGAGATAGTGTGTATGCTGTATTTGAAAGCACCTAAACATCAGACATCCTGAATAGATAGGGCTTTATTTCTTTTTAAGTAGATGAAAGTATGTACATTTTCTTATTACCCAGTGTTTCAAGAAAAGGTAAAGAAAAGCAACTATATTGCTGTGTGCATTTGTTATTATTATTATTATATTATTATTATTCAAGAGCCAATAAACAAGAGTGATGTGAATAGCAGCCATGTGGTTACTTAACACTTTGCCTAATTGCTTCTGTCTTTGTCTGTTTTCCCTAATAGAAATGATAACTAATTTTTAAATGACTAATGATTAAGCCAGAAAATTGAAAAGTGAGTTCAGTTGAATCACCCCAAACTACCCTTTTCTTGGGGTCACGGTCTCTGAAACTGAAGTGGACCAGTGCTGCTGCTGGGTCTGATGGGTTCTGATGCCTTTTGTGACTCCCGGTGGGGGTATTTCAAAACCAGTTTTAAAATTGTACAACACCTTTATGCAGACTTTAGTGTGTATGGGGGAGGCCATCCATATTACTATTAGTATATGATGCTGTCATCCAGAAAGGTTATACACCCTGCCCTTGCCTCTGTTTGCAGTGAGGCTTATGTTGCCAGCTGCCGGTTTTGCCAACTTGTGAGAAGCATAGCTAGCCATAAGGTTGGCAAGAAATTATTCCATATTGAGCAATTGCTTGTGTTGAACACTGTCAGTGTGTTTGATGTATTTGTTGTGTCTTGGCTGCGTTTCTGTTTTTAGTCTATTTCTGACCTTTTTGGTTGCAGAACTGTATCATAATTCCTGAGCTCCACTGACTGGCCTCTCTCCCTCTCCATTCCACACAGTCCCTGATACAGTATAAGAAGGATGAAGAAGAAACAGTCTCTTTTTTTTTTTTTGTCATGATTGTTTTTTTTTGTTTTTTTTTTTTTTATCAGTTACATTTTATTAACTCTGTATCCCAGCTGTGTCCCGATCCCTCATTCCCTCCCGGTCCCTCCCTCCCTCCCTCATCTCCACCGTGCCCCTTTCCAAGTCCACTGATAGGGGGGACCTCCTCCCCATTCATCTGATCCTGTTTTATCAGGTATCTTCAGGACTGGCTGCAAAGCCCTCCTCTGTGGCCTAACAGGACTGCTCCTCCCTTCGGGGGTGGGGGGACCAAAGAGCCAGTCATTGAGTTCCTGTTAGAAATAGTCCCTGTTCCCCTCACTTTGGGAAACCAATTGGTTACTGAGCTACCACAGGCTACATCTGAGTGGAGGTTCTAGGTTATATCCATACATGGTCCTTGGTTGAATGTCAGTCTCAGAAAAGACCCTGTGCCCAGATATATTTGGTCCTTGTGGAGCTCCTATCCTTTCCCCATCAGACTAACTCCCCTTCTTATGATTCCCTGTACTCTGCCAAAGGTTTGGTCATGAGTCTTTGCTTTGAAAACACTGCTAGTTAGAGTCTTTCAGATGCGCTCAGTAGACTCCTGTCATATGTTCAATGCACATCCCATCTGTCTTTCTAAATGAGGATTGATCATCTTACCCCATGTCCGCTCAATTGATTATCTTTTTTAGGTGTATAGATTTCATTATGTTTATCATATCTTATAGGTCTATATAAGTGAGTATATCCCATGTTTGTCTTTCTCCTTCTGGGATATTTCACTCAGAATGATCTTTTCTAGATCCCACCATTTGCCTGCAAATTTCATGATTTCCTCCTTTTTGATTGCTGAGTAGTATTCCATTGTATAAAAATACCACAATTTCTGTACCCATTCCACCGTTGATGGACATCTGGGTTGTTTCCAGGTTCTGGCTATTACAAATAGAGCTGCTATAAACATGGTTGAGCAAGTGTCTTTTTTGTGCACTTGAACAAACTTTGGGTATATACCTAGCAGTGGTATAGCTGGGTCTGGAGGAAGCACTATTCCTAATTGTCTTAGAAAGCGCCAGATAGCTTTCCAGAGTGGTTGTACCAGTTTACATTCCCACCAGCAGTGGAGGAGGGTTCCCCTTTCTCCACAACCTCTCCAGCATGTGTTATCGCTTGAGTTTTTCATCTTGGCCATTCTGATGGGTGTAAGGTGATATCTCAGGGTCGTTTTGATTTGCATTTCCCTGATGGCTAATGAGGATGAGCATTTCTTTAAGTGAGAAACAGTCTCTTAAGCAAACCTGCTTGTTTATTTATTATATATACAATGTTCTGTCTGCATGTACACCTGCAGGCCAGAAGAGGACACCAGATCTCATTATAGATGGTGGTGAGCCACCATGTCGTTGCTGGGAATTGAACTCAGGACCTTTGGAAGAACAGCCAGTGTTCTTAACCTCTGAGGCATTAAGATAACACTACCAGTGGTTTTTGTTTATACATATTTAAACATGTATAACCAGCGTTTTTCGAGTACTGTTTAGTTTTGAACCCTTTCATTAAATGAGATTTATAACAGAATGCAGAGTATATGGAGGACACCATGTTCTGTTCAAAGTGTATTCCAATTCTGGTATCCAAGGGGAGCCTTTTGGAACTCTCAAGCAGTTTAAATCTACTTTAGGATAAACAGTGTCCAGAAGGGGATGTAAATGAACCTTGTAGCCACTGATCACGCTGCTGCTGCTGCTGCTGCTGCTGCTGCTGCTGCTGCTGCTGCTGCTGCTCAGAGTCATCCTGCCATCAAGTTGAAGAATGTGGGTTCTGGAGCCAGAGCTCCCATCTCAGCCACTGCATAACTGTATGACTTTGGCCAAGTCATAGACATTTTTCCTTAATCCAGTCATTCATTCAAATGTTTTGTTTGTGATTGTGAGTGTGTGCCAGATGAGTAAATGGAAAAAATACTTAGCAGAAGTTACAAGAATTGTAAAAACACACCTCATAACCACGCTGTATCCCTTTCATGCACTGTGACCATAGCTTGATCACCTGGAAAGAAAATGCCTTCATCAGATTAGCCTGTGGGCAAGTCTGTGGGGTATTCCCTTAATAGTGATTGATATGAGAAGGACCAGTTCATTGTAGGTGATCCCACCCTGGGCAGGTGGTCCTGGGTTGTATAAAAAAGTTGAGCAAGTCATGAGGATCAATCCAGTAAGTGGTGGTCTTCTGTGGTCTCTGCTTCAGTTTCTTCCTCTAGGTTGCTGCCTTGATTTCCCCTCAAGATGGACTATGATTGGGACGTATAATCTGAAATAAACTCTTTCAAGTTGCTTTTGGTCCAAATATTTTATCACAGAAATAGAAAACAGGCACCCATCTTTCTGGGCTTTACATTTGCTTACTAGTTTCTTTTCCCTATCTATGAATAGTGACTACTTCATCCTTAAGTGTCTGACAGATGGTGTAAGATCAGGCTTTATTCTTATTTACAGCAGTCTGTCCTAGCTTCTATTTTTACTCTTATTTTGTGGAACTTTTCCCATCTATAATGATCTACATTGTGTTTATTGTACTAAGCTCCAGAAAAGCACAGTTTTCTTTTTCAGTCTTCTATTCTTAGTACCTCAAAGAAGCTTGGTACATATCAGTTACTTGAGGGTTTTTAAACATAAATGATTATCACTTTGTAGAAGTGAAACGTGTAGGCTTATGTCGTGGTGTGTGCTGTTTATTCTAGTGTCGTGTCAGACAAGACTTCCTGGGAGTCTTGTCTCTGTAGGAGCTGGTGTTTCCTGTTTTTTTAAATACAAACTATAGTTAATCTAATTTCTCAAAGCAAATTAAAACCCTAGAGAGAGCGATTCAGAACTTCCCTTGGTGGTAAAGGGACTGTGTTGACACACTGCAATGTTGAGTGTACCCTTCCATCTACTCCATTCTCTTTCATAATACCATTCTTTAGCATTTTGGGTTTCTTTGAGACAGGGTCTCCTGTAGCCCAGGCTAGCCTGGGACGACTACTACATCTCCTGAGTACTGGGATTTTACACAAGCCATCACACCTGGCCCTTTCTGTGTTTTTCATCACCAGCATTGGTCTCAGCTGCCTTTATGGTCCTAATTGATTGTTCCTGAGGTGTGCCTTAGGTTTGGTTTGCAAAATCTGAATTAGACTTGTATTCCTGTCATGGGTGTAAAAGATTTTTGAACTCAACATTTCAGATGTGACACAGAGTTTATTTCTCATCTCCCTTGTATTGGTGGTGTGCTCTTTCACTACTAAATGGTTGAGATCCTCTCCTCCTTCATTTTTTGATTGCTTTCTACTGTCATCTTATTTAAATTTTTTTTCTTCATATATTTTTATAAAGGCTGGTTTCTAAATTGCTGCAGTATCTGTTGTGTGCCTCTAAAAATGTACTGATCTTGGATCTGAGAATGTGATACAGAAGTGAACAGAACCGGGTATTGTGGCCCATGCCTTTAATCCCAACATTTGGGAAGTAGAGGCAGGCAAATCTCTGAGTTCAAAGCCAGTCTGATCTACATTGCAAGTTTCAGATTAACCAGAGCTACACAGTGAGACATTGTCTCTACCCCCAAAAGGGTAAATAGAAGTAGGAATTATTTTCAGGCCCTTGACAATCATTTTAATAAGTGTTATGAAAAAAAATAATAATTCTCGCATCTCTACTCAATAAGCACACACAGTGGCTGATTGATTGCATACATATATTTGGATGGTCTTTTGGAGGAGAAACATTTTAGAACAAAGGACAGCCTGGTCCTTTGGAAACTTGTTTTCGTTTCCCTGCTATTTGTAGCACATGTGAACTAAAAAACCTGCTCTGTGTTAGCTATAAATTAGGTGAAAATTATTTTCCAGCTTTTCTAGCTCATATTTTACATACACCATATAATGTTAAAACAATGTGTGGGGTTGTAGCTCAGTGGTAGAGCATTTACTGGTCATGCTTGAGACTGAGTTTCTTCCCTGGCAGATTAATTTTAGGGTAAGGCACAAAAGCTTAAGTTATTGCTCGGGTCCTTAGAGGAGTCAACTGCAGGCATTACTTGGCTCTCATGAGCAAGAAGTCTTTCCAGGTGTGTCTGTGTGCACATGGTCGTGCACACACACACAAAATTGCATGATGAGGTAAACCTGTAGTTCAGTGTGACGTTTTGAAAGCACACATTAAAATGGCCTGGGGTTCAGGGAGGTAGACTCGTCAGAGAAGCTTTGAGGACAATTAGAAATCTCAGGAAGGAGAATTAAATGTATGTGTAGCAGGTGTGCACTGAGAAAGGGCATTCTAAAAATTGCTCAAAAGAAGGAAATTGATAAATACATTCTATTTGGGTTTGTTAGGAAAAGAATAGCCTTACGGTTGGTCTAAATGCCTCTTCTGTTTGCTTTAGATTGGATTTGTAGTACTGCAACTGAGAATTTGCATGAAAGAAAATAACTAAGCAGTAACAACCCAATGTGCAACAGATTTGTAGTAAGTTATAAATTTAGATGGTGGTGCTTCCTGTTTAATGTAACCATGAGGGAGACAGTTTTTAGTATATAGTCAATAGACCAAGAGCCAGAATTTTCTTAGACCCTAAAGAAACTTTGGTATTAAGAAAACCTTGTGCAAAAATAAACTATTACTGTTTGCTATAATCTGAACTCTTATACACTTAAGCTTGATATTAAGTTTCTCTTCTGAGTTCATGTAGATTCTATTAAAATACACTGTTTCTGAAATTGGAAACTCAGTAGTTTATTTATTTTGGAACTTCTTGCAGTTTTTGTTGAATATTTAACTTTGAATAAAGCTGGTATTTACCTGTCTGCTTTTGTGTTTTTGTAGCGGAAAAGATTGGCGATCACGGGGTACTGAAGGGCATAGTGAGGCGGGAACGCATGGTCTTGGTGACAGCGCTCTCAAAACTTTGAGAGTCTGTGAGACGCCGCTTTGTATTCAATGCCAGGGCACTCTAGTGCGTGTTAACATGCACATATAGGGCGTTTAGTTACAGGGTCATTGTGAAAATGCCAACAGATTATTGTCAACGTGTCACGGTTTTTAGATATAAAGATAGCATTAGAAATGAGATCAAGTTGGGGATTTAGCTCAGTGGTAGAGTGCTTGCCTAGCAAGCGCAAGGCCCTGGGTTCGGTTCTCAGCTCTGGAAAATAAAAAAAAAAAAACAAAAAACAAGCCAAGAGAGTCTCAAAAACTAATAAAAAAATATAACTTTAAAAAAAAAAAGAAAGAAATGAGATTAAAACTAAGCAAAGGTGTTTGAGACTTGTAAGGTGAAATTGTATGATTTGTGGAGCAACATTCAGGAAGACCTAAATAAATGGATATCTGCCATATTCTTGAATTGATTATATTCTGGTAATAAAGATGTAAATTCTTTCTGGATTGATTTGAAATTAAGTGGAACTTGCTGGGTATCTTGGGTATAGCTGACAAACTTAATTTAAAATTGATGTGTAGAATCTGAGGCAGGAGGAATTTGCTACATATTGAGTATCAGGCCAGTCAGAGGTACATAGTAAGAACCTATATCAAAAACCAAACAGGAAAAAAAAAATATGATTTAGAAATTCAAAAAGGCAAGCCAAAAACTACTAGTAAAACCATTTTCTCGGATACCAAGATTTAATTCAAAGCTGTAGTAATGGTCAGTTTCAGATTCACTAAGGATCTAATAGATAAACTTTAACTGTTAATCATGAAGAAAATAAGCAGTAGCTTACTCAGTCTCTTACTATGTACTGAGTAGTGCCTCACTCGACTGAGTAATGCCTTGCTTTCCTTCAGGCCGTGATCTCAAGAATTACAGCAAAAAAAAAAAATGATGTCACTTTGGAAAGACTGGTATAGTGGGTTACATAGTTATCTGCCTTTACTGTCATCTCCATGCAGAACCGCAGTCATGGAGCCTGAGATACTCTTTCAGCATGTGATCAGTACCAACACTAAGAAGAAAGTACATTGTGTCCCTTAGAAATGTGCTCAGGCTCATAGAGTGAGGTAACCAGGCTAAGAGCAGTGTCACAGGTGTTTGTAAGGGTGAATAGTCTAAAGACTGTGGCAGTAGAGAATGAAGTAAGTCTGCATGACTCAAGATCAAGTATGGAAAGTGGGGAGCTAGCCTTGTGTAAGACTGGGCAGTCATGTGAGAGCTTCCACCACTGTGGTGAGAAAGCTACACAAAGATAAAGCCTCTGAGGAGTCTGATGAAGAGAGATGCAGTGTGGTCACATTTGTGTTGTGGCACACAATTAAAAGCTTGACAGGACTTACAAAGATGAACAGGCAGTCATTTTTATATCTAAGATGTGAGGGACTAGACTCTGAAAGCATGTGCAATATGTTTGTTTTGGGATGGTGAGTCAGGTGTCCTGTCATGGGTTTGATTGGATGTTGAGTTTGTGGCATTGGGGGCGGTGTGTGTGTGTGTGTGTGAAAATATCAGTAAAGACAAGTATGAATGGTTTAGAAATGAGAAGGAAGGTCCAGGCAGGGAGATAAGCATACATTGTGGGACACGACCTGGGTCTACTGAGGTCTCTTGGGGAAACTTAAGAGTGAGTTATCATGACCATCTTAAATAGAAGATGCTTGCTGCCTGGAGAGAGAGGAGCAGCTGCAGAGCTGGGGCCTCTAACACTTGCCCAAGGTCATGGCTTATGTAAAGGGAAAGTACCCCTGAGGACAGTTTTGGTGGTGAGCTTGGAATGACATGCTTGTAAGACATGTTTATTAACCATTACTTGGAGTAAGTTTTGTTTTGTTTTTTAATGAAAAAAATTTGTTTTGTTTTTTTTTTACTTTGTAGTTGGCCCTTCACGTTTGTCTGTTAAAGTAACCTACCTATGATTCAACTGGATAATCTTAGTTTTCCTTAAATTTTGGAAATGTTTTTTTTATCATATGTACTAGTCATAGTAGTAGTGTTTCACAGCTGCTCTACAGCATAGCCACCTCATGATAGAGGTGCTGTGAAGAAACTGGAAGACAAGCACATACGGAGGAGCCTGTTCCTCAAAGTCATACAAGATGAGGTGTGAGCCAGGTGCCCTTGTGGTACTGAAACCTGTAACCAGTCAGGCTGCTCTGGAGATGAGAATCCACTGTCTCCTGTGGAGCTTTCTTTTGTGTTGCGTACCTGCTTACTTTGAAGGTCCTTGCTCTCTCAGATGTTTGATTTGGGGACTATATACTGATTGGATTTCCTGTCCATCATCTTTTGAGTCCCGCACTGTGCTGCTTCCTGCGCCCACATGTCACCCTCTGCTGCCTACTTGCCATGGCAGTGATAGAGGAAGGAACCTTGCATGGTTGGATGTATCGCCCTCACCTTGAGAGCGGATGCAGGTCCATCCTGCGCTCTAGAGCTGCTTTGTGCTGAATATAGAGTGACCCTGAAACTGCCCTCCGTGCTTTGCATTTTTTTCTGCTTACACGTTAGGCTTTGATTTCCTTAGTTTAGTTTCTTCTCATTTGTCATTTTCGGAGATAAATTATTTCTCTTTAAAAACCATGCTATTTCCTGGTGTGTATGTGATGCTGGGGGCTGAACCAGGTGTTTTGTAAAGTACTCATCTAGCTCTCTAAACTAAGCCATGCTTCGAGACCCATGTTCTCTCACTGTGCTAGCATGATCTATATGCTAATTTTTAAGCCACTGTTTTATTGTGCTATGTAAGTTTTTGGATGATACATGCCATGTGTTTCTTCAGTTTGATGCCATCTCATTAATAGTTCTTAATCTTTTTGAGTCATGTACTTCTTTTGTGATGATGAATTCTGTGTATCCTAACCCACCCCCTTCTGGTTAAATTTAAGCCCTCTGCCTTGAACCCCACAAGTTTTCACATGTTAATTTTTGAGCATTACTGGTTCTTACATGAATTCTAGCAAGTGCTAGTGTTATAGTTATATTAGAGGTATAAGAATTGGTTTGAAATCTTCAGATTTTTTATTATTTGAGCCTAATATTGCATATATATGTATAACAAGATATTTGTAGCCATATAGTGAATATAAGAAAGGTATTATGTTAACTGATTTTATAATATTTTCTTTTCTCTTTTCTCCAGGTTTAACTATAGATCAACACATCATCTTGCATCTCATGGGTTCTATGAATTTTTAAATTGGTTTGATGAAAGAGCATGGTATCCACTAGGAAGAATAGTAGGTGGCACTGTAAGTATATTAGCTATTCTTTATGTTAACTGCAAACTATTGAGTAAACAATTCACTGCTAAGGGGATGAGGGTCTTTGAAAGCTGCAAATAGTTCATAAATATATCTTCTCCAGTTAATTAGCCAATATTTCTTAGCTCTGTTCTTGGCAGTTTAACTTTTCCAGCCTCAAGCCTCTGAATTAATCTAGATAGTTGAACCTCCATACCTGGTGTAGAGGTCTCTGGATCCAGGAGGATGACATGAAGATTCTTAGGATTCAGTGTGTAAGAACTTGTAGCGAAGGGGGAAGACATGGCAGCTCTTGGAGTTTGTATGCTTGGTTGTTTCTTCTTGAATGGCTATGCTAGAGGTTTATCAGTATCACTCCAAATAAAAGTTTTGCTCTTCTCTATCTCTCTGTAATTCAAATTCATTTCCTTCCTTCTATATCCTTAAATTTATTTTTATGCTCCTTTCCCAATCTCTGATTTCTCTAGTAATTTTCAACCTTTTTTCATTATTGGTTGGTTGTGTTTTACAGTTGTTACAGTCACAGTTATCACTATGCTGTTATCAGCATTTCCTGAGTTTTGGTGTAGTGTTTCCACCACCCTTCCATTTTAATTTCATTCTACTTGTGGGGATTGATTTTCTTTTATACTCACTCTGTAGCCCATGCCAGTCTGCATTCAACAGTAATCCTTCTGCCTCAGCCTCCCAAGTGATGGAATTATAGATGTCAGTCACCATGGCTACCTAGAATTGCATTTAACTTTTAAAGAGGAGGCTTTGTAGTGTAGTGCTTGTTTAAGTTCTGAAATGGATTATAGTTAGTAAATGAGATGTAACTTTTCAGAACTTTTAAGTTTTTGAGACTTGATTGTAACCTAAAGTACATTCTAATTTAGTCCACTTTTCTTTTATGTTTAGGAGGTGTATGTGTGTGTGTGTGTGTTGTGTGTGCGTGCGCACACGCATGCATGCATGCGCGCATATGGTACACGCTCATACACATGTTAGGAGTGTACATATGGAGGTCAGAATTCAGCCACAGATGTCCCCTGGGTGCTCTCCACCTTGGCTTTGTTGTTTGAGCATAGTCACTGGCCTAGAGCTCTCTAATGGAGCTAGCTTGACTGACCAGCAAACTTCAGGTATCTACTTGCCTCTGCCCACCATGCCATTTCCATCTCCCAGGACTGGGACTACGAGAATATGCCAACACTCCATGTTTTTTACATGGGCATTGGGGATGGAATGCCAGGTCTTCATGCTTTTACACGTATTACCGTCTGAGCCATCTCCGCAGCCCCATTTTGAATCTTCTTGTACCCTGATGGTGCTGTAGTTTTGGAATAGTCTTATCTCTGTAGGATTTTGTTCCTACTTATTAAGGAAGGCAGAATTCCTTCCTGATCTCCCTATAAATGAGAAGAGTTTGTCCAGTTTAGCTTCATAAACAGAATCTGACATTGCTGGGAACTAGGCTTTTTCTCTGGCCCTTCTGTCAAGTTAAAATCTCTCTTGAGATTTTTGCTTTCTCTTTCTTGTGGATTCTGGTGACATGAATACCTAGTTAATTTTAACTCCCTTGGTTTTTGTTTGTTGGTTGGTTGATTTTTTTTGTTTGTTTTTATTTTTTTCAAGACAGTTTCTTCTGGAGCTTATGTTTTTGTGATGCTGAGCAGTTAAAAATAATATTTATACATAGTGTGTTCAGTGGTAATAAATGGCAAGGAAAAAAGCAAGGGGAGGTGAGGTAGAGATGGTTGGGAGGATGACAGGACACACAGATTGAAACAGGACAGCCAAAGAGTGAGTATGTGACATGGCCTTTGTGGTTCTGCTCTTGGGGAGAAAGAGCCATTTGGACATGTTGCAGATGCAGATTAAAGTGCACATGCCAGTTACTGAGGAGTGACTCAGAATGAGTGCTCCCAGAGCCGGCTCTTCCTGAGTTCCTGCTCTGTTGGTGTCAGGGTGGGCGTGTCAGTACGCATATTCTTCCCGCCCACCATTAATACTTTGAGCATAGTACTTTAAGCCTTTTAGTATTCTTTTGGTTTCCAAATGACTGGTCCTTCTTAGCTAGTGGTGTTTACTTTCTGAATTTTGGATTTAAAAAAGAAGTAGGAGGGACTTATTTATAATTATCATTTCTCTTTTTAATATATACACAATAAGAACAAGACTAGAGAATTAAAAATCCCAGTCCTAAAAAATAAATGACAAAGACAGTGCTCAGAAGTGAAAAAAATAATTACTGGAATAAGGATCATTACATATTTTAATTTTAATTAGTCTTGTTTTATATTCTCTCTGTTCTGTTATTTAAGTGTATATTCTGTTTATGAACTTGTTCTTTGTATCTATTCCAAAAATATTTTATTTTGTATCACCTAAAAAGGAAAATTCTTCCTCTTGATCTTAGCTACAGATGATGTGTACTAATAAAAAAGGAATGAGTACTGTTTGTTTTGGGCACCTTGTTTTATATGTAACTAAATTCCTTTCCCCTCTTTCTAGGTATACCCAGGGTTGATGATAACAGCTGGCCTTATTCATTGGATTTTAAATACATTGAATATAACAGTTCACATAAGAGATGTGTGTGTATTCCTTGCTCCAACTTTTAGCGGCCTTACATCTATATCTACGTTCCTGCTAACTAGAGAACTTTGGAACCAAGGAGCAGGACTTTTAGCTGCTTGTTTTATTGCTATTGTACCGGGATATATATCTCGGTCAGTGGCAGGATCCTTTGATAATGAAGGCATTGCAATTTTTGCGCTTCAGTTCACTTACTACTTATGGGTAAGTACCACTTAATGTTTAGTTACCATTAATGCTGGTAACCTTCTGCCCTAAGTCTTTAGGTTGGACATGTATCTTTAACCAATAGCGTTGCTACAGATCTGTTTCTATTTATAATAGGCGACATTTAAAAGCAAACCAGAACCTTTTCTGTATATATAACTGGATTAATATGTCTATATAAAATTTAGTTTTCACAATAATCTTGTGTCTACCTTATTAGTCATAGCTTCAAAGAGCTTTCAGAAGCAGCCTGTCAGCTATACATACCTTATGTGTGAATACCTTTTATACATTTAACTGTATTTTTAGGTAGCTAGATGAATGACAACACCACTTTTTTTTTTAAGATTTTATTCTATGTAGATGAGTGCTCTATCTGCATGTCCACCTGCATGCCAGAAGAAGGCACCAGATCACATTACAGATCTGTGGTTGTCCTGGGAGGATAACGTGATTGCTGGGAATTGAACTCAGAACCTCTGGAAGAGCAGACTATGCTTTTAACCGCTGAGCTATTTCTTCAAGGCCTTTTTTTGTTTGTTTGTTTTGTTTTGTTTTTTGAAACAGGGTTTCTTTGTGTAGTCCTGTCCTAGACTCGCATTGTAGACCAGGCTGGTCTCAAACTCAGAGATCCACCTGCCTCGCCTCCCTGAGTGTTGGGATTACAGTTGTGTGCCACGCTCCCAGCTGCCACTTTTTCTTTAATAAGTATTTTAAATTCTCTTAAGAGCTACCTGGCTTGTGGATATTTTTGCTTTGACCTAGCCTGGAATTCCAGGAAGAATGCTGCAGTATGATCTGCAGAGGTCTCTTGATCTTGAGTTTAAAAGAGATCTTGATCTTGAGTTAAAAGAGTTTAAAAGCACCCATGTGAGTATGATGACAGCATTGTTATCATTAAAAAAAAGTTTTTAAAAGCTCTTTTCATTTACTGCATGCAGCTGGGAGAAAAGAAGCCAAAAACACTACCCTAAACTTAAAATTTTGCAAACTCTATTTAAAGCCTTTTAATTATGTAAGTTTCAATACTAAACATAATGAATGTAAATGTGGACAGAGCTTGTTAATAAAGTACCAACGGTAAAGTTTGTGGTAGACTAGCCATGATATGCTAAATCATGAATACAAAATTTAAGCAATACAAATGAGACAGTCTTTATACTGTTTGTAGCAAAAGTACAATAACGAAAAATCCACGCATCATTTCTGAGGATGTATGGGTGACACTGAGGAAACGGCAGTAAAGGAGATTCAACCTATGTTGGTTAAATTCTTTCTTAAATACAATTATCTAAAGTAAACAATGGCATTGATTTGAATGTGAGTGTTTGGATAGGTGGTTGGTTAACTACCGTTGTCATCTACATTCTGTTGTTATAGCTCATGATTGCTGTAGGAAGAAATACCCTATTGTGGGAAATTTGTACAACACATAAATGTGAAGGAACAAAGCTCAGATAGAAATAACTCATTCATAGTTGGGCATTGAAAACCAAATAACATTGACACTATGTAGTTTTCTGGCCCCTTTTGCTTCTAACAAGGTCTTAGTTGTATATGAAACTGTGAGACTGGCCTCAAAATCCTGCCTGTGCCTCTTTCTCCCCGGTGCTAGGATCATAGCTACATCCCATTCTAACTGAAATCTCAGCTACCATTTAACATTTAAATTTCTTCCAAAATTGTAATAAAATTTGTGTTATTTTAAAGATTATATGTTTAATCCTTTTTACCATATTTAGTGCTGTACAACTGTCACCACTATTACTTACAGAAAATTTCTCCAGTTTAAAAATTGTGCTTTGACCTCAACCCTGGCCTTCTCAGTTCCTCTTTCTTTATGTTCTGCAGTAACCATGCACCTGCATTAGAAAGTTTTATTTATCTGCTTTTGTATGATAGGGTTGGGAAGGCTTGTGTATGCTGTGGCACAGAAGTGGAGGCCAAGGGACAGTTTGTGAAATTGGTTCTCTGTCCTCCTTTACATGGTTTCTAAAGATCAAACTCAGGTTATCAGACTTGCAAAGCGAGCGCTTTTTATGCTCTGAGACATCTCTCACTGTCTCACTAGTTTTGTCTTCTATCAACTTACCTTGTCTGGACATTTCACATAAACGAAATCTTACTGTTTAGTGTCTTTATGTTTTGCATAATTGTTACATATACACACATTATACACACTTTTTTTTTCTCCAGCTTTTTTTATTATGGTAAAATATGCAGAATATAACATTTACCAAATGGCACGGTTTAAAAATGTTATATGCACCTGTAATGTTTTGTGGCCGTCCTATCTATCATCTACCCACATCTTGTAAAATGTAACTATTTTACTTTTGTCTCATTGGCTTTGGCTAATTGAATTGGTAGAACCTATAGTATATATTTGTACAACAGTTGTATTTTTAGTGTTTATGTGCCACAATATCATTTTCCATAACTGCCTTTTCAAATTTCCACCAGCAGTACACATGTTCCAATGATTCCATAAATTCACCTGCCCACTTGTTATTTTATGGCTATTTCTTACTGTATGCCTAGGCTGGCCTCAAATCTCCAATATTCTTCCTGCTGCTTCCCAGATAGCTAGGGTTCCACATGTGTGCCTCCACACCTGGCTTAATTTTTCTGTTTTGTTGATAGTAATGATACTAATAGTGTAAGATGGTGTAACTGGTTCTAGTGTGTGTTTCTTCAGTGATGAGTGGAAAGCACCTCTTTTTGTGTCTGGTAGCGAGTTGGATATTCTTAGTAGAAATGCCTTTTGAAGTCCTTTTCTTATTTTTGAGTTGCATTTTATGGGTCTCTGTGCTTGCTACTAATCCCTTATGGATTGATTATTTTTATGTTTTTCTCCCATTCTGTATACTGCCTTTTCACCCTGTGTCTTTTGATATATAAAAATTAATGTTCACGAACCTCTACTTGTCAACATTTTCTTTTATTCCTATGTCCAGGAAATCACTGTAAAACATATCACTGTGAGTTCTTACCATGTGCCTTCTTTTAAGAATTTTATAGTTAATAAATAAATAAATAAAAGAATTTCATAATTCTAAGTTTTATGTTAAGGTTGCTCCATTTATTATTTTATAAATGATGCTTAAACAAAGGTCCAGATTTATTAATTCACATGTTGATTTCCATTTTTCCCCATTGATTAATTACTCTTGGTACCTTGTCAAAGTCATTTGATCATACAGGCCAAGGTTACCTAGAGCTGTGTGTGGACCTACCAGAACTTTTGTAGTACATTTAAATGTTCTCTAGCTTGGTTCTTATTCATAATCATAATCGTTTGTTGGGATTTGGGCCCCTTGACAAACAAACCTTTCTCAATTTCTAATTGAATGGTCTTAGCATTCTTAGTAAAAGCAGATTTACTGTGATGTATGTCTTTACTTCTGAACTCGCCTGTCTCGTGCTTCTGCTCACATGTGCATTTATTACAGTAGCTCCATAGTGAAATTAAGGTTATCCAGGAGCCATGAGATCTTTCCTTGCTCCTTACTACAGTGCAATGTATTCCTACCAGTGGGATATAAGGGTGACCCTAGGCTGTGTCCCCACCAGCACTGGTGTGTTTTCCTAATGGTATCTGTTCTGACTAGGTGAGGTGGAATTGCATTGCCATTTTGATTTGTACTTTGGCTAAACATACTGAATTTTTTTTTCATGTTTTATTGGCCATTTGTACTTACTTTGAGAATTGTCCATTTGCTCATTTGTTGATAGGATTATTTTTCCTTTTGGCATTTGATTTTTTGAACTTTGTGTATCCTGATGATCAGTTCCCTGCTAGGTGACCCTGAAATTTCTGAAAGTAGTTATTTTTAACATTCTTTGGGAAAAACTCCCAAATAGACCAACCATGTGGCCTCACTTGGGTTCTCACTGATCGGAACATTGTGGAAGAGGCCACCTTAGGATTACATGGGATATGTCTTTCTGTGTTTCTAGGTGGTAGCTAATTTTTACCTTCTGTTCTAGAAACTTTATCACTTAATTGAATTTTTAATTATTTGTTGATGTGTGTGCGCACAGATGTGCGCACCGCATGCAATCTATAAGTCTGGAAGAAGGCAGGAGTTACAGTTACAGACAGTTAGTTCTGAGCCCCCAGAAGTACTAGGATCTGAAGCTAGGTCCTCTGCTCAAGCAGTATGGCGCTTACCTGCTAAGCCATTTCTCTAGCCTCCTACCTTTGTTTTATATTTATGTGATTTATATTTAGTGATCCTTTTGACTCTCTTGACTATTGTAATTTGTAAGTCTTAAAATCCAGGTACTGTCATCCCTGTGATTTTATTTACTTATTAATACTGTGTTGGCAGAGTCCTTCGCCTTTCTACACAGACTTTCTGAATTAATTTGTTTTTCCTATTGAAATTTGAATTCTTTCATCAAAGTTTGCGGGTTTTCTGTTTAGATATTCTATACATACTCTTTTCAAAGTCATTTTATGAACTAATATATGTACACACACATACTGTGTTGAAGAGATATTGTGTATTTATTTAAATATTAAGTGTTAATTGCTTTTGTATTCTGCTGTGTATCTGTGTTCACTTAGTATTTCAGTAGATATTTTAATTCCTTGAAATTTTCTACTTAGACAGTTGTGTCATCTTTTAATTTCTTCCTTATCAGTCTGCATCCCTTTTCTTTCCTCCTCTTGTCTTGTTGAATTTGCTAGGACTTCTAGTCCTGTGTCAAATAAGGGTGGTGGAAGATGATACCCTTGCCTTGTCCTGACCCGAAGAAAGCATAATAATGGTGGGTTTGTTGCTCAGTCTTTTCTATTCCAGTGATCTAGGGACTATACTTCCCTCATTGGCTCACCAGCTAATTAGCATGTCACAGTACACAAGTTCTGTGTAATGGAAATTTTTATGTATTGACCATGTGTCCTATGATAAACTTGTATGTTACTTTACTTTTGCTTTTAGATTTCCTAAGATTTTAAACATACCAAGGTCATCTTATCTACCCCTCCCCCCAAGTAAAAAGGGATGTTTTATCTTTTGCTCTACAATGTGTATACCTACTGTTTTCTTCCTGGTTTGTACTGACTAGAATCTCAATACATTGTTGCATATCCGAAGCAAGGAAAATGGATGCCGCTCACTTGCTCTGACTTAAGTGGAAACATAAGGAAGTACCAGTACAATGTGATTGTAGCTTAGGGTTGCTGTGTTTAAGGAAGCTTTCCTTGGCTTTCAGCTTAAAAATTTACGGTTGCTAAGTTTTGTTTTCTCTTTCTTGTAAGGTTGGTCATATTATTTTGACACCCCCCCCCCATTAATATGGTTTGAGTAATCTTTTACTTTGCCGTGTCTTGTATATAATAAGCTGTTTACCTCTACACACTCTGTAGGTCTTCCTGTTGGTGACAATCAAGTGTCTCCAGACATTGCCAAATGTTCCCCAAGATTTAGAATTGGTTATTTTACTTTCAAATATTAAAATAGTTTTGTTTTATGAGATAAATATTTGCTAAACGTGTACAACCTTGTGTGTTTTGCTGTGTGTATTATATACATTTTGTTAGGAATTTTGTATCTTTGTTGGTGAGAAATACTGGCCAGTAGTTTTCTTAGATTGCTTTTGTCTGATTTTGATATCAGGTTTGCAAATGGCTTTTCAAATGAAGTAGGGAATGTTTTCTTCTCAGTGTTCTGAAAGTTTCTATGAAATTTTCATTGTTTCATATACAAAATTGAATTCACCATTGGACCTTGGTAGATTTTTTTAATTACGTGAATCAGTTTTTTTATGTTATTGTTCTAATCTGATTTTTTTATCTTCATGAGTAATTTGGTAATATGTGTCCATTTTGAACCATTTTTATTTCATCTCAATTGTCTGATTTGTTGGCACAAGTTAATAATATCTGTATTGTCTGTAATGATGTCTCTTATTTCTGCTTTAAGTAGTTTGTATTTTCCCTCTTGAGTTGATTAGCCTGGCTAGGGTTTATCTAACTTTTTTATAATTCCCTCCCAATTAATATTGATTTCTTGTCATTCAGAAAAAGATTACTGGACCCTGAAGAAGCTTTAAATTCAAACTGTTCATCTCTAAAAGACTGCTAAGTTGGGTCTTGTTCAACTGTCATAACCAACTCTGCCCTTTGATTAGAGTGCTCAGGGACTTCACACTTAACACAGCTTTTTCCCTGATTTGATTTGTATTTGCAATACAGTATCTATCTGCTAAAGTGTATTTTTAATTTTAGTTGTTTCAACTAAAAAAAAAATTCTGTGTAGTGGTGGTGTGCATCTTGAACTTAGTACAGTCTGCCTCTGGTTGTGACTCAGATAGTTCTAGTAATTTTAGCAGTGAGGCTCCAATACTGCTCTGTTTTTTTTCTCATATGCCATTGTCATCATATATGTATCTGTGCAAGTGTGTTACCACTCTAAAAATCCAGATAATAATTGTGTATTTGTGTGTACCTATATGTATATACATACACACACCTATATATTTACAGTTGATTGCTTTTGTTCTGTTAGGATGGATCTTAGGTAACTCAAGCTAGCCTTAAATTTGCTATATGGCTGTGGCTGGCCTTGAACTCTTTATTCTTCTGCCACTGCCTCCCAAGTTCTTGAATTATAGGCCTATACTACCACATGTAGCAGCCTTTTTTTTTTTTTTTAAGATTTATTTTACTTATTTATGTGAGTGCTCTGTCTGCATGTACACCTGCATGCCAGAAGAGGGCATCAGATCTCAGTATAGATGGTTGTGAGCAACCATGTGGTTGCTGGGAAATGGACTCAGGACCTCTGGAAGAGCAGCCAGTGCTCTTAATCACTGAGCCATCTCTCCAGCCCCTGCCTTCATGTTTTAATGATAGTTTCTTTCTTAGGGTTCATGGGGTTGTTGTTGTTTTTGTTTGTTTGGTTTTGTGAGAGGTCAAATAAATGTTCCTTTATACGTTTTTTTCTTTCTCTTTCAGAATTTCTTTTTGTCTTTATCTTTCAGACCTGTGACCATTGTCTAATTTGTCTAATTTGGTTTTCTCTTACTTATTATATTTAGTGGCTTATTGGGGTTCCTGGCTCTGTAAATTGTTTGCCATAAAATTTGAAAAGTTGTGATTTAAAAATGGGTGCCCTGCCCCATCCCCACCCTAGTCTCTTTTTGTAATTTTGTCTGTGTTCTTTGGATTAGATGGGGCTTTTTGTGCTTGTTTTGTTTGCTTTTTTAAAAGGTTTATTGTATATAGTGTTCTGGCTGCATGTGTGCCTGCTTGCCAGAAGGGGACACCAGATCTCATTACAGGTGTTTGTGAGCCACCATGTGTTTGCTGGGAATTGAACTCAGGACCTCTGGAAGAGCAGACAGTGCTCTTAACCTCTGAGCCATCTCCTCAGCCCTAGATTAAGTGTTTTTATTGATGAGTTTTCTTGTTTAATTATGCTTGTAACTCAGATTTCTAGTTACTTCAATTTTTTTTTACATGCGTACAAAACTACATATTTCAAGTCATCATTCAAGTGTTACCTATTGTAACACTTCTTTGGTTTTTCGAGACAGGGTTTCTCTGTGTAGCCCTGGTTGTCCTGAACTCACTCTGTAAACCAGGCTGGCCTCAAACTGGCCTCTGCCTCCTGAGTGCTGGAATTAAAGGTGTTTATAATAGCTAACTGAAGTCTGTGAACTCTAAATTCAGCACGTGGGTCTATTCTGTTGTATTTTCTGTTGACTGCTCTCTTTCTCCCCAAACATGAGTAACCCTTTCCTGTTTCGGTACCCATACCTTACACTTGGTGGAAATAGCGTTCTAGGAAATGCTATAACTTTGGATTTTGTTTCTTTTACCTGAACTAAAGCTGGCAACTCTGGTGTTTCACAGTGATGTATCTACCATTATTTTTATTTCTAATTTTTATAATTGAATTAAACTTCCTAAAAATCACTTCTGCCTGCATAAATATATGTCAGCCAAAGATCTGGTTGGAGTTTATGTTCAAGCATTTTCACACAGTTGATTAGTCTGTGGTATGAAGAATATTTTCAAAGGTGCAGCTGATTCTTTTGATAGTTTTCCCAAATCTTGGGTGTATGTGTGTGTTCTCAGCAAAAATGAGGAATGACCTTATCTCAGATTGTTTTTGTGGACTTTTCATTCCAGGATTGTGTCACTGGTTCCTGACTAGTTTGCCTGTCTTAACTGTTCTTGTAACTTTGGGTGAGCAGAGTGGTAGACGGCCTCATGTTTTGAGAGTTTGCTTTTAGATTACAAAGCTGTTTTTCATTCTCATCACTCCTGAGTCTGTAGTGAGTCTAGGGCTATCAAACCAGCTGATTTTATATATATATATATATATATATATATATAAACTCCATTTTCACCATCCAAGCCGAGTGGAGAGAAGGGTAAACTTTGAAGACACAAAGACCTCTGTTCTCAGTTTGTCCTTTTGATTGATTTTATGTACACTGAAATGGTTATTTTATGCAGTAATCTGTGTGTGAGAGAATTGAACCTAGAGCCTCGTGTGTGCTGGGTAAGCACACTACCCCCCAGTCCTCACATAGTTGCTTTAAACTGTGTTAGTTCCGGTCGTTCCTTTCTCTTTGCTCTCAGTGAATAATCTCTGAAACTTCACATCCCTATAACCAGACATGTCTCATGTCAAAGTTTTCAACTCTGATAAAAGATTCCATTTCAGTTAGCTTTGGAAGAAAATGTTATTTCTAGTCCTGGGATCAAACCCAGGGCTTTGCACATACAAAATCACATTTAATGGCATATAGCTGAGAAATTAGTGAATCAATTTTTAATCTCATGACCATTTAAGAATTTCTCAATCTGGTTGAGGCTTAACTTTTGTCTTTCTGTTTGTTTCCACTGGGGTGGCTTCTAGTTGGTCTTGCTCTTACATCTTTTTGTTTCAAGCTTAGTCCTTTTCAATGTTTCAGCTAGAAAGCAGTTCATAAGGTCACACAGTGCTTATGGATAGTGAGTGAGCCTCACACATTATTTCCACCAGGCATTTGGTACCACCTTGTCAAAGACCACATTCCAAAACCACATCCCCACATGGGTCATCTATGAGCCTCCTCAGGAAACTGATTTTTCCTACATTACTGCCAGACCCAGTAGCTCACCCTGAAATGCTGATTTGGTCTCGAACGTCGTCAACTCCTGTCCATCCACATCTCCACTGTAAACTAGAGGCCCAGGGAAAGACTCCTGCCTCTTCTCTTTCCTGTTCTTAAAAGCAGCTCATGAGCATGGCCCACTAGAGCCTCTCTGGTTCCTTTGAAATAGTGGAGGTGATGTTCTGTTCCCCTCCCTACTATCGTCCCTTAAGGTTTGCCTCTTTGAAACCTCGATGCAGGTAGATTCTCTTATTTTGTTTTTATTTTCTTAGAACTTAATGCATGCTATTCACCTCTCTCACACATCTGGTATGTACTGTTATTACTTCTATGACATATACCTTCTCCTTCCCCATGCTGAGTCACTTTGTGTTGTTATGATGCCTTGTAAGTTATCATGTGTGCGTGCGTGCCTGTGTGTGTGTGTGCATGTGTCTAAGGGTATGTGCCCGTAAAGGCCAGAAGAGGCTGTCAGATCCCCTAGAGCTAGAAGTTACAAGTGATGGTGAGCTTCCATGTGTGCTGGGAAACAAAGCATTGTCTGCTCCAATGCTACCATTGTATTATGTTGCTACCATTGCCTCTCAAAGCCATCTTGGGTGTTGTCCTCTGCCTTCTTGTCCATTTTATTCTCGGGGCCCTTTATAGTTTCTCTTCTTGGAGAAGACTGAACATTCATTTGCCATTTCCCTAGTATCTACTACTAGTTCTTTCTAGTAGGACACATTTGCGTGTGTTACTTTAGTCTTTTTAACTCTACACATTTTGCAATGACTTATCCCAGCTCCTTCTGCAGTCTTTTTGTGATCTCTGAGTTATCTCAGATCGGCCAAAAGACATTTCTTGCTTTTAAAATGTTTACCATTTCAATAAGCTTTCTTCTCTATTCTCATTAAGTGCTATGAGCTAGAAATGTTTTCTTTCTTCCACCCCCTTTGCTTCCTTCTATTGTATTATTCTTTTTATACTTTATACCAAACTCTAGACATCATCTGGAGTTAACTGTATTGAATTATTAAAAACCTGTTTTTACAAACTAAAGAATTCCTGGAAATTAGATTTGAACATGCCTCTTAGCATGAAGAGATAGAAAACAACTCTTTGAATATAGAATTCTTTGCGATAGGAACTGTTCTCATGTTTTCTTAGGTATTCATCTCAAAAGTGACCTTTTGCTGTGTGTTTAGGTCTGTGTCTGTTATTTTGAAGATGCTAAGAGTTTGCTTCTTTAGGTAACAGAGAAACTCATTTGGAAATTACTACTTTAAGACAGGCTTGGTTGAACTTTGATTTATTTGTATATAGTCTTTCTAATATAAACTGCTGAGAGTTTTGCTTACATATTGGGCCTCTGGAAGATAGTTCAACAATATATATGAAAATATTGATTATGGCATCTCAAACTTTCTTATTGTAACTGTAAGGTTTTCAGAATAGAGTCATATATATGATCATATATTCAGATGAAACATATAAAGGTCTAGCAGATCAACTGTATGAAAGTGTAGATTTGCTGAACATACTTATTTAAGGCTCCAGTTTCTTGATATTAACCATTTCATGGCAGAAAATGTCATCAGTAATTCGTTCCTTACTATTTTTTCTTTTTACTGAAAATTGACGAAAAAAGAACTCATTATTAAAATGTGTTTTGTTCAGTGTTGTAAAGGAGTCAGTCGAGATAGGTAGGCCTCAGCCCTCACTCGGTACCTTTTACGTTTTACAATGGGGTTTGCTTTGTTTTTAGGTAAAGTCTGTGAAAACCGGGTCTGTGTTCTGGACGATGTGCTGCTGCTTGTCGTATTTCTACATGGTAAGATCCGTGTGTGCCTGGTGCGTGCTCTAAGGGCCCTGGGCAGCACGATCTGCTCCTTTCTCCTAGCCCGCTATTTTCCACTGCTCTGTCTGGGGTTGGATTTGGACTGCCCTCAGTGTGTACTTTGCATTGCCGTCTCCCTCCTTATTCCCGCCCTGGTGCTGGAGAGACATGCACATTGTTGACAAGGGCCGATGTTCAGCCCTCACATGCAGTGTACGCAAGTAAACCAGTAACATTAAACTTCTAGACAATTTTAACTTCTTAATGATGTCTAGAATTGAGTTTAAATGTATTTGTTTTTAATGGACAAGTAAATGTTTTCCTAGGTAGATTACCAACTAGAAAAGAATAAAAACTCTTACCTGTCAAATACACTGAACCATGGTTAGATGAAGTTAGCTTCTGTTTAACACTCAAGTAATTTAATTTTTTTTTTTCATTCACTAAAAATGAGTTTTCCGTTGTTGGTGTTGACTGTTTAATTAATGATCACATAATCGTGAGTTGTAATAGTACACATCATCTGTTCATCACTGAGTTGCCGAGGCCAGGGAAATAGGAGCATTTGGGAAGGAGTCTTGGTGAGAAAGCCCTCCCAAAGGAGGATTACCTGAGAAAAGGGAGGATTCCTTAAAGTGATGAAAAACTTCTCTGGTATCTGAGCCAGAGAAAGGATTCAAACCCCAGAGTGAAAGGTAATGCAAAGGATCAGCAAGTCTGCTTTAAAACATTAGACTTGTGTTCAGATTGCTTTTAGTTTTTCTGTTTGTAAGTGGACAGAGATGAGGTGGCATATTGATCTGGCTGCACTTTCAGAATATCTTTACCTAAGCAGTGCTCAAATTAGAACTTGCTGATGAGCTTTAATCCTGAAAGAGCTTCTTGTCTGTTTGAAAGATATGAAAAGTCAGTCTATTGTAGTAGTTGAGAATGAACACTGGTTTTTAAAAATATATAGACTTGAGTGCCTGTGATTATTCTGATTTTAAACATGTGAATACTTATAATAGATTATGAAGTCAATGACAAGGTCTCACTTGTAATCCAGCTTAAGGCTGCAGCCAACCAGCACTGTCAGGAATCCCACAGTGTGGCCAGGGGGTGGAGTGCTTTTTTAGTTGAGTCATTGACCAGTGTCAGAATTCATCATTCTTAAGCTTGGTGTGAACTTTCTTTCAGTAAACAGATCATCCTAAAGAGCTGAAATAAAAACTTATTATTTTATTCTAAATTTATTATCTATACTTATTTCCAGGACAGCCTATTTTCTACCAGTGGTGTTCTCAGCCTCCTATTAAATCAAATTTAACTTGAGCCAGTGAGTTTAGAAAAGCTTACTGGATTTATGGGATCTTGTTATTTTACTTACTAATAATAAATAAGAGCTATGTTATATATTCATGCTATATATAGGAAAATTGCTAAAAATCCTAGTGTTTTATTTTCTCATGTTTAGGTAGTCATGACAATTGAGATGTACCTATTTTAGGAAGTGAGAGAGAGAAGCCATGTGTCTGAGCCTCTCTCTTCCTATAGGTGTCTGCCTGGGGAGGTTATGTGTTTATCATCAACCTTATCCCTCTCCACGTGTTCGTGCTGCTCCTGATGCAGAGGTACAGCAAGAGAGTCTACATAGGTGAGTGCCCTGCCTCCATGCGTTCACTCTTAGTACACAGACCTCATTTGGTCAGTATTGTCCATGGAAAAGCAGCAGTTTTTATGTTTAACTTGCCTTTTTGTGTTGACTGCATGAGACCCTGTCTGAAAAAAGCAAAAACAAGTAGAAAAGAGAGAAAGGGGGGTGAGATGGGCGATGGCCAGAAACAAGTCCCATATGTGAATATAACAGGTAAAAATAGTGAATTTGTGTGACTGATTCTGTATCACCTGTACCTAGAGTGTGTTTATTAATGAGCTGGGGAAGGAGCAATGGGTAGGAACATTATGTAGCAGGACGTTCCCTATAGGAATGTGGCTAGTTAATGAAGCTCCAGAAGAGCAGAGATGTAACCCCTGTACTGCTTTAACTCAAGAATTTCACTTACAGTAGAGTTAATGAGAACTTGGATATAAAATGTCAAGATTAAACATAGGGTGAAGGGTTGGTCTTTCTCAGTGATACGCACCAGCTAAGACTTTTCAAAGTGACTTAAAGTAATTATTTCTAGGGACTAGAGCGATGGCTCAGGGATTAAGAACACTGACTACTCTTCCAGGGGACCTGGGTTTAAGTCCCAGTACTCACATGGCAGTTCACAACTGTCTGTAATTTGAAGATTTGGCACCCTCACACAAACGTACATGCACGTAAAACACCGATGCACATAAAATATAAATAAGTTATTTTTAAAAAGAATAATTTCTGTTCTACAGAGTTTTTAGTTGCTTTTGAAATTTTGAGTTAGAAATGTAAATTATTAAATAACACATTGGCTTTTTGAGGTACTTTGTTCTATAGGTAACAGGACATTGGTAAAGCTTATTAGAAGCCATGTGTGGTGGTACATGCTTGCAGTCTCAGTACTAAGAGGTAGGAGGGTAGCAAGTTCAAAGCCAGCCTTGACTATATAATAAATTTTTTTGCTAATTTAAAAATAGCTTATATTATAGTAAACAGCTCATAGGATTAGTAGCACTAATTACCCCATAGTTAAGGGCAGAGGATAGCCACACCATGGGATAGTGGTCAGTGGTTCTAACAGCTGACACTCTATTCTAATTATCTAATAGGGTTAAATTTTTACTACTATATAATATTTGGAATAATACTTCAATATTTGTAGTTCAGGAGAGACGACGGCTCAGTGGTTAAAAGCACTGTCTGCTCTTCCAAAGGACCCGGGTCCTACTCCCAGCACCCACATGGCAGCTCACAACTGTCTGTAACTCCAATTTCAGGTGGTCTGACACCTCACACCAATGCACATAAAATAAAATTAAATAAATTATTTAAAAAATATTTATAGTTCAACTTTCTGATTACATTTGTTTAAATTGTTTATTATCATAAGTAATTTTGGTGGTTTTTATCCAAGGTATTGGAGTTAATAAGATGTGTGAATTTATATTTGTGGAAGGTAAAGATTTACCAAGATAGGAGATTGCTTTTGCATCCTAAATATATTATTTGCACAATTGGGTTCTTTATAAAAGCATAAAGTGATTTTGGTGCTTCCTAGATTGATCCTTTTAGCGATGATGGTCTATATTTTAAGTTTTACCTTCATGAGGGATGAACAGGGCCAGTGTGCTGAAAGAGTATATAGCCTTGGCTTTTCATTTGCTTACAGGGCCTGTTGTACCATAAGCACTTTCCAGGGTAGAGCCAATGGGCACTCACTCAGGACATGTTTGAGGCTGCCTTTTCATAGGCTATGTTTTATTGAATAGATATTTTAGGGGCTGTTGGGGGTTCCCTCAAGCATTACATAGTTGAATTTACAAAGAATAGTCGGAGTATCTTTTGTCTTAAGACTCAAAATATGTAGAGCAAGGCTCTTTCTTACTGTGATTTGACAGAAATCTTTGCTTGATCAAAAAAGCCTTCTTCGATTAATAGAGACAAGTATTTTTTCATATCTATAAATAAAAGTGGAAAACTGACTTTGGTGCTGCCATAGGTGAGCCCCGTCATAGAATCACCCCTGTCAACACTGATCAGGAGCACTTCTGTGTAGTTAGGAGACCTAACACAGGATGCTTACATCTGTTTACAAACTTGTGTTTTATTAAGAGTTGGTGTTTTACTCACTTAAAATCTTAACACTTGGGAGGCCAAGGCAGGATTGTTTAGAGTTTGTTATGAATCTTGCTCACACATAGTTTCAGGCCAGCCTTGGCTAAAGAATTGTGATCTTTTCTAAGCGAAAGTCCTAAATGATCTATAGTAGAATAAATTTGTAGCTTTATTTGAATCCTTTTAAATCTGTTGTACTTCATTTGTAAATTATGTTTGCTGACATTTTTTTGTTGTAGTTTTTGACACAAATTAGGTGTAGTTACTGCATATCTGCAGAAGTAATTTAGTCACAGTGAAAGTAGAATTAGTCAGGCATGGTAGGTGCACACACCTTTAATCTCAGCAATCTGGAGGCAGAGGCAGGCAGATCTCTGTGTCAAGGCCAGCCTGGTCTACCTAGTGAGTTCCAGAACAGCCAGAGCTACATAGTGAGACTTTGACTCAAGAGAAAAGAAAAGTTGTATATATTTTATCTGTTCTCCTTTATAGTGTTCACCCACAGTGTGTTTATAATCTTCTTGTGCTCTGCTATTGTCTCATTAACACTTGTCAGAACTAAGGAATTGCTTCTTCAAGACAGAACTAGAGTTTTAAACTTATTTTTATTTTGTGCTTATTTATTTTGTTATGTCTGCATGTACATATCTTAGTGCCTGCTGAGGTCAGAAGAAGGCATCAGATCCCCCTGAACTAAAATTAACAGACAGTTGTGAGCCACCGTGTGTGCTGGGAATTGAACTGAGGTCCTTTGGAAGATCAAGCCAGTACTCTTAACTGCTGAGCCATCTCTCTAGTCCAGAACTAGAATTTTAAATCTGGGTGTATTTCTTCTAGATTCTTAGCCTTAACGCCCTATTAGGTAGTAGCAGAAGATCTTTTTTGCCATTTGAAAGCTCAAGTATTTTGAATAAGTCATTCCATGCTGTTTTTACAAGTGTGGGGCTTGTAAAATGCCTGTTTCAGTGACATGCTCTAACTAGTTGCTGTGAGCAACCAGTTCTCACATCTGTGCCTGTGAAGCTAATCAGATTTTCATGCTAGTCAGAAGTGCTTGTTTTCTGTCCTTTGTTGCTGTGACTGCTTCTTATCATTCTTTACCCTGAATATTTACCAAAATTCTCAGTGACTGAAGTGGTCACAAAGTAGCAAGGTGACTTTATTAAGTAAACTTCAACATTCATACAAACTTTTAATAGTGTTTGTTAGCAATCAAGTAAAACTGATATGATTGTAAGGTCTTTCTCTCCTGTTTCTTGTCTAACAGAAGAGGGATGTTTTATTGAACATTCCCATTAAATACTGTCCAAGAAATTTGGTAACTCAGAAAGGCTGTTGGCACTTAATGGTGCGTTAATGTTTATGGGCTTTGTGTTCACAGACCATTCTCTAAGTTTGCAGAAGGAAGAGGAGTAGTAGTAAGTTAGAGCTCCAGAGAAGTGGGGTGAGGAAAAGTCCATAGGCACCGTGTGAGGACCTGACTGGACCCCATGTGAAGCAGGCATGGTAACTCCATATGATTCAAGCACCGGGGCTTGCAGCAGCCAAGAGAGACCCTGTCTCAAGGAGGAAGGTTGTCCTCTGACCTCCACATCCGTGCTTTGTCACTCCAGAATAAAAGATGTCATAGAGTACTGCCAAGTTATAATGGCTCATCAGTGAGGTACTGAAGTGAGAGAGAAGAGCTCCTCAACACCTAAGGAAATGGAGTCCACGTTTACATTGGCCCCAGCTTCACGCTATGCCCCCTGGGAGTCAAGAATTTTGAGCAGAAACAAGAATAGGATTTCTATAGATTTCTGTCTCTCATTAATCAGCGTTTTCCTTGGATAAAAGTAAACTGTACATGTGAATAAGTCCAGTTATTTCAGGGGGCGTTTTTTTTTTAACATAGCAGAAGTGTGGTCTGCAGCAATGAATGCCAGGAACTGTGCTTCCACAGGATGGCAGTGTGGCAGCATTTTTATGATGTAATGATTGATTTACAGTATCCCTGGGTTCTGCATTTCCTAGAGCTCTTTCCTTGGTGGAGTAGTATAAAGAGTTAAGAAGTAGGTTAGTGTAGATGGGTAGAAAGTTGGATTACGTGGAGTAGTGGTTTGGTGACAGTTCCTAGAGGGCTTGTAGGAAGAGTTGATACTATAATATAGGTTTTTGTTACTGAGGTCCTGTAAGAACAGGGCACCTTTTATGCTGCTGTTCAAGCTCCTGCTTTCATAACCTCCCCTCCCACTGTCACACGTACTGGCTACATTGTTGTGACTCTTAAGTGTTCATCTGACTAGATAGATAGGATTGATCTTAATAAGGTTTTCTGTTTTTAAAATGTCCTGATTATCATAGATAAAAAGTCTTTTTGAAAACATACTATTGGGTGCTGTTATATAGTCTGGAGAAAAACATGTTTTTTTTTTTACAGTGGGTAGAGGTTGTGTTTATTCTTAATCTAATTCTTAATCTAATTTATTCTTAATCTAATTTCTTCAAGTCTTTTTACTCAAGTGAATCTAGTTTTACACTTTCTACATTTTAAAATGTAAATTTGTAAATGAGATTTCAAATAAGATATTAAGACATGTGTGCTGTTTTACAAAATCAGAAAGCACAGTACCTTATATGAGATAAATTTGTGATGTTTGGCACTGAATATAACTTGGTCAGCAGTCCCAAACTTGATTTGGTACAAGTGGTTTCCTGTGTATTGAAGGGGCTCTTGTGAGGTAAAATGTGTTTTTTCTCTTGTTTGAGTGCTTTGTAGAACCAGTAATCCAAAACTATTAAAGCTTTGGCTGATCTTAATGTATGAGTTCTAAATATTATTTAAGATTAATAAATGGACTTTTGAAGAAAAAAAAAAAGCTTTGACTGGCATGGGTCTGGGTGTCTTAAATGGAACTCTGGGCCATTACAGTGTCCTAGTAGATTGGCTTCATTGGTTCAGGTGCATGAAGGAGGCTGATCAGTACAGGGGCTTTCAAAGCTTGTAATGTCAGTTTCTGTTACTTTGTTTGACATTAGCCAAGTAATAAGAACTCAACTTTCACTAGGCTTCTTTAATCTCTCTAGGTTATCTTCCCTAGAATTCATTTTTGGCACTTTAACATTAACTTGAACTCTAGTACATTGGTTTCCATAGAGTTTGTGGTCTTGTTACTTGATTGCTTTGCCTGTTGTGTGGTCCTGAAGACTGAACCTAGACCCTTAGGCAGTCGAGGCAAGCACTTCACCATGGAGCCACATCCCCAGCCCTGGGTGTTTCCTTCTTACCAGTGAGATGGAAGTTGTGAAGTTGGTGTGAAGCGTAGTCTCCCTTTGCTCTGGGAAGAAGCTGTGTGATGGGGTGATCACATGCTTGGGTGGTTGCACAACTTGTGAACACATGAAGGGTCCCCAGGTTGTTCTTTATAAGGTGGTTTTGCTGCCTTATTTTCTCCTTTAAAAGTGAATTGTTTATTTTTTTAATTCAGTTTGTATTGTATATTATATTCAGTTTAAAGCCTATCAGTTTTGCTGAATTCCATGTTTGTATTTCTAAGAAGCAGCCCTAGCCTGAGGTGACTACACTGTTTGCTCTGCACAAGCTTCACTAATGAAAGCTCATCACTCTTACAAGCTTTTCTTGTGCTATGTCTGTGTTCATGTTTGAGGTTTGATTCTCAGCTCCACACTATAAAAGGCCTATTCATCATAGTGCATCTGGGGCTCTAATTTGGGGAGGGGATTACAGATCTTATTAGCTCTTATTCTGTGGAACTGAAGTATTTGATTTTATAGACTTGGAGATCACATGCTAACCTTGTTCTCTTTTTTTTTTTTCCCCCTCTCTCATTCTGCTTCTGACTCTGTGTCAGGGCTTCAACACAGATTAATTAGTTTAAAAAAAAAAAAACTTACTAGAAGACTGCTTGGCCCCATAAGTGGATTCGAAATTGTGATAACTTAGATTTTACTTGACTATTTCACAAAGGATCGTACCACTGCAGTGTGAATCTGTCTGCGGAGTTCACTTTGGGTGGATGGCAGAGCTGTGGCCTTCCTTAGCTCTAAGTCTTTGGAAACTTGCCCCACAAGCTCTGGCCCTTTCTATTGTATTTATGAGCTCATCCTCCCAACATAGTCATTCCCAGACAGCTTGGGAAGTAGTGTAACATTTAAACTAACAGTGCTCATTTACCTCTATAAATGGACTTTTCTTAAAAGCAAATGAATGTAACTGTTAGGCAAGGAAAAGCAGAGTGTGAGGGCTCCACGATAGCGCACACTGTATAGTAGAGCAGGCAAAGGGCACAGAGTAACAACTTCTATTCCAAATGTGTGCTAGACTTCCCTTTCCATAGTAGTTTATTTGCCCCCAAACTGAACATCAAGTACGTTTATGAAAGTGGTATAAGTAAAGTTTATGAATTGAATAATATTTTCACATCAGCTTATTTTAGATAGGCATTTTATCTTCTGATGAAATTTTACTTTCAATGATTTTAAATACTTCTCTCTAACTGGATTGTCCAATTTTGCTCTGTGTTCGTGTGAGTGGAAAATCAGTGTTTGGCACAGATAGCCATTTCTCTTCAGCAGTTATGCACAGTAAAATCAGCATAAGCTGAGAAAGGGCACTGTGGAGAGCAAACAGGCTCTGTGTTAGACTCTAACTTCCATAACTGGGTTCTTTTCCTTCATGTAGAAAACAGGTTGAATATCCTTTTTAAACTTTTACGCTTCTGTGCAGAGTAGGAGAAAACTGCAAAGAAGATATACTACTCAGCAGTTCTGGGAGTAGCAGGTACTCTTGTAAGTTATGGGTGGTGCGGGGTGACTGTGAGGCCATGGCTATTTTGGGTTAGTACCCACAGCAGGATATTTACTCAGTGCAGGTGCAGTTGCATAGTTTCTTGGCTTCTATCAGTAATTACTAATGGTGGATTTTTAAGAACTTGGTACCATTTGCTAGAAAGGAAGGTAGCAGAAGTCTCTGAAACTATATATATAAGTGAAGTCTACAAAGAACAGTTAAATTAATACTTTTTAAAATAGATAAAAAATATTTATAATCTATAATGTGGCTAACATTCACACATTAAGTCAATCACTTCAAGATTCTGTTGTTAATTAAGTTCTGTTAAAAGGTTTCTAAACGTAAGATTTATAAATATATTTATGTGTTGAATACTTAATGGCCGTAGTAAATTACCCTTGTTTCCTGTTTTGTTTTTATAGCCTATAGCACTTTCTACATTGTGGGTTTAATATTATCCATGCAGATACCTTTTGTGGGATTCCAACCAATCAGAACAAGTGAGCACATGGCAGCTGCAGGTATGGAAAATAGTGTTTGAAGTTGAAATAAAAGGACATTATAAAATGTTTTATCTACTTTTACTCATTTTGCTCCTGTTAATACTAAAATGAGTTTTCCAGCTTTTCAGTATCAGGGATTTCAATAATGTTAACTGTTGTACTTTGCTTTCTATTGCTCTGGCATTGTCTGTAAGAGACAAATCATGGCTCCAGATTATTTTTTAAGACCTATGTGGGGAGGAAAGGATTCATTTGGCTTAACTGTTCTCCTCACAGTCCATCACTGAGGGAAATCAGGGCAGAAACTCAAGGCAGTAACATGAAGCCGAGGCCAATGGAGGGGTGCTGCTCACTGGCTTGCTCCCCATGGCTTGCTCAGCCTGCTTTCTTATAGACCCCAGAAACTACCAGCCCAGGAGTGCCACCGTCCACAGTGAACTGGGCCCTCCCACACTAATCATTAATCAATGCAATATACACTCTTGCCAATGGGCCAATCTCGTGGAGTAATCTTATCACTTGTGCTTTCCCCTTCTCGGATAGCTCTAGCTCTGTCACGCTGACAGAAAACTAGCCAGCACATCAGCACAGAAATAGCTGTAATGTTTTAAATCTACAGTGATGAATGGCAGTGTCAGCATACACACTTGGCTGCTTTCCTTGCTTTGTACATGTACAGGGATTCTGACCACTTTGGAAAAAATGTGTGATAGCATTTTTTCACATGTATTAATTGCAGGTTAACTGTCAATTGACACAGGGAATGTTGCCTAGATAAAATAACTAGTCCCTGGTGTGAAGGATAAAGGGGGTTCTAAGCTTTTTCAAGTGAAAGTATTGAAATGGTTTTGGGAAATGCTATGTTGGTATTCACACAAGCCTTCTCTTTAATTAGGTGTCTTTGCGCTGCTGCAAGCTTACGCTTTTTTACAGTATCTGAGAGACCGGTTGACAAAGCAGGAGTTCCAGACCCTTTTCTTTTTGGGTGTCTCACTAGCTGCAGGTGCTGTGTTCCTTAGTGTCATCTATCTGACATACACAGGTAGGTGGCATTGCCTGTAAGAGGCACATCATGGCTCTAGATTATTTTTTAATAGTCTTTAACAGTCTTTCACAGGTCCTTCTTGAACTCTCCATTTATCGTAGTATCAAATACTATACACTGACAAGTAATTATCAAAAGTTCTAAGCCTGAATAGCATATTACAAATTGCAATTTAAAAAAAAAGCCATTATTTCTGACTTTAGAAATAACTAGCTTATCTTAATTTTACTGCTTTTCAGGCCCTTGTAAATCTGCAAACATCCTTCCCTTGCTGATTAAAGAGCCAAAACTATTGAAAGCTCACCGTTTGTGATAAGTTATTGTGTGCTTACCTTTTCTTGTATGTTTTCTCTTCCTCCTACCATGAACACTGTTGGCCACATCATTTCAGCATGCTTTGGATCTAAATTAATCCCTAACCCTGAGCTTATAAGTCTTAAACAATAGGTCCATTTTTCTGAGGTTGCAGGGTAGTGGTGGGGTCCACATTCTATCTGTGCAGCTAATGTACAGGCCCAGCACAGGGGTGAATGAAGATATGACTGCAGTCAAAAACTAGGTGTTCAAAAATAAAACCAACATTATTTGAATATTGGTTTGAATATTGGTTTAAATTATCCGTAATTAATAGTATCAAAGCTATGAAAAGGATAAAATTAGGTTGGTGTAATGGCTCAGCTGGTAAAGGTACTTGCTGTGTAAGCCTGGCGACCTGAATGTGGTCCCCGGAACCCAAGCCAAGGTAAAAGAGGAAAATCAACACCACAGAATTGTCCTGACTGCCATATATGCTCCATAGCATGCATGTAAAATACACACACATATACACACACACACACACACTGATAACCACAACAATAAATAAATAGTTATTATCATGGCATGTACCCAGCACACACACAAATAACAATAATAAATAATGTAGTACATGTAATATCTAATGCCTTTATTAAATATTAATAAATTAAAATTAAGACAATAATGTATAATAAAATATTATAATTATTATAGAAAGTACCCAGCACACACCATTTGTAATAATTGTTATTATTTCCTTTATTTTTGTGTGTATGGATGTTTTGCCTGCATGTATATCTGTACACTGTGTGTATGCTTAGTGCTCACAGACATCAGAATAAGATTGTTGGATTCCTTAGAACTAGAGCTACAGATAGTTGTAAGCTACCATATGGGTACTGGAATTTAAACCCAGGTCCTCTGGAAGAATAGTCAGTGCTCTTAACCACTGAATCATTTCTCCAGTCCCAAATGTATACAAAATAAAGCTAAGCATGGTAGCATAGTATATTCCCAGCATTTGAGGGGTTGAGGTAGGAGGGTTGCTGGAAATTTGAGGCAAGCTGTGGGCAGGAGACCTTATCTCAACACTGCCACTCCTAGAGAGAAAGAGAAAGAATTTACAAAATACTAAAAGGGAAAAAGGCAGGTAATTTCCTCGTTTTTTGTTTTTTTGTTTTTTTCCACCCTCCAGGTTACATTGCACCATGGAGTGGCAGGTTTTACTCATTATGGGATACTGGGTAAGTTTAAATATGCTATTTTGGCCTCCTATTCAAATAGCCTTTCTCCCTGTGTTCCTATATTGTGAGCATTTCAGTCACTCCTGAAGCAACATTAAATACCCGGGCTAAGCTGTTTGAAGGGAGTGCACCATTCTTTAAGATATAAGTTCTATATTCCTGTTTCACAGAGCCAACTCATTGTTTCGTCAGAGCAGAAGCATTTGTATAATTTCACGATGGGTTTTTGAAACGAAACTAATGAATGTAAAATTTACATCTTAAGTTTTATTAAGGACAAGGTACTCTATTACAGATTTATGTGGCATAGGTCTCTTAATTTAAGCTCCTGCTTAAAAATTCTGAAATACACTGAGTATCTGGTACAATTTTTAAGAGTGCTATAAAAAGGAACTAATTTTAAAACTTAGGTTTTGAATTAGACCAAGTTTCATTTCAGTGAAACTTTTTGTCTTTAAAATGATGTGCTAGTGCCGAGATGATGTCACTGTTTGTATGTTTGCTTTCTAAATGAGCCAATAAAAATCCTGCCACCATTTATTATTGATCAGGTGTCCTTCTGATAGGACACCAAAGGGCTCCTGTGCGAGTGTAATGACGGAGCATAAACTGTGTTTTTGTGGCTAAAGCATATGCTGATTTTTAATCTGTGGATCTGGAGGACTGGAAGGAACCAGTTACAGAAGATTGTTTGGATTAAGTGAATTTCAAAGTTGATGTTTTACTTATGCTTTTAAAGTAATTTTGATCACTTTGGAATTGCAGAGTGCAGGAAACTGTCTGCTCTCCACTCATGCCAGCCCATTGTCTGGGAAAGCAGTAGAATGCAGGGGGTTTGCCTATCATGTTTCTGCCACCAGAAAGAGATGGAGAAAGTTATTGATGTAGATGTAGGCAATAGAGCTGAACTACAGATACCTACTGAGCAAGGATTAGAAACCAGAGCCCCTAATTTTTTGAGCTTTGGATAGCTCCACGTTAAGGGAGCATATTACTTTCATTTGACCAATGTATACCAAATAGTTATGTCACTAGCTATGTCAGTTAAAATAAGTTTAAATAAGTTGAGAGAAAGTGATGTCAGTAATCAGAAAATTTCTTCATCTAAAAGAAACTCCTGCTTTATCCTTTGATTGTAAATAATAATGAACTTTTTTAATATCAGGTATGCAAAAATACACATTCCAATTATTGCATCAGTGTCTGAGCATCAGCCTACGACTTGGGTGTCTTTCTTCTTTGATCTACATATTCTTGTATGTACCTTCCCAGCAGGCCTATGGTTCTGCATCAAAAATATCAACGATGAAAGAGTATTTGGTAAGATAATTAATTAAATCTTTGATTCAGAATAATTATTTCTTTCCCATTTTGAGATTACCTCACTTTAATGTTTTGTTTTTGTTATATGCTATGTTCAAAAAACATTTTTCTTTTGTTTTACAAAGGTGCTTAGACAAGAAAATTTAGTTGAATTTTCGGTGTATGCAAATTCTAATTACGACTTTTTAAATGTAGACCTGGCATGTTAACTTTACATCCAACCCATTACCCATATGAACATTTTCAGTAGCTTCAGATGATACAGGAGTCAGATATCTCATTGGTTTTTCTGCAGTTCCTAGCCTTTAGCCTAGGAGGCTTTCAATACCTTCTTTAGACCTCTGGCTAGGGGAGTCTGATTGTCATTTCAAGTGTTACCTGACAGATATCTGTCTATTGTGTTCTCATCCATGTTTGCTTTAAAGAAAGCTTTACACCAGATATGAGTGCTGCTTTCTGAAGCTGTTTCTGGTTCCATAAACTTAATATCCCTAATGATGTAATTCACAAATTCTTTGTCACTTGTCAGCTATGGATTTTATAATGTATAATGCTATTGACAAAAAATAATTACATTTAATTTCCCGTTTTGTTGATAGTTTTTACTTATCTAGTCAACACTGCTTATTTTTAAATAGGACTATTTGGTCAGTATTAACCGTTTAGAAACAATTGCTTTGTGAGATGCCTACCTCCAAAGGTGTTCTGTACTGTAGTATTTAACATGCAGTTTCTGTGAGCATTTTCCCCTCAGTATTGAAAGAGAACCTGTCGTTGCAGTTGCTCTGTATGCGATCAGCGCTGTCTACTTTGCTGGAGTGATGGTGCGGCTGATGCTGACTCTGACCCCAGTCGTCTGCATGCTGTCTGCAATTGCCTTCTCCAATGTGTTTGAGCACTATTTGGGGGATGACATGAAAAGGGAAAATCCACCTGTGGAGGACAGCAGTGATGAGGATGACAAAAGAAACCCAGGGAACTTATATGACAAGGTGAGGGGGTGTGCTGTCTCTGTCTTCCTAGCACCAGAAGAGTTCCCAGATGTAGAAGTGTGCTGAAATGAGGGCATGGATGAGCTATGTCTCCTATAGTTTCTCTCCATTGCTTGTTTCAAAATTTAAATTCTAGTTGGTTTCTGAGCTCAAAGGAAACAGAATGGATTTGAGGAAGGAATTGTTAACTTCTTTTTGGCCAGTTGTTACCTAAGCACTTAGGTATGTTATTACCTTTCCATTGTTGAGAACACAACTCTGATGAGTTACATCAGATCAGAACTTGCACTTGTCCTCAGTCTGTATTTGGTGTGGCCTTGTGTGATGCTGACAGTCATCTTTGGGACTTTATACCTGCTTATAAGCAAGCATTTTACCTCTGAACTACTCCCCCAGCCCCTGTGTATTAAATGGTAACTTGATGTTTGAAAGTGGTGTCTGGTTAAGCAGCTGTTTGTTAACAGCTATTTGCTGCAAGTGGAATTCACTTTTAACCTGAGCAACAGTAGGAGCGGGACTAGGACTGTGTTGGACACAAGTGTGTCAGAGAATAGGAATTAGAGCACTTCTCTTGAATGACCTGTTAGACTTTACTATTTTAAAACTAAGTTTATCAATAAATACTACTAAGCAGTGAAATGCTGTAGTGTAAAAAATGGCTAGAATTCGTTTCTTACACTAAAATCAATATAATTCATAGAGATTTGTGTAATTCTGTAGTTTCTCTCCTGTATCCTATTCTGGGTTTTAGGTGAGCATAGCCATTTCAAGAGTAGATTTAAGTGTAAGTATATACATACTGGATTTTATGTCGCCAGAATGGCACACGGTGGCTAACTTCTTTATATTTAATTAAAGCTTCTTTCTAGCAGACATAGTTTGCTTTGAGATCAGCTCCTGATTTAACTGTATTTTCTGATTCACACTGACTTTAAAGATTACTTTGAATTATAAAACGAGAGCAAATCTCTTCATAACTCATAGAAGAATACCTGACTACATCCCTTCTGACCCATGGAATTATTTGATAGGTTAATATTCTCCCTACTTTTCCCCTTGATTATGTTAATGAGCCAAGTACAATGGCAGAGGTTTCTAACTGTTTGCTCTGTGTCTTTAGGCAGGTAAAGTGAGAAAGCACGTAACAGAGCAAGAGAAAACTGAGGAGGGCTTAGGCCCCAACATCAAAAGCATTGTGACCATGCTGATGTTGATGCTCTTGATGATGTTTGCTGTCCATTGCACGTGGGTCACGAGCAACGCCTATTCTAGTCCAAGTGTGGTCCTCGCCTCCTACAATCATGACGGGTAAGAAAACAACTTGACTATAAAGGTTTTATACCTGTTATTTTTATTTTACTTCAAAAAAAATGTGAAACTTTGTTTCTGAGTCTCTTTTTTAAGGTATAGTAGAGTTGTAACCCAGGGCTTCCCACATGCAACCCCAGCCCCTAAGTTTACTCACTTTGTCTATTGGTATGGCCTTTCTCCATTCTTTGGGTGGTAGCAACTGTATTTTGTGCTCTTTTCCAAAATTGATCTGCATATGCAACTCTGTATACATAGTGGACACTGCCTAATCATTAGTGTGATACTTGGCAGAAATGCAAATTACTGAGGCCACCCTAAGCCTGCCTGAGAGAGCTGGGGGCAGGACCCAGTCAGCTGTGGTTTAACAAGCCCTGATGATTGCAGTGCAGCTAGATTTTGACAGCTGCCTGATAAGGGTGCCACATCTCACTCTTTTGTTTCACATGAGAGTCAAGTACCAGGCCTTGTCCCAGAGTTAGTTCATTAGGATCTGATTTTTTTTTCCCCCGTTAACAAGATAGGTAATTTGTTTGCACACTGGTTTGGGAAACACTAGAGTAAGACAAGGCTCTTCCTCTTCTTTTTTTTTTTTTTTTTTTTTCTCTCTCTTATAGGTAGAGGTTGGCTACCATATTTAAAGTAAAAATTTTCACTGATTAAACACCTCAAATTTTTAAGCTATCTCCTTCACACTTAAAGACCTCATTTAAAATAATACTGTGTTGGCTTGTTGTTTTGTTTTGTTTAGCACCAGAAATATCTTAGATGATTTTAGAGAAGCATACTTCTGGCTAAGACAAAATACGGATGAGCATGCCCGGGTCATGTCCTGGTGGGACTATGGCTACCAGATTGCTGGGATGGCCAACAGGACTACTCTGGTGGACAACAACACCTGGAATAACAGCCACATTGCACTGGTGAGCACTTGGCTTTGCTGTTGTCTTTAAAGAAGAAAGTAGTTCACACTACTTAGCATTAGACTCCACTCACAGTTAAACAGAAAAGGTAGAGGTTAGGATTCTTGACTGCCTGCCTGCCTACTCTTGTTTTATGAGTAGTCATCTATTCAGGATTGCAGGCTTATGTCTGGTAGCTTTGGTAGCTAGCTTACTAGACCTAGGCAAGATCTGAAATTTAAAACACTTGATGTGTAGCTTTTCAATGCAAATTTAAGAAAACAAGAATTTTATGATGTTCAAGTCATACAGATCTGCAAATCATATATTCACTCTATTAAATGGTGAATCTCTAAATTATTCTCTCTGTACTTTGAAGTCTGAGTAGATAAATGGGTCTTAAGTAAATGGATTCAGTTTCCATGAGTGTTGTGCTGATTACCAGGTGTCTGCTGGCTCAGAAGAGTCTGCTATGGAAACCATGGACCAGGCTCAGCCTGGGGTTGGAGAAAACTGTCTCTTTAAAAGCTTGCCTGTTTTCATTTCAAAATGTTAATGTCCTAGAACTTACTTAGTAAATATATTCAGATTTTGACACTTCTGCTATAAAATGGTTATTGTAGTTAGAATGTTAGTGAATTCCTCTAAGTTTCTACATTCATAGAAAATAATTTTGACCCAAAATTCATTTATATCAAATTCAATGAATTCTGTGTTATAGAAAAAGAATGTACATTTTTATTTTATCTTACAGGTGGGAAAAGCTATGTCTTCTAATGAAACAGCCGCATATAAAATCATGAGGTCTCTTGATGTTGATTATGTGTTGGTTATTTTTGGAGGAGTTATTGGCTATTCTGGTGATGATATCAACAAGTTCCTCTGGATGGTTAGGATAGCTGAAGGGGAGCATCCAAAAGACATTCGGGTAAGGAGCACGCTGGGTGTGTTGTGTTCACATTTGTTGATTAGCAGTCTTTGCTTTCTTTCCTCTTCTCACTGTGTAGCTCTGGCTAGCCTGGAGTGCAGAGGCCCCTAGTCACCGTGCCCAGTGGTTGCATTGTTTCGTCACCCTACCCTCCATTCTACTGCCTTACTCTATTAAATACTAAACACATTTCCTAGGCTGGGCAGCCTTGTGTGCCCTATAACAGCACGGGATTGATAACACCATCTATGTGAAAGTGCTACCCTAAACAACACGGGTATGTAGTAGGTAGTGCAGTCTAGATTCGTGTTTATGTACTCTGATGTTCCCAAGTGAAGATGTTGCTTTAATGATGCTTGTCTCAGAACACATCCTCATGATTGTACCTCCGTCCTACCCTTAATGGGTCTTCTGGCTTTTTCTTCTAGCTTCTTGTTTCTACCCTTTGTTTATATTTCCACTCTGCTCCACTACTATCCTTAATATTAATAAATCAGAAAGAGACCAATAATCTAGAAACTACTGTCTTTGCCTTGGTCCCATGTCTTTTTCCATGTAGAGTGATATTCATTGATCATGTCACTTAGTACTTTAAAAGCCTTTAACAGGTAGGAGAACAGCCTTGAAGCCCAACAGATATGTGTGAGAACTAAAGCTGCCAGCTAGGTGTTCCAAGCAAGCTACTTTATGGCAGTCAACATAAGTGCTTTGGGCACTAGGTGTTTTTCTAGGATCTAGAATTAGTATGGTTGTCTAAGGTAAGACTCAGGTTATCACTGCTGAGTATTGGCGATAACATATGTGATGGTAATGTAGTTAAAGCCTCATGTTAGTGTATCTCTTGGTAAAGCACTGGTAAAAAGTCCAAACCCTTGCCTGGAGTGAAAGCTCTTTATACCTAGGCTCCCTTTCCTGGTCTCTTGGCCAGATTTGTGCCACTGCCAGTCTCTGAAACTTGCCTATGGTTTCTTTCCTTGACCCATCTGACACGTTTTTAGTATTGTGTCTTGAAATGCCTCTCCTTCCACACACTTGTCACCTCCTCTCCAAAGCACTTTTTGGATACACCCGTGTTTCTGTTTGTCCTCCAGGAAATTGCTTTGTAGTCAGTTTTTTTTGTCTCCCATCTTCTGAGGACAGGTAACTAGAATAGTGCTTTTGTGAGGAAGGCACAGAAGATGGGAGGAGAGAAATAGACAAGGGTGAAGCACAGTCCCAGATTTCCTGCCCAGGTGAAAGTGCTGTGACCTTTTTCCTTAGCTGTAACTAACAAACATTATTTCCTTATATTAGATTAATCTGAAATTTTATTCTCCTAAAACATGATTTTAGTTTGTGAACTACTTGGTGCCATTAGAGGTTGTAACATGATTTATACTTTGAATACACACACACACACACAAATTCCTATGCTTTTTAAAGAAATGTGTTATGTTTAAACTTTGTAAATAGATAATACAAAATATGGAAAAAACTAGTTTATCCCTCACAAGAAAAGAACACATACATTCCTTTTGTAGATAGTATCTGCATATCATGTACTTGCAAACTGCTGAGAGAATAGAATAGTGCTCTCACCATAGGAAAGGGAGTGTGTGCCTCTCCCAGCACATAGTACACCACACTGTTGTGGCAGTTAACAGAAGTCCCTGGTCATTCCTAATACTATTTTGTGACGGTGGTTCTAAGTTAAGCAGCTAACTAGAAACGAGGTGTATACACTGTTTACTTCCATAGAAGTAAGGTCCATTTGGACCTTAGGAATCGAATGTTAAACTCTGGCTATCATTTCATTTATGGTTACCCCATACAGTGTCCATTATGTGTGCTTGTTTACCTTGCTTAGTTAACCTGTCTCTATGATGAGCACTTATGTCTCTGTGGCATGATTTTGTGCATTCATTATTTGAATCATATACAAGTATCTATGGAACATAGCCTGTAAAAGGGAATGTGGTATTAGGAATTATATTTTTACTATCTAAAGTTATACTTCTAAAACAGTAATGATCTATCCCTTGTAGAGAGGCTAATTTATAAATTAACCTGACAAAAATTAATACAAAGATAGTGCTCTTTATATTCCTTCTAGTTTCTGAACATTCCCCTCTCCAACTAAAGGATTTTGAACTTGATAGGGAAAGTTGAGGGCAAACTTCGAAAAGCGGTGGTGAGGGCAGTTGTTGGGAGCTAACAGTGTCTGGTGTTAAAGCATGGAGTTGGTCTCGCTCTTTTTAACTGTGAAGCTGGAAATCTGACAGGGTTAATTCTGGGGCTGGAGGATTAAAGAGTTTAATTTCATGATGCTGTCTGCAGAGCTATGGCCTGTAGCTGTGGATGTGCTAAGCTGGCCTGACACTCGACTTGTTTCTTTCCGTAGGAAGGTGACTATTTCACCCAGCAGGGAGAATTCCGAGTAGACAAAGCTGGATCTCCTACTCTGTTAAATTGCCTTATGTATAAAATGTCATACTACAGATTTGGAGAAATGCAGGTTGGTTCAATCAGTTCTCTTATAATCTTTATTCAAATAGGGAGGCACCTTGTAAGTTCTTTTAAAAAACAAAACAAAATAGAGTTATGGTGTCTTAATTGTACTGTGGAAATGTGCAAGGCTTCTTTCCCATTATATTTATATTTCAAACCCCTGTTATTCTTGCCTCAGCCTTCTGAGTGCTGGTGTTATAGGCATGTTTCTCCATGCCTAGCTCAATTTTGAATTTATTGTGACATGTTTTAAAATATTAGACCAATGACTTTTCTAATCTGCAAATAATGGAGGGGTAGACTGGTGACTTGGCTTTTGATGGAAACAAAGTAGTTCTCTGACATTAAAAATTTCTTTTTCACTAAAAGCAATTAACAGCAGGCAGAGGTGTATTCTTCATCTGGCCTCACTCCTACATAAAGGCACAGATTAAATGCTCTTTTACTGAAGATAACTCTAAACACCTCAGTCCAGAGAGGACATCAAAACAGTCTGCAAGCAGACCTTACACACTCCCTCAGCCTTCCCACAGGCACCGCCATCACTTCCCCTCTGTGGAGATCTTAGCCTTCTTGTCTCTCCACTAACTTAACCATTCTTGATTGAGCATGGTCTGTGAGGTGCAACTCGAAGCCGTTGCTCTGCGTCACTCTTCATTGAGGTCTCTCCTGTCCTGTCTTGCATATATTGGTAAACGTGGTTTTGCTGTTGTTATTCTGTCTTTTGTTGTGGGGATCCATCCATCCCAGCCTAAGAAGTCCTGGTGTTAGAGAAAAAGGAAAAAAAGTCTCCCCAACTGTTCCTAATCAGTTTTTATAGCCTACAATGCCAAGTTGGTAGTATGATTTCAAGCTGTCAGTAAAAATGAATTCCACAGTGCTTGCTTGTCAGCTTGGTACCTTAAAAATCAGAGGAATCATCTGTTTACTTTTCTACCAGGGATGTTTACTCTAACCTGAAAGGGTCTGTCTGAACTTCAGAATGTGAAACAGATTTAATCCATTTGTAAAATACAGTTTTGGTAGCTCGTATGATCTAGAAGAGTTTATACTGATTTTATATTGAGTTTATTACTGATTTCTGTGTTGCTCTAGGGTAGGAGGGTATTTGGGATCACTCTGTAGGTGGTTTTAAAAGCAAAACACTATGCCCACTTTTGTTCTTGCTTTTTTTAAAGACCATTTGCCTGGGATCCAAATTCCTGCTAAGAAGTACCTGGTTATAAAAGTTACTCCAGAAAATAGTTGTTCTGGTATAAATGAAAAGTTCTCTGGATGGAGGAGGTTTTCTCCTTCTTAAGTTTTATGAATAATTGAAGGTCTATTGGTCTTATCCCTTAGGAAGCATGCATGTTGGGGCAGGAAATACAATTTTTCTGTTGTATGGGCAAGCAAAAACATCCCTATTGCTTTGTAGGCTGGTTTTATACTGCTTATAAAAGAGATATTTTTTTGTTTCGTTTTGTTTCTGCACAAACTTGATCTACTTAAAAGTGTGTCCATTGCTCTTTTATTTCTCATAGTCTCCCCATAGCTCAGCTGGCTTAGCTTCCTTTGGACGTGAAGACATCAGAGCATGGTTTACATGGGCATTTCTTTTATTTAAAGAGACGGTGGTATTTAGGCTGAGTCAGTCCAGTGCATGAGAGCTGAATGACGACCATGTGGCATAATGAAACAGATAGTCATTGTGAGGCTCTTGAGGTGAAAGGAAGCACCTTCTCCCTGTCCCTCTGTCCCTGAACCACACTTACATTGCTCATCTATTTTTAAGGACTCTGAAACATATTCTGATGTGTCAAGTTTTCTTGATGATTTCTTCCTATCTGGGTATTGAGACCTGCTATAATGCATTCTTCCATTCTGTCTCTGATTTAAGGAAGAAGGTCATTGCCCTTTGACAGCAGTTGCTACTTTGTAATACTGAATGTTTTCCAATATGGCTGACATTAGGTTCTGATGTTTCTTTTGCAGCTAGATTTTCGCACACCCCCAGGTTTTGACCGAACGCGTAATGCCGAGATTGGAAATAAGGACATTAAATTCAAGCATTTGGAGGAAGCCTTTACATCAGAGCACTGGCTTGTCAGGATATATAAAGTGAAAGCTCCCAACAACAGGGAGACACTAGGACACAAGCCTCGAGTCACCAATATTATCCCCAAACAGAAATATTTGTCAAAGAAGGTGGGTGCCCGGTGAAGTCATCTTGCTAAAAGGATAGCTCAGGCTTAGTGGTCCAGTAGTGGTTTGGAAAATGCTGAAAACTGCTAAGAAACATTACTGCTTGTACAAGGGCTACAGGAATCCTTCTCACAGTGAGCACTTTAGCAACCTCGAGCCACAACTTTCCTGCTGTTGAGCACAATGGAAGTTTTTCTTACTTCAGTCTGTGCTGTGACCATTAACTGTCCTATCTGCACGAAAGTCAAAACTTGAAAGAATTTTAGTTATTGGCTCCTCATCTTCAGTTTAAAGCACATTAACATTCATGCTCTACTCTTGAATGAAGCTTTTATTTGCTGAGCACATCATCTGTATAATGTTGAGTGAGGCCTTCTGAAGTAAAAACTCAAGTCATTTTTCTTAAGCTACTTACTTTCAATATAATTATTATGACAGAGCTTTGTAGGCAAGAATTGTGAGGAGACCATGTAGTCCTTTCCTAATAAACTGGAGGGGGGGCATTATTGCGCACTTAAGTCATTTAAGTTGGGCAGATCTCCTATAACCTTCCCTATTAAAGCTACTGACAGTGAGTGTGTGGGTGCAGGATGGGAGTGATGGGCAGTCGGAAATGCAACCATCCTGTCAGCAGGCTCTGGCTGCACAGTAGTGATTAGTAAACTGATCTTTTCCAAAGGGCACTTAGGTCTTTCCATAACCCAGAACAGATCATTTAACCTGTTAAATACATGCCAAATACCTCAGAACACAGGCCATATTACTTACTTTAGAAGTGGTGAATTTTATTTACTTTTGTGGAGTGGTCTTGCTGTGTAGCCTAGACTGGTCTGAAACTAGAAATTCTCCTGCTTCCACCTCCTAAACGCTGGGATTACATGCATGTTCCACCATGCTGGCTATATATATGAGATATTTAAATAGAAGTTTTTTTGTTGTTTTAATTCTGGTTTGAGAGTTGCAGGAGGCGTGCCACAGCACAAAAGGCACAGGGCTCAGGAGAAAATTTGTTGGAGTTGGTTTTCTCTTAGCACAAGGGCAGCCTTGGTGACAAGTGCTTTTTCTAAGAGGAACATACTGTATCCTGAGTTTATAGCCTTCTTGAATAGTGCATTTAATGTAAAAACCTGGTTTGTTGGTGTGCAGCGCTTTCCTCGAGGTCTTGGGTCTGGCTGTTCTGTTGGTTTAGCAGATAGTCTTGTGGCAGTTTCTACCCCCATATCTTCTACAGCATTCTACCAGAAAACGTCTGTATTTTATTTAGTAGGACTAAAGAGATGGCTCAGTGGTTAAAGTGATTACTGATCCCTAGCACCTACATAAAAAGCAGGGTATTGCAGCACACTCCTGTTAGCCTAGCACTGGAGACAGGCAGATCCCTCACTGGCCAGCCAGCCTTGATGAATTGGTGGTGTCTAGGTTCAGTGAGCAACTGTCACTATCAAAAAAAAAAAAAACAGGGTGGTGACCTATAGAGGTTGACTTCTGACCTCTGTGTGCATGTATGCCCAAATGCCCACATGTACCCAATAAACAACTATTTTAGTTAGGTTATCAAGTTGTCAAAAAAATGTTTTATTTTTACAAGATTTATGAAACCTGAGAAATGTTTGTTTTTTTGCCAGGTAAACTTTGCCTTTTAGTTTTGAAGGTGGGCAAATAGCCGTCCTCATTTTGCAGATGGAAAATGGGGCTCTGAAAATGGCCATATTAACTTGTATTACCAACAGCCAGTTTCCTTGGATGCTTAGCCAATGGCAGCATTCCCTAGATTGGTACCTGGAATCTGTCATTGTTGCTACTAAGCAGGTAGTTATTGAGGAAGAGGCAAGGGGTGCTATAGTAACCTTCTTAAACGCCAGTAACCTACTATGTTCACCTCAGCTTTCTTACAAGACAGCAGTATACACACTGAGCATTGTGTAGTCGTGTCCCAAGACAAACTTAGTGACAGTCCATAATGGTGAGCTGGCTATGTCTTCAATCTGTAAGAGATCTGAACTAATACTGTGCATTCTCCTCTCTTTCTAGACTACGAAAAGGAAGCGTGGCTACATTAAAAATAAGCTAGTTTTTAAGAAAGGCAAGAAAATCTCTAAGAAGACTGTTTAAACACACTGTTCTGGCCAGGCCTGCAGCAGTTGTCCTTGTGAGAACCGGTCTTTGCCTTCAGCTCATGTCCTGTTTCACAGCACCAAGGGTACAGAACCATCGCTGGGCCAGGTCAATGTACAAAATTTTCTGACAATGCCTCATTTAAAAATTAAATTGGTTTATTGAGAACAGCTGTTTTCGATTTGTAACATGAAGCAAGACAGAGCCGTGCTATGAGCAGCTGGCGGAAGATTTTTTTTTTTTTTTTTATTGGTACATATTACCCTTCAAATCTGAGAATTTGGACTAATTGCACCAAAGAACCCTCTAATTTGGTCCCTGGCACATGCGTACTTGTCAATTTTTTTTTTTAATCTTTTACGAGACCTGCATCTTATTTGAATTACCCAAATAGCAATATATAAGACACAAATGACAGATGTGACAAGAGCTTCTTGACCAGTAAACAAACTAGCCCAGGTCTGAGAAAGAAGTGTTAGAAGAGAGTCTACGTCTGTGAACTATTTATTTTCCTGTTTCTCCGGTGTGAAGAATGTTTCATCAAATGTCTCCTTTGTCGCTCACTGCCGCTGTAAGCAGCTGCTGCTGACGGTGGGCCTCTGCATAGTTAGCTGACTAGACAGATGTTTGTGTTCAGGCGTCAGCACTGTGGTTTAGCAGGTGTTTTCACCAGGTACCTACAGAGCAGATTTCATGCGTTGTTCATTCAAGGGCTAAATTTATATCCTTTGGGAATCATGGTAAGCACACACAGAATGTTGCTGGCCAGGATGGCTTTGTTACCTTAGTACTGAGGTTGGCAGCATGTTTACATGCAGAAGAGTAAGGGGCATGCCCTTAAAGTGGACAGGTATCCAAAGTTCATTTCTGTGACTCTTCAAAATGACAAAGGATTTGTAAACTTTGCCTGGATTTTCATTTTATACCAGTTTTTGTTCATCACAATGATTTCTGTTCACTGCTCCATGTTTTTTACTACCTTAAGCATTTGATGAAACACTCTTTAGTGCTATATAGGCATTTTTCTTACTTTTATTACAAATGTGACAATTGTCAAAAGATGCACTAAAATATAAATGGAGATTGAACATGTTCATTTTCCAGCTTATAGGCAACCTTTATACAGACTTGAAAACTTTATCCAGTTGTTAGTGAGAGAGGGGTTTCCTGCCGCAGGAGAACTTTTTACACATTACACCACTGCTTTGGTGGGAAAGTACAGAACAGTATGTACCTTTTATGAAGAAGCCGTAATTTACAATGCTCCGTGAGAATGTTACTGCTGATTTCCTTTTTCAAGGTGTAGAATATTCTTTGATTTATAGAATTCATTTTTGACCCGGATGATGGTTCTTTTACAGACCAATAAAAAAGGCTGAACATTTTCACAAATAAAGTGTAACTAAATCTGGATTTCTGATACCTTTTTATTTGGGGGATTTTATCTTACTTTGTTGCTTTACAATTCAATGCAGAGAAGTTATTGACCATAAGGGAAATAAAGTTAATTCAAATTTTGTGTTAAGCCTTGTCTTTTGCAGATCTTGTTTTTGAAAGGAGTATGAAGTTCTGATCCCATCCTCCCTCTACTCATCTTAGAAAAGAAAAATAAGTTTGCTCAAACCGTGTTTTTAAATTTCACCTTTTTATTCAGAATAAAATGTACTTCATTGTGACTTGTTGGGGTCAGGCAGTGGCAGGAACGGAAGCCCAGGCTGTTAGGAACACCCACTCCATAGGGCTCTGAGACTGCACAGCAAGATGTTGAGCACAGTCTTCACGCCATGCCTGCACCTTTCTTGGTATTAGGGAGCAAATTTGGTTTGAAGCCTCGTGTTTGTGAACTCACAGTGCTGTTGTGGGGAAGTGACAAGATAGTGGCTTTTACCACACTGGAGTGTTGGCTTGGTAAGCTTAGAAGATTATTTTGAATCTAAGTTCATACCCTGTGTTGTCACTAACCCTAAACTTCACAGTGAAGTTTCAGTATCATGACCTTGTAGCTGCAGAGTGAAGTTCACGGCGATGCTTATAGTATAAACTAGGCAGGCTGCAGCTTGCACATTGACATTGTTACCCTACTTAAGTTTGCAGTGGCGGCATTCTGAATGCCTGAGCAATGACCAGGACGCCAAAGACTAGACAGTGTAAAAGTATCCTCTATATTACTGTGTTGCTATAGCCAAGGGACCCTCAGCCCATAGGATCTGGAGCTGTTAATTCCTTTTGGAAAATTGGTACAGCTTTGGCATTGTTGCTCAGTGGTTGAACACTCACCCAGCACATACTACACACTAGCCAAAAATTGATCTGAAGTACACAGTTCAGGGCTGGAGAAATGACTCAGTCATTAAAGTGCTTGCCATGGGGTCAGGGAAGAGATGGGTACCCCTCAAGCTCTCTGACCAACCACTGTAACTGGATTCAGGTTCAAAGGAATCTTACCTCAAAAGCTAAGGTGGGGTATGATTGAAGAAGACAGCTGGCACACCTTCTGTGCGAGCACACACACACTGTTTAGTACTTTAGTGTATCTAAAGTCTAGTAGTTGAGTGTATCTACAGCATTAGACAACTGATCTGCCATTCTTACCTGGCTGCAGTGGCTGCTGCTTACCATGGTTGTTGTTGAACGGCGTTTGCGGTGCTGCCCTCAAGCCCACCGAGGTAGGGAAGTAGGTGAGGATGCAGTTCAGCCACAGGTTGTGTGACTGACACAGAAATGAAAATGTATAGGTGTCATGTTGAATTACAGAAGAGTAGAAGGATCTATGTCCTTGGCTGGGATCACCTCATCAGAGGCAGCATTCCTGAAGCTGCTGCTGTCTCCTCATAGCCACTGCCACTGTCACTGCCACTTTCTCCCTCTTAGCTTCTATGGCAGTGACTGATTTTTTTTTTTTTTTCTTAAGCATGGTTAAGTACACCTGCTCTTTAGGCTGCAGAAGTGAAATCACAGAGTATAGAGTTTGCCTAGTCAGCTTCATGAACATCTAGTCAGCAGCATTTATGAACACCACCAGGTTGTTGGGTAAGATGGAGGCCATTTGGAAATATACTTTTTCTGAGGTGTGTGTTCTGGATCGTGCTATATTGTTTTTTACCTTTTGAAAATTCATTATGTATCATCTCTGAGGGTATCAGTATGAGTATTTCAGTGTCAGGGAGTAATGTATACGTATATGGCTCTCAGTACCTCGTCTGAAAAATCTTTTCATGGCCTGGTGAGCTGACTTGATGGGTAAGGATGCATGCTGCCAAGCCTGAAACCTGAGTTTAATCCCAGGATGCACGGAATGGAAGGGAAAACGGACTTCTTCAGTTTGTCCTCCAATCTCCATGCATGCCCTTCTTACCCCCAAGACACAGTCACAATACATATTTAAAAAAAGTAAAACCACAAAGATGGTGTCTGTCCTGTGTTCCTTTCTAGGAAATTGATGGCTCTGCCTGTTATCCTTGCCCTCCACCCAGGATTCTGTTGTTGAGTACTTTGTGAAATGCTTGTTAAGTGGTTGGTAGTGGTTGTGGCAGATATAGCTAAAGGTTGTGTTTTAGGGACTGGGGCGATAATATCTCAGAGGTTAACACTTGATGCTCTTGCAGAGGAACTGCTTTTGGCTCACAACTGCCTGTAACTGCAGCACCAGGGGATCTGACACCCTTATGGCCTCTACAGGTACACAGACATGTACACAAACACATAGACATAGACACGCACAAGTACACATGCACATATGTAAAATCTTATAGTTTAGCCATGGTGGCTGACATATTTGTAATCCCAACACTTGGGATGCAGGTGTTAACTTCATCTTCAGCTCTGTAGTGAGTTCAAGGCCACCCCTAAGCTACATGAGATCCTGCCTCAAACGGTTTGACAATTTGTCTTTCTTATTTTCATGACTTTTATTACCTGGTGTTTTGGTGTGTGATGTTTGGTAATTACTATAAATAATTACTTATTAGAATATAAAAACACGTGCTTTACATTAATGAAATTTTATTTGATCTTGTCATCAGCATCCTAGCAGTTATTTAGAGATTCACGTGGTTGGAACTTGGAAACAATGGTGGTTTCCTTTCTTTCCTTGTAATGGGTTTGTACTTCACTGTGTTGTGCCCTCTCTCACCAGGAAAGCTGGTGATTGCCATTGAGTATAATTCTTGGATATCTTTGATCAAATTAAGCAAATTAACCATGAACAATTTGTTATGAGATGTGTATGTGTTTCACAGAGTCCTACTCTGTAGTCTGGGTTGATGTGAACTCATGGCCTGATGATCAGTCTTCTGAATGCTGGGATTACAAGATCATGGAATAAATGTCTGTGTGGGTGTGCTGGTTTTTTGTCAACTTGTCACAGGGTAGAGTCACGTAGGGAGAGGAACCTCAATTGAGAAGGTGCCTTTATCATACTGTCATGTGAACACATCTGTAATGATTGATGGAGGAGTCCCAGCCCACTGTAGGCAATACTGGAACTTTGACACCCAGGCCACAGGACAACTTGAGTCAGTTCTCTCTTACCATGTATGTGCTGAGAATCTAACTCAGGTCATCATGCTTGGCTGCAAGCACTTGTATTTACCCACTAAACGATCTTGTCATCCCTAATATGATTATGTTGGTTAAGCCTGATCCATAGATGATAACAGGTGTTTTTAGGCAGTCTCCTATTTCCAGTACCTAGAGAGTCTCTCTGTTCTGTTGCATGAGCTTTTCTCCTGCAGGTTGCCTATGATTTTATTTACTTAATATTCAGGCTTTGGTGGTATAATCATTATACTAAGAAGCTGAGTGGGTAAGTGTAGGCCAGTGCTCTGATTTTACTTTGCAGGAGACTTTATCTACCAGAGAACTAGGGGAATTTAACAAGCCAGCGTCACCTGAACCATTTAATGGCTGAGTGTTGTATACAGTGCTGGCCTGAACTTGTACAAAGACCTCAGCCAGTACTCTGATGTAAACATTGTTTCTCATTCTGTAAAGGTATGACCGTCTCTCTTTGGCCCTTGCCAATCTCCAAGTTAAATGGCCCGAAATGCTGGCTTTATCTCAGAATTTGTATTTCCTCAGGTTTGTTGGCCTGGTGGTAAAGGCACCTTGCACTAGATACTTGCACTGTCATCTTGCACTAAAACCCCTATGTACAGATTTCCCAGCCCTCTTTGCTGGGCTCTTGGACCATACTCTAGGCTCCTACTGTCAGAAAGGGACTTTAACAACAAATTGTCCCTTTGGGTCCCAGAATGCCTGTAGCACCTGCTTCTGACATCTCCTCTGCTGGCTTAGTTTAATGGACACCACCAAAGTTAACCGTGTCTCTGAATACTGTCACGGTCTCAAAATTGGAAAGTGGGCCACATTTGAGGCCTTGTTTCCAGTCTGGAAGCAACCTGGACGCACTTGGATTGGAACATCAGGAGTCTGCTCTGCTGAGATGGCTTTGTTGAAGGTTGGGAACCAACCAAACGGCTAGAGAGACTCATCATACGATCCTCCATTGGCAAGGATTAGCATGGATCAGAAGCTTGGGCCTATTAACTGCTGAGAGAAAGCACTTATAAAATGGCCTTCTAGCCCTATGAAGAAAGGCACAGTCACAAACATTGCAGAAGATGAGCGCTAGTCAGCCTCAGTGACCACCTCGGGGAAACCTAGCCATGGGCAAACCTGCCAGCTCCAGTCTCCTGGTTGTGTAAGGTGGCCTCTCACGTGCGCACTGGGTGTGTACTGGGCATGCTGGATTGAGTTGATTTTGTTGGACTCAATTTCACTTTATCAATTCAGTACCAGTATTCACAGACCTGTTTTCTTCCATTTAATTGGCCCAGTGTTGAAAACTGATCAAAAAGTAATTTGTTTCTGTATTCTGCTGATCCAGGCATCCAGGGGTGTCCTTAAACTACCCCATCCTAAGGCACGGAAGCCTTAGAATTCTTAATTGGCTAGTGCCAATTCTGTCTCTTCAGTGGCCCAGAGACATGTCCTGGTAATCATGGTAGACAAGGTACCATCATCTGCCCCATATCTGATGGAGGAGATTGTCTCCAGAATATACTAAGAACTACTAGGAAGACACATTGAAGATCTTTTTAAATATTTTCATTTTATGTGCACTGGTGTTTTACCTGCATGTATGTCTATAGGTGTCAGTTATGAGCTGCCATGTGGGTGCTGGGAATTGAACTGGGATCCTTTGGAAGAGCAGTCAGTGCTCTTAACTACTGAACCCACTACTCTCCAGCCCCCCACATGGGAGATCTTAATGAGACCTTGACAGAAGAAATCAAAGTGGCAAGTAAATGGAAACAAATAGTAACTGTTGGAGAGTGTACAAAACTGGACTCAAGCCCGATGGGAACACTTCAACTGCTTGGCATGCATGTGATTTGAAGATACATATACTTTAGTTAGACCCAACATTCTTTCAAGTTTTCAGAAATAACGGGCTGACGTTTAAAGGGCCTGCTGCAAAAGCAAAAGAACTGGGGTTCAGGTCCCTAGAACCGGTGTAAATGCTACATAGGTGTTGTTTCTTCCCCCACCCCCACGTCTGCTAATTCCAGCAGCTTTGGCTTCAGAAATTCTGGGTTCAAGAGAGCCTGCCCCAAGGGAGAATGTTGAGTGATTGGGGAAGAAGATTCTCAACATCAACACGGGGCTTCCACATGGACATGAACACACACGCATGTGACTGTGGTCACACCTACTTTACAATCCTTCACTGCTGACAACCGCACTGCGCCAAGAGAGCAGCCCCTAGCCTTCCTCGCCCCTGAAAACCAACACAGCTAGAGGACAGTTCTTACCAAAGTGGTCACTGGGAGCATGGACAAAAACAAAGCAAAGGTCTATAAGTAGCACGTGCCAGTCCAAAAAGCTGTATTCAGGTGGTGGGAAGTGGTATCCTGATTTTACTCACCCTTACCCCACCTGCAGTGTGGTGCAGCCCAATGACATCCCTCCTATAGTGGGTGGAGAGCAGAAGTCAGCTACAGTGACCTGTTTGGGGCTGCGTGGGACACTGGGTTACATTTTGCCTACAGTTCTCTCAGGTAAGGCTGGGCAAGCTGTGGAAAGTGTAGACAGTGCTCATGAGGCTGCCAGGGGTTCGCTAGGTCCAGACCTGATGGGTGTGGAATTCTGGGGAGGATAATTTGAGAACCTGGATCGAGATGCTAGAAAATGTAAGATCTACTGTGTTGGGGAGGCGCATGGTGTCCTTGCCCACGGGTGTCAGATGCCCTGGAGCTGGAGCTACTAGTAGTCCTGAGCTACTGTCAAGGGGCTGGGAACTGAATCTGGGTCCTCTGCAGGAGCAGTAAGTGCTCTTACCCACAAGCCATCTCTCCAGCCCCAGAAGTCACATTTAAAACAGCACAGACCCAGGCAGTACCTGCCGGGCTGAGAGCAGGCGTGGGCTGGGCACAGGGATTAGTCTCATCTTCACCTTGCTCGTTCAGTGAAGCTTTTCCCTGGTGTGGAGCCAACACTGAGAATTGGTGCAGAACATAGGCTATGTAGCTATTTTCAAAAGTCCTCTTTATGGAGGGCAGGGAAGCATTTGAAGCGAGAATCTGTGGCCTACTTGGGTGGACTTTAATTTTTTGTGTGTAGAGTCCTGGATTTTTGAGAGAAATTGGTGGCTTCTGCCATACAAGAGAATGTTCAGCTGAGACATGTCTTCTTGACTAATAGCCCTTCCTAGAACTTCTGGTAGTGTGTTGATGGCAGTGTCAAAAGCAGCATCCCTACCTAGGCTTTAACTTCTCAACTCTGTAATGTTTGTGGCCTTTTTGCATGTAGACTTCATTATTGAGTTGGGGTGTGTGCTTATCATGAATGGGACTGAATCTTGTCAAATGCTTTTTCTCCATGGGTTCAGATGAAAACTGTAGTTAGCCTCTTTATTAATGTGTGCTATGTTCACACAATGTGCATTCCTCCACCCTTGCCCTCTGAGAATAAACTTCAGTGTTGTGTGTAATGGTTTAAACATGCTGTGGAATTTGCTGCACTAGGATTTAAGAAAATTTATACAGGATGCTAGTCCTTTTGTTTTTGCTTTGGTGCTGGGCATCATCTGGCAAATTAGGCCAATCCAGAATGGCTGGCATAACTAAATGTTTGGTAAGATTCATCTAAGGCCATCTGGTCTTAGCATTTTGTTGTTGTTTGGGAGATTTTAAGTGACTGGTCCAATCTCCTTACTATTTATAGATCTATTCTAATTCCTTAGTTCATGATTCATTCCTAGTAGGATGTGTTTCTAGGAATTTGGTCTTTTCATCCAGGCCCACAGTTTTGCCAGGACTGTTGTTAGAGATGGAATCTCAAGAGGATGGAATCTCAATTGTAAATGCTCAGGTTGGCCCTAAACATGGTACTCATAATCATTTGCTTCATAGTATTGATAGTTAGTAGCCCCTAAGTGGCACTATCTGGGATTTTTCCAGTGTGTTTAAAACAGGGCTGTGGTTAAGACTGGTGGTGTTTGACTGCCAGCATCCATATCTGGCAGCTTGCTCACAATCACTTGTAACTGGCTCCAAGGGAACTGACACCCGCTTCTGGCCTCTGCAGGCACTGCTCTTGCATTATGTGTACACATAATGCACATAAAAAAAAAAACACTTCCATTGTAAATATGATTATTAGCAGTACCTAAGCAAGAAGACTTGAGACTGATCCACCAATCAGAACTTTTGAATCCCTAAAAATAACACACAAGACACAAGAATTATTTAATCGAAATATATTTGTCTAATGTCTACAAAGTGTCAATAGTTGGTCTTAAGAAAGCAGACAAAAGGCACAAAATTAGTATTACTACAGAGAAGCATTCATGCTACTGAATTTTATAAATATGGGGTGGCATGGTAAAGATAAAGTAAGCACTGAGCAAAAATCAAGTTAGACTTTACTTTTCTCGAGTTTGTTTGGTCCAAGTTTGACCTGTGTGAAGGCTGAAGACTGACACTCAGCTGGGACAGCGGGCCCCACGGTCTCATGTCTGTCTTAGTTACAGTGGCTTCCTGGCAGTTTGGGTCAAAATCAAGAAAAAAAAAATACACAAGACTATTTATTTGTTCTCTTTCCCCAACTAGATTTGAGGCAGTGGTGGTTTTTGTAGTGTATGCATGCGTGTACTGACTTTCTGGAGCCCTTTGTCATGACTGTGATGTATTTTCTGCTGTGCAGAACATAGGTGCTCATGCTTTGGGCATGAGAAATGTCAGAAAGATGGGATAAAACTGCCTGGTGGGTCTGGCTCTGATTCATCCAAAGCCACTCCCTTCTAGAAGGTTCCACATCAGCCTCCAGGGGCATCCTGTCCCCTTGTCCAACTGGAAGGCCTACTTGCTCTTTCCCAGGTGCGGACAGACAACCTTGGACGTGGATCATAACAAGCAAAGGGTAGCCACCCACCCTTCTGCCAGGAATGAGTTCCTTTTTCAGACAGGGACTTCATTTGGCCATGCTGCTTCAACCTGCACTGTGACAGGAGTTGGTGAGTGGAAAAGACCTTCGTAAGTGTAAAACTACCTTGGCAAAGTGAAAAATACAAAACATCAAACCTTGTGAATAAAAAGGAGCTCAAGATTACCCAGTTCAGCCTTGGTGTGTGCAGACATATGCACACATGCCTCAGCTGGCTCTTGAATAAATCCTCAGGCAGAATTTGGGGTGCACATTTCACAGTATATGACCCCTTTCTCTGACTTGGATGCTAACAAGAGGTTTCAGCAAATGCCAACAAAATCTTGATACTGTACCACTTTATTCCTAAAAATCAGGCCTATTAAGGGCAGCACTGCACCTCCACTCATCAGTGTGTCTTCCAGAGGGGGTTGAAGTACACCCAGCCATCGCCCTGCAAGAGAAGGAAGGATGTGACAGGAGGACCTGATAACAGAGTTGAGATGCAAGGACACCTCCCAGAGAGCCAGCCTCTGATACATGGAGCCCACACAGCACTGGCCAAGACCTGATCCCAACATCTCACACCCAGACCTCTCTGATGGTCTTCCCTACCCCTGTATCCTCTGACAGGCTCAGGATACATGTCTCCCGGCCCAGCTGAGATAAGTATGCATTTACTTTAAACAGAAGTCCCACAAAATGATCACAATAAAAGGGGTCTCTACAGCTTCTTCTCTGTAGACTTGGCAAGAAAGAATTTTGAGAGACAGTGGCTAGGATAAAGAGAGGTTGGCTGGATGAATCAGAGAGGAAAGGTAAAGGGAGCATACACACAGACCAGTGACGTGAAAGCCCACCCACCCAGTGAAGGCACGTTGGCAGGTGTCCATCGCAGTGCCTCTGAGGACACCACAGAAGGAACGCCGCCCTTTCAGCCACCAGGTGAGGAAAAGACTCAGAATGGCCTCCGGAAGGGAGTGCAGTCGGTAGAAGCTAACCACCCTCGTGTCGGGATGCTAGGTGGCCTCCTGTTACAGACATGGTGGCCTTTATCAAGCCCCAGAGACAGAACTTTAAGTGGTGGTTTGTCTAACGAACAACTTTCCACGTAAGTCAGACAAGCTGTCTCAGGGACTCCTCAAGGAAAACTCAAGGATTTATATCACCCAGGTCCACACAGGACCCGTCCAGGCAGTCTCCCAAGTGCCTTCAAGTCTGAACCGAGGTGTGGCTTTGCAGTCTCGGCTCCTGCCTCCTGTGCCTGTCCATAAGTTGCCCCATGTCCCATCCATGCCGCTAGGCTGTGCTAGCTCACCCCACAGCCAGCAGCCAGACACAACAGTCCATCCTTGTAGCCCACTGATCCAAAGCTATGGGCGTTTAAATTTATATAATGCCTGTGCATCATACAAATGTCGTAATCTCCATAACCTACCCCGGGCTCCTCACAAAGAATCTGTTATCTGCATGGGAGATAAAAACAAATCTTCCCACTACTCATTAGCCTGCTTCTCCAAGCCACCAGGCTCACTACACAGCTTGGGTGACCTTGAACTTCTGGTGTTCCTGCCTTCAGCTCCTAAGTGCTGACAATACAAATGTGCAACACCACACCCAGTGTGCCAGGAAAGCAGCCCACAAACTGAGCTGTACCCCCAGCCCCCTCCCCTATTACCTGCTAGACAACCCTGTGATACCTTGACACAATCTGGAATGAATTAGAAAGGCAGTCTCGGGAAAGGGACATCTAGATTAGGTATGCCCGTGTCTGCCCAGGATCATCTTGGTCATATTAACTGAAACGGTTAAGGACAGAAGTGAGCTATTGCATGTGTAAATTACCACAGATGTGACTAGCCACCTCAAGGGCCTGCCACCTTTACTTGCCCACGGTGATGGAACTGCGAGCCTACATTGCTTTCCTCCCTACATTGCTTTCATCAGGGTATTTTAGCTCAGCCATAGGATACAAAACTAAGGCTGACCTCAAATGGACACACAACCCCTTGCCTGCTTCCCTGAGGGGTGGAGGTGGGAGCAGCATTTCAGGCAGAGGCTCTGCTGAGCTCTGCTCTGTATGTCCCTTCCATGTTGTCCACAGAAGGTCACACTGTGGAAATACTTAAAGGCGAGAACTACAGGCCACCCAGATGTAGAGAGGGAAGAGGGGGAACCTCCCAGCTAGGTGGGGATAGTGGAGGAACACTGCTGGGCAAGTGTCAGCTGCCTACTTCTGCCCTCAAGATGGTGTGAGGTCGGTCCCAATTCCTTGGGGAAGTCCTAACCCAAATTCCAGCCTACAGTCCAAGCCAGAGCACTCTCTACCTGCTCTACCCAAGGCCAGCCTGGCCCCGTCCATCCAATTGTGCAATAGAAGCTGAGGTGACCTTAATTGGGGCCAGCACCTAGCAGCAGGCCAGGGTTACCTCTGGGATGAAGTATTTGGGCCGCCAAGGGGTGCGAAGGGTCTCCCGTTTCCGCTCCTCCATCCTCTGCTTATCCTCCAGGCGCCGCTTCTGCTCTGTGGCAGCTTCGATGTCCCCAAGCCGCAGGTAGTGGGTGACTTCCTGCCAGAGGTTCCTAGGAAGGCAAGGGAAACCCTCAGACTGAGCCAGCTATTGAGACGACAGCAGCCAGACAGGGAAGGAGGTCTAGGAAACTGTCTTCGGGAAGCCAGCCAAGGTGTCCTGAAACACAGGAGCCGGTCTGGACCCAGGGCTTCCTGGTCACGTTTGCTGCCTCCACACTGCCTGCCTCAAACAGCAAGTCTCTGGAGATGGACGCTACTGGGAAGAGCAGCCAGAGTGCTACCGCCGCCACCAGGGACAGCGGGAGTGCACAGCTCTCACCCGGCACCCCTCTACACACCTCAGAAAAATGCATTTCATGGTCATGACCCAGAGACAATTAGTAGGTGTGCTTTGCAGAGAAAACTGTCAAATGAGTGCGGGAAACAGGGAACCTGACTTGACTTAAAAGCCCAGAATGCCAAGCTAGGAGAAGATGGACAGGGAGGAAGAAACATCAGAGCAGGGAGGGGCGGGCTCAAGAGGAAGGCAGGGGTGTCCCCCAAGAGCGAGCACAGGGTCTAGCAAGGTCAGAGTGGCATTTCCAGGCCTGCCTCTGTGATCTCAGACAGCGTTCTGGTCATCAGGGGCACACGCACAGGATGGGCAGTCTCCTCAGGCTGGTACCACAGTATTGCTGAGCCTACCAGACGAGTGATGCTGACGCTCTGACTCGGAGGCTTGAGTCTGGGCAGGGATGCTGGGGACAGATTGTAAAAGAGCCATTCCACATCCTAAGCGGGTAGCTCAGTTTCTCTCCGGCCAGCTGCATGCTGTCTGTGTTGCTGGGTTTTGAGGCAGGTTCTCATGGTATAAGCCCAGGCTGGCTTGGTTTCCTGCCTCAGCCTCCTGAGCGTTGGGCCTCAGGCAGTCACTGTCTCCATGCCTAGCACTATGTTTAAATACGCACACGGGGAGAAGAAAGCCCAGCAGCCCCTCTAACTGGCACTGGGTTCCTTCCCTGCCTGTTGCAGGATTCCCAGTACCCAGAGGCTGACCAAGGAGTAGCTGACCCTCATCCTGGGCATGTCCCTCAGAGGCAGTGGGGCTGGTGGTGGACTGCCTCCTTATTATACCCCTTTCTCTTCCTGCAGCCACAGCCCAACAGTCAGGGTGGGGGGAGGAAGAGTTCGTACCTCCACCTCAGCACAGAGAAGTTGTATTCACTACCACAAATAAATATGGCTGGATTTCAAACCAGTATCAAAGAGGGCGCTACAGCTGTGCCTAACTCCTGTCTACACTGCTGTGCCCTGCTTTCCTCCACTCAGCAAGCACTTCTTCCATGCAGCTCTACACGCGGCTAGTCCCAACAAAGCCTTTCACATTTTTTCTCACCACCTGGGAAAAAACAGACTTAAAGGAGGCCTTGGCAAACATTGTCCATGGAGGGCCAGATAGTAAATCTTAATGGGTCTCGGTTGCAGCAAAACTCTGCTGTTGCCAATGAACTAGCACTGCCATGAATAAGCACTGCTGCTTTTTTTTTTTTAAAGATTTATTTATATATAATGTATATAGCATTCTGCCTGCATGTGTGCCTGCACGTGTGCTCACCAGAAGAGGGCACTAAATCTCACTATAGATGGCTATGAGCCACCACGTGGTTGCTGAGAAATGAACTCCAGGACCTTTGGAAGAACAGCCAGTGTTGTTAACCGCTGAGCCATCTCTCCAGCCTCCGCATGGCTACTTTTCAGTAAAACTTTATTTTAAAAAAAATCAGCTGTGGGCCAGCAAGATGGCTCAGTGGGTAAGGACACTTGCCCCAAGCCTGACACCCTAAGTTGGAGCCCAAGAATCCACAGGGTAGAAGGAGCTATCTGCTGATCTCCACATGTGTGCTGTGGCACACACATGCCCACATACATAAGCATAAATGAATACAGAAAAAAATGGTAAACCAGCCAGGGCTTAATTGGACTCATGGACCATGTTGGCTAATAGCTTAGATTAAAATATCAAAATAGCATATTCTATGAATAACCTGCTCATGGACGTTATACTTGTCACTTTCAGAGGCCACGTAATATACAATATAGTGCATATTTAATTAATAATTAAATGGATATTTCATAATTTTACTTAACCCTTTTCCAAATATCAAGCAATTATATGGTTTCTCTTTCTTGAACGGCTTTCTCAAAAATAAACTCATGTTTGGCTCTTTTCTGGATTTAATAATTTTCCAGCCAACAAATAGATTCCCCAGAAATAGAATACAAGATTAAAGTGAGCTCGTGTATCTAAATCTAATGGTCCCTAAGCCACATCTGCCTCCACCAAAAGCACAGGATGTGTGGAGTTGACTTCACTACCTGTGTCGGCACTCGATAGTTTAAAAATAACCGTCAAGTATGAAAAAGAAAATTTCCACTGCCTCACTGCACAGCTCTTTCAGTTAGCAGCAGCTCCATGATTAATCTATAATCAACCAATAATACGGCAGTTGGGTGGACAAGCTAGCTCAGGACAGGCAGCACAAATCTGCCAGATTCGGGAAGGGGCATGACAACCGCAAACCAAGTGACAGCTACAGGGTTTGTCCCGAATGGGCAGGGGCAGGTGTGCTGTCAACAGCTGAAGGAAGCACCCTCTGGTCCTTTGCCATTAGCTGCGCTGCTGACGTTTCCTATGAGTCCCTCGGCCAGGGTGCGGGCCACTGAGCGGGGCAGCCGTACCTGGACTCCATGGGCCCCTGCTTCTCCAGAGGTCGAAGCTTCTTTGGATACACAGGCAGGGCGGTCGTGTCGATGACTTTGGTCTCCCCATTGCTGTAGGTGAACTCCAAGGTGCCGTTCCATTCCCCGTGAGCTTTGCAGACGATGGTGTTGGTTGGGTTGTGTTTCACTTCTGCTGTGACCCTGAATGAATCAATGAGTCAAATGAATCAAAAAGGTGAACTCTGCTTCACAGACTTTTAAAGGGTGGTTTAGGGAGAATGGATTGTTCTGCCTGCCGGAAACCCCTGGCACTTAGGAAATAGAGGCAGGGGAATCTGGGCAAGACTAAGGCTAGTTGGGGCTGAGCAGATAGACTATGTATTTAAAAAGAGAACGGGATAGAGAAAGGAAAGGAAAGAAAAGAGAAAAGGGCAAAACCATGGAATAAATCCAAATCAAGTTTGAAGATGGATCAACAGTAAGAGCGGTCAGAGCCTGCTTCTCTGTTCTGATAGATGAGCTCAGCAGTTATATAAGACGCCGTCTGTCACCGGGATGATCCAACACTAAAATACATTCCCTCCTCTCCAAAACAGCATCTCCTAGTGCTACATTTTTACCATGGAAAGAGTGTAGGAAGAACTTTTCCATCCTTAAATAAGGTATTGGTTCTATGCCAAGCATCGTGGTGTATGCCTGTAATGCCAGCATTTGGGGCAGGGGCAGGCAGATTACAAACTGGAGGCCGGCCTAGGCTGTACAGCAACCTGTCTCAAAAAAAAAACAGAAGCTAAAGCAAACAATCCAATCACCACAAAGTCAGCTCTGTGTGGAGATGAGGCCTGGGCTGCTCCCACCACTTCCCAGAGTCCATGCATCTCCCCAGCATCCACACATTCCCAGATGGAGGCCGAGCTAAACTTGCTAGCTCACGGCAGTCCCTGCGGACTCAACGAGCGCTGGATGACCAGCCTCCCGTTATCTTTAAGAGACCATGTGTGGGACCAGGGGGATGGTTCAGCAGGTAAAACCTGAATTAGATTCCCCAGAGCCCATGTGAAGGTGGAAGGAGAGACAACACCACAGAGCTGAACTCTGACCTCCACATGCACACCACCACCCTCCCTACCCCCACACACTTAAGCATGCACACAACGATGAGGCCTGTAGAGACCTGTTGTCCTGGGCATGGTTTGTGAAACCCAGGGCTCTACGTCTGAGTGGAAGAAAACGCCCCTGAAACCAAGCCCTCTGGCCCCAGTGGCCCAGCTTGTGCTGCGTTTCCAGTTTGCATTTCCTATTTTGATTCTTTTAATTACATGAACTGGGGGAGAGGGATGCACACTCTGAGTGTGGGTGCCTGCGGAGATGGGAGGCATCAGAGTGCTTGAAGCTGGTGGTATAGGTGGTTGTGAGCCATCCAGTGTGGGTGCTGGGAACCAACCTCTGGTCCTCTGCAACAACAGTTAGGTATTCTTAACCTCTGAGCCATCTCTTGAGCCTACATGTCCAGTTTTCAAGTATAGGCTTGGAAGCCACCTCCCTTGGCCTAAGAACGATCCAGGTTCCTAGTGGACATGCCTAGTGGTGCAAAGGTCAAGTGGTATGGTGGAAAATGCTGCGCAATAGGCTCTCCATGGGGAACACATGGCTGCAATGCTTTCAAAGATCTATCTATTGTCTTTCAACTGCCAGCTTGACAACTGAATGCTGGGAAGAAAGACACCCAACCAGCATCAGCTCCAGCACACTGCTGAGGGAGTCTGTATGTGCCCCCAAGCCAACACCAGCAAGGCCCTAGAAGCAGCTTGGGGTCCAAGGTCTGCACAGTGGCAGGCATGCCCCAGTCAGGGCCTTCCTCCATGGGTGACCTCTCCTTTAGTTCAAGATCTGGTTTCCCCAGCCTCTAAGGACAGAGACATAGCCTGTGGCTTGGATGCCCAGGACTCCAGGAGCTGAGAAATGGAGACTGCCCCAATGCCTGTGCTTGCAGGGTCTTGCACTATAAAGTGGGAAGTCAAAAGATTGTTTATTCTCTGGGTGACTTCTGCATTACCATAGACCCCCTCCCAATAAATGAGTGAGGGGGGCCCAAAGCCTACCCTATGATGTGGGCAGGGGGGTGGGGAAGAGGTAGGATCTGTTCATTCTATCTTGATGGTTAGGGTTAGGGTTACTGAAATGCCATCTTTTTTCAGGGTAGCACACTAGGGAATTGAACCCATGTCTTTGTGCATGTATGGTAAACACTCTACTGATGAGGTATGGCCCAGCCCTTGGCTTTTAGAGACAGGGTCCTACTGTGTAAACTAAGCTAGCCTGGAGTGTGCTGGGTAGCCCAGGAGCTTCTCTTGGCTCTGCCTCCAGAGGGCTGGGCTTGTGGTGAGTGGCAGTATGCCTGGCTAGGAATCCATCTGTTTGTTTGTTGTGGGTTTTGATTTGGTTTGGTGTTTTTGTTTTGTTTTTTGTTTTTGTTTTTGTTTTTGTTTTTTTTTAGACCACATCTCCTGTATCCCAAGCTAGCTTCGTTTAAGTATCCAAGGATGATCTTGAACTTCAGACTCTCCTGCTTTTGCCTCCTAAGTGCTGGGATTACCGGCGTGCCCACCGTGCCTAGTTTCTTCAAAAAGGTGAGGAGACTCAGACATAAAGAAACACGGCTAGAGTCCTGGCTGCTTCCTACCTGTGGACCTTCCCGCCGTAGAAGGGCTTCGTGTGGAACGTCACGGTGGCAGAGTACCCGGTCTTGGCACAACTGATGCTGACCTTCCCTCCAAGCTCCACCCACGGGACGGTGAGGATGGAGCGGGCATAGGCACTGGGCAGTGTGAAGACATAGTCTTCTCCGTGGTCCAAGAGCCGAAGAACACCTCCAGGAGAGAAGGAGAGTCAGGCCAGCAAGGACAAGCAGAGACCATGGAGGACAGGAGCAGTCAGGCGGGAAACCCATGAGGCTCCTGCAACAATGGCCATGCCCCTCACTTGGACAGAACTCTCTGTTCGTCACCCTGTGTTCTGCGGCCTGCACCATGTGCAACTCTGGAAAATACCATGAGCAGGGTAGACCTGCTCTGTCAGCCAGGTGGGCATTAGTCACAGAGCAAAGACACCCCTGCGAGTGTGACCGAGGCAGTAGCGGAGAGGTGGACAGTGCCAAGGAGGACCCTGTTAGGACAAGTGAACCTAGAAGAGGAATGTGCCTCAAGGAAGGAGCATTTGAGCTAGGTATTAGATGAGACCTGTACATAGAGCTGCATATGCAATTCCCTGTGATGACAAGAAAGACCAGGAAAAGGACCCCTGTGTGGGAAGAGATGGCCTGCAGAGGTATGTAGGCTGAGCAGACCAACATAGGCCAAGGCTCCAGTCTCACTGCAGAGCAGCTGGAGTGAGAGGACCCGATGGACAAGCACCTGGCCTTGCATCTCCCCGCTTCCCACTGCTTCAGAACTGAGGCCAGGGCAGCCACCGCCAAGGGTACCATGAGCCTACATGAATAGCAGCTCTGCTCTGGATATACACAGCTAGAAGGGGTTTGTGATGTTCCTGGTTCCCTGGGGCGCAAGAGTGGAGACTGGGTCCAACAGTGCCCCTGAGGCCCGAGTGCTCACTGGTCACCAGCCTCCTGAGAACTCCTCCATGGTGCCCTCCCAGCTTCACAGCCTCCCAGGGCAGGAGTCATGGTTTCAGGGATGCCATAGATGGAGCCTAAAGGCCAGGGTCAGTCCTCACTTCTCTTCTGAAACAAAGGTCTCAAGCAGAGGGAAGTCGAGGCGAGGGCAGAGGGGAGGGGAGAGAGAATGCACACACTCACATGGGTGTGGTAGGCGGGACACAGAGGTCTGGTACAGACCGTGAGGAAAGAGTCTGATGCTCCATCATCACACCCACCCTACGCTCACATCATCAGCAGGGGCACAAGATGCCTCACTCAGGCCTAATAGAAGAGCCTAAACATCCGTCACAAAGCTTCCTTTTGTGCAAACCTTCCACAAACTGGGCAGCTTGAGGAGACAAGAGGCAAGGGCTAGACCAGAAGGGTGCAAAGGAGAAGTCACAGTGTGTGACAGCCCACATCTGTCATCTAGAGCCTGAGGCAGGAGGACTGAGAGCCAAGGCCTACCTGAGTAATACAGTGAAAACAGCCCCTGTCTCAAAGAAAAAGGAAAAAAGCCACCAGGACGTTCCTGTCACTCCCAGTTCCGATTCTACGTTCCTTGGTTCCTCAACCACCGGCCACCTCTCCAGAGGAGTCTGTCAAGGAAGACGCCCCCAGGAGTCTGGAAGAAGCTGTCAGTCACTTCTAGGCCTCCACGCACACTGCAGGTATTAATGGCTACTCAGTAGACATGAGAGTTAGTTTTCACTGGCCTGACAGATCACACCTCGCAATCTTACCATGTGACCTTTGGTGGGCCCCATCAAACATTCCCCGGTCTCACAAATTACAGTCTGGAAGCAAACGTATAAATTTAGCCTTTCTCAGAAATACAACTTCACTGTCTCCTCCCCTCCATTACAGGAGAACATATCCCGTCAGATGTGGCCTGAGGTGGAATCGCTTGGGAAGGGAGTCTCAGGGAGGAGCTGATTGATGAGGCTGCTCTGAGGGTGTGCCTGGGAGGGGCTTTAATTGGGTCATTTGAGGTGGGAAGGGCTGCCCTGGATGTGAACAGTGCCAGGCCATGGGCTGGGGTCCAAGAAAGAGGAGGAGGAAGTGAGGTGCATTCCAGCATGCACGAGTCTACTGCTCTCTTGTGACGGGGACACAGGGCGACCAGCTCTCTCAAGCTTCTGCTGGGACTCTCCGGCAATGACGTAACCCAACCCAGAACTGACAACCAGGCAAGCTTTCTCCCGTCAGTTGCTCTTGCCCATTTTTACCACCGCATCAGGAAGGGAAGCCAAGACAATAACGGCCTTGCAGATGCTCAGCTTGTCTCCCTGAGGCTGCAACCTCTCCTCAGGGCCTAACCTCCTGTCCCTAACCAGGCCATCTGGGTACTTGCCTGCTTGCTGGAGCCCACACCAAGGTCAGGGCCAGTCAAGTTGCCTGGAGAAGTAAGGCTTTCTAGAGCCCGTTATCAGTAAGGAGGTTATCAGGCCTGTGGCACTGTCTGCATGAAACAGGCAGGAGCCTGGCGGTGCAGAAACACGAATATAAACAGAATCTCTCTTTTAAAAAACAAAACAAAACAAAACCAGCTAAAGAATATATTCCACAGGAAATTTAGAATAAATACTAAAATCAAACAGAATAACCCAAAGGCCATTTTTTCTAATTTTTATCAATGTATCATGCATGCGTGTGTGAGCGTGTGTGGCAGTGGAGAGAGGCCATGCATTGCAACCAGAGGGTAACTTGTGAGAGTCAATTCTCTCCTCTCATCGTGTGGGTCCTAGGAATTAAATTTGGGTTTTCAGGGCTGGCGAGTGCCTTGGCCTACTAAGTCATTTCCTGGGCCCCACGTTTTGTTCTTCAATAAAGACAGAAGGAACTGCTCCTGTTTCTAATACAGATCCAAGGACACAAGTCACTGCAAACATACACCTCCAGGCCTTAGCTGGCCTGACCCTGAGCTTTCCGCTCAACCGCACAGCTGTGGGGACCTACCCGATGGCTTGCTGCCCAGGGTGGCATTCTGGCCTGCATCTGGGGAGAATGCAGAGCTCAGGAGGAGGAGGTTGACTGAAGCAGAGGACAGGTCCAAAAGGAAATGTCTAACCTGACACCTCCTCCAGGACAGGCCTAGGCAGCCCTGGCTTGCCCTGATAGGGGCTAGAAGGTACATGGGACAGCGGCCATTCTTCCCTGCTTAGATCTCCCCTCACATGGTTCTGAACCTGTGACTGTGGGAACTTTCTGGGAAGTGTCTCAGGTTTGGACTGCCCATCCAGACTCAGGGTGTAAGCTCAAGGAGTCCCCAAGCGAGGGAGATCACACAGAGCGCCCACCAGGTCCTGCTTCTTCAGCGGCACTGGCGGTTTTACTCTCCCCAGATCCCACTTGGAGAATTCCCTTGGGCCTGCACTCAGACATCACCACAGACAAAGGCCATCCAGTCACCATGACCTCCGGGCCCGGACACTGTAGTCATAATTTATCTTCTTACAGTTGACCAGCTTGGCCTGCCACAGCCGCCTCTCCACCCATGGGACAGCACCCTTGGTGACGGCCTCTGTGTCTCTGCTAAAGCTTCTGTACCCCACCCTGTGGGAGGACAGCAGGGGCCAGGGTTCCCAGAGCAAGCTCCTTGAGGCCTTTACATTACATAACTGCACCTTGGCCAGGGATCCTCCTGGCAGTGCGTATGGCTCTCCACAGGAGCACCACCCTTAGCCAACGGGGACCCTCCATTCTTCCTCCATTCTTCCTCCATTCCCTCTGCGCTCTGTTCGTAGCTACACATCCTTCCAGCAAAATCCTCCCCGAAAAAAACCAACGAGGGCCGGAAAGGTGGCTTGACAAAGGCGACTGGTGACAACGGGAGAATCGGGAGTTCAGGCCAAGCAACCTATATGACTGGAAAACTGACCCCTGCATGCTGTCCTCTGACTTTCATTTGCTCACTGTGCTGGGCACATATGCATACATGTGCACGCACAATTTTATGCACATACATACATACACATGTATGTATGCGTGTGTGTATAACCTGCCACCTCAGGGAAGAACCAGATGTGGTGGCTAAAGCTTACAACCTAGCACTAGCGATGCTAAGAATGAGAACTACAGGAAATTCAAGGCCAGCCTGGGCTGCACAGTGAGGACCAGGCCAGTCAATACTACAAAAGAAAATCCTCTCTTAGAAAAACCCCCAACATGCAAAACTGAAAACCCGCCTCAGTGACCCTCACCCTCCCACCCACAGGCACATCAGCCCTCCCCACCTTAAAACACAACTGCTCCCTTAAAGACTCCTGGCTGATGACCTGAATTCAATCCCCAGAATCCACATGGTGGGTAGAAAGAGCTGATTCTATCCTTTGAACCTCACGTGTGCATTATATACATACACACGCAAGTATAATTAGATGTAATTACAAAAATTTTAGGGCTGGAGAGATGGCTCAGAGGTTAAGAGCACTGGCTGCTCTTCCAGAGGTCCTGAGTTCAATTCCCAGCCACCACATGGTAGATCACAACCATCTATAGTGAGATCTGATGCCCTCTTCTGGCTGTCAGGTGTACATGCAGACAGAACACTGTATACATAATAAATAATAAATCTTTAAAAATAAATAAATAAAAGTTTTAAAAAAGCTACATAGCAGTAAACCATGCTGAAGGCCTGTGCACGAAATGGCCTATTTCTTTCCCAGATGTAAGCCTACAATTTTTTCCTTTTTTTTGTTTTTTTGTTTTTTGTTTTTTGTTGTTGTTTTGAGACAGGGTTTCTCTGTGTAGCCCTGCCTGGCTCTTAGAATTCACTTTTGTAGACCAGGCTGTCCTTGAACTCAGGGATCTGCCTGCTTCTGCTCCTCACCCCACCCCACCCCCAAATACTGGGACTAAAGGCATACACCGCCATGCATAGCTAACCTACATTTTTTTCAAGACTCTCTCAACACTATAAACCTCTTGTGGAGGCTCAAATAGAAATGGCCCCATAGGCTCATTTATTGGAATGTCTGGTCTCCAGTTGGTGAACTGTTTAGGAAGAATCGGGAGGTTTGGCCTGGGAGGAGGAGGTGCCTCTCTGGGGATTGGCCTGTGAGGTTTCAATAGCCTGTGTTAGTCCTTTCTGCCTTCTACGTTCAGATCAGATGTGAGCTCAGCTACGGCCCCGGCGCCAGGCCTGCCTTCCTGCTGCCATGTTCCCGCCATGAGCACTGACTCACCCTCTGGGGCTGCAAGCAAGCCCCCAGTTAAATGCTTCTTTTTATAAGTTGCCCGGGTCATGGTATCTCTTCACGGCAACAGAGCAGCGACTAAGACAACTACCCAAGGCGCTCCAGGCAATACCCATGACCTCGCTGACCAAAAAGAAGAAAAGGGGACGTTTTTAGTAACTTTCCATGATGTGACTTGAGAAGCCACAAAACCCACACATACAGAGATATGGCTAAGGTCTCTCAGGTCAGCTCGTCCAACAGTGGAGACCCACGTGTGGGCGTGGCTCCTCCTTTTTCTATTATAGTCCTTCTCCCCATGCTTCAATCAATGTTTAAATGTCTTACTAAACTCCAGTCCTGTTTAATATGGGCTGGCCCTGACATTCTTTTCCTCAAAGAATCCTAGTTTCACCTGAGTAGAGGTCTGGAAAGGCTTTTCTCACTCAGGTTGCTGCTGGTGGCACAGAGCTAGGTCTCAGGGCCACCCCCTTGCAAGGCCCACCCACTAGCCAATCGCCAGCCTCCTCCCAGGCCCTTCCTCCTGATCTTTTTCTCTGTAGCTCTCACTTCCCAACACAGAACTCAGACGACCCCTCACTCGTTTCTTTCCCAGTCACAGAAATGCGGAATGCTGCACACTAGGGCATGACGGATTTCTTCTTTGCTTATTTAAGTATCCCCAGATCCCAGGACTTGCCCAGCACCTCTATGTGCTCAATAAAAGTGTGCACAGCAGGGCTGGTGAGAGGGCTCAGCAGGGAAAGGCACTTGCCGCCAACACTGAAGACCTGAGTTTGATTCCCCAGCACCCACATGGTGGAAAGAGGGAGCCACATTCTGTAAGCTGTCATTTCTCCATCTCCCTCCCTCTCTCCCTCACCCCATCCATCCCCCTTTCTCTCCCATTCAGTCTCTTTTTCTGTCACTATACAGAAATATACGCATATATAATACATATATAATAATTTTGAAAGACATAAATGCTCACAGCAAAAGCATCCTTCAATGATGGGATCTGAGAAGGGCTCTCAAGAAGCCAAGAGGCTGAAAGTAAAACTCTGTGGGATTTTGTTTAGTTTTGTTTGTTTTCTGGGATGAGACTTGTAGAGTTTGTAGTCTCAAGTGGATGTGACTCAAAGGGAGTTAAATAAATACTAATGACTTCACAGGACTTGTTGGGTTTCTTCACACAACGAACAAACCACTCACAGGTTCGCTTAGGACGATCAGCCTGTTCTCGGTCCCTGCAGAACCAGAGACTGGCCTTGAGGGGCTCACATGAGCAACTTTTAGCAGGTAACTCTGTTATCCTCATGGTGTGGGAGCCAGAGGGCTGGTGAGGGTCTGCACACTTAGGGCCAGCTCCACCATGACCTCCTCAGGCATGGTCACAGCCTTAGGGCCGGCCCTTCCATCCGTGGACCAAATGAGGAAGAGTGTGTGCAACAGCACCGTCTGAGCTAGATGCTGCGACCCCTCCCGTCCATCTGGCACCTGGGACCACTGGGAAATCAGCCCACCCAGTCCAACCTCTGTCCCTCTTTCCTACCCACCCACCCCCATTTACAAAGAAAATCTATGCACAAGAGCGCCCACCACTCATCTCAGTGCAAGGGACCGTGGGCGAGACACCGGCTCCCCACGTCAGCTTACCTTCCCCTATCATAGAGACCCCCACGGACATGCCCATGAACTTGCTTTTGGTCCATACATGAGTGTTGACACACAGTCTCTTCTCCTTGCACTCACAGTAGAAGCAGGAGATGGGCGGGTGGTGAGACACCTGCTCAGCCACAAACCTGAGTTTATAGCTCTGAGAGGGGTCGTCGGCCACTGGGTGCTCATGACAGCTGAGGGGAGAGTTGGAGGAAGTCCACTTCGACTTGACTCTGTCCTTGGGGACCTCCCAGGAGCAGTGAAAGGTCTCGCCGATGATGGGGTTGTAGGGCTTCTTGGCCAGGGTGCCTTTGCGGCCCTCGTGGAAGGCCGTGAGGTAATACTCCACGAAGCTAATGACTCTCTCCTCGGGCGTCGCCCCGCCCGTGATGGCCAGCAGCAAGTCGGGGTGTGCCATAAAGTCTGCGTACATCTCCAGCAAGGACCGCTTCTCCAGGATGAACGTGGGAAGAACCACCTGCACCAGAGGACACAAGGCAACAGGGCGCGTGAGTGCCCGGCCGCAGCCACGCACAGGGTGAGCTCCAGAGGCCCAGGCCAGGCGAGACCCTCGACAGGGACAAGCCGAAGGGGTCAGGGGACAGCGGCAGCTTTGTGCACACCAATGTTCTGAGTGACTTTCTTTACTCACTTGAGTCAATACAAGAGCACAGGCCCACTCATTCCTTCCCCCAGCCCGCTCCCTCGAACACACATCCCGTAGACAAGCGTCCCTCGCTCTGTCCCTGTCACTGTGAAGAGTCTAGAGAGACATTTTTTAGCTAGTACGTTTTTATTATCTGTTGATCACTGAGGGGCACACTGGCTTCAAGGCACCTGTGGCAGCCCACAGGCCTGGACTCCTTCCGCCACGGGGGACCTGGAGTGTTAACTCACTCATACTCTCAGGCTTTGCTCAAGAACCGTTACTTGTTGAGCCATCTTTTTAGCCCAAAGAGGCTTTTCTTACCCCGCCCGCCTGCCCCAGTGACAGGAGGATTCCCTGTGCTTCCTCAGAAAAGAGCTGCTGTGTCGTGTTGGCCCTGGAGGCCAGGCAGACAGGGTATCACCAGTACGAGGGGATAGTACTAGAGTGGGACATGCATCCAACACAATTCAGCGGGGGTGAGGGAGCCTAGAGATGAGGCCCATTTGCTAACAAGTGCCACAGAGGGGAAGAGGAATAGCACAACTGCTTCTGGAGCTGCCGCCAAGAGCAGGGCCTCCGGGAACCAGGATATGCCGCAAGGAAGGAAGAGGGACTTAACTCACAGCTCTGTCTGGGTCTGCTACCAACTGTGACTGAGAGAGGGCATGAGTGGGAAGGACAAAGGGAACCAGGCTGGTCCGGAGGAAAGCCAGCGGTGGCTCCAGGCCTGTACAACTCCAAGCTCCCACAACCCAGTGACCGGGTCACCTGGGCCAGGGATGCAGACAGCTGTGCTATATTGCTGTCACTTCCCGGGGCCTGTAGGGTCCCCACAAAGCAACTACTCCCTGTCAGGCATTAGGGTCTGCCTGCCCAGCTGTGAAGGGTACTGCTTCCTCCACCCAGGATGACCTGGAGGCAGGAGAGAGAACAGACATGGAAGAAAAGGAGGCCCTCACTGTGGAGTCTGCTTGGAGCCTCTCTGCAGCTGAGAACTAGGACTCCAGGAGCACAGTTCCCATACCGGCTGTCAGCACCGAGGCAGGAAGCCAGGCTAAGGGCCCCAATGTGCGGCCGAGGGCAGAGCCTCACTCCTCTTCCACATGTTTCCTGAGACCCTCACGAACGTAATTATTAACTTTACACACATTGAGGATGTCATGACTTCCAGCATCCCTGTGAGCTACACCTTTACCTTGTTAGTTCCAGCTTTGCCTCAACCCTCCCCCAACCCCATTGCCACACTCGATAGATTCCTTGCAACCCTCTGAAAATAACAACTTAAAAAAAAAAAAATCCCCCAAGTTGGGCTGGAGAGATGGCTCAGCAGGTTCCGGCACTTGCGGCCAGGCTCATCTCCCCGAGTTCAGACCCTGGTACCTACACGGTGGAAGGCAAAAGCCACCTCTCAAAAGCTGTTCCTTGATTTGACACATGCAGCAGGACATACCTCTGTGCCCAGCAAAACAAGTAAACGCGATAATGTTTTTCATCCCAAAGTCCTAGCTATGTCCTAGCTATGTGACCACTTGTGAAGGAAGTGATGTGTGGGTCTTCCTTGGAAAGTTCACACCCAGTCTGTCATGTCTTATTCACTCTCCGAGGAGCCTCTCTTTCTTTTAAACCCCAGTGCTTAGAATCTATATTAAAATATTTTAATAAACTCCCAGTCTGTTCCGTGATGGCTCTTCCTGAAATTCCTTTCTGTGAGGAAGTCACAGAGCTGGCTTCACCTGATTTGAGGCCCCTTAAGTGATTAAGGAATCGCTCTGTGGGTGGCTACAAACAACAGTGTGGAGCCATGCCTCTCTGCTACCGCCAGCCTTGTTTTGCTCCTTTCCTCGTAGATTCATGATGTTACAAAGCTAGCAGGCCACCAGAGTTATACAAGGACTCATCTTGAATATCATCCAGGCTTTCAGATCTATAACTATGGCTCTATGCTAGGCCTTTTAAAAAAGTAATTTTATGTTTAATTTTGTGTGTGTGTGTGTGTGTGTGTGTGTGTGTGTGTGTGTGTGTGTGTGTGCAGGTTTCTGGGGAAGCCAGCAGGGGGTGTCAGATCCCCTGGAGTGGGTTAATAAAAGGGGCTGTGAGCCACCAGGGTGCTGGGAACTGGACTCTGGTCCTAGGGTCCTCAACCCTGAGGCTCTTAACAGCTGAGCCATACAGTCAGGCCTGCCCACTGGGCTTTCTAAAAACTCCTTGCAAGTGATTTGGGTACAAAAGAAAAGATGTCCAGGAGAGAGAAAGCAGGCAGACATGTCTTCAAGGCGTAGTTGTTTCAGAGGAAATCAGAGAAAGCCAACCCCACTAGGGAAGCCCGGCTTAGCAGACAGCTCTTAATATTATTTATCTGTCATTAAAAGCCATGTAAAAAGCAGCCGCAAGATATAAAATCAAGCACAGAACACAATCCAAGTAAATCCATTCAAAGCCTCGGAATGTTAGCTTGTCTCTAGATGATAAAAGGCTGATTTGCATTTTTGTATCTTTCTGCTTTCCTCAATCAAATGCAGGAATAGTCATCAAATGACAACTATGCAAATCAACGCAGACTTCCTAACTTTCTTTTAGCCACAATAGGACTGAACTGAGAATCTGGCTGTCATACGATCCCTCTGGGACAGCACCTCCCTCAGGCTGCATGTGTCTGGGAGTCAGGTGAGGTCTGCTGAGCTCTGTGGGACCAGGCTGTGCCACTCACCCGCCGAACAAGAAAATAAAACCATGCCCGCAAATGTCCCCAACACCCCCATCCCCTCCTCCCCCTCCCCTCAGTCACTCATGGTCCATCTTCACTGTCCATTTGAATTAATTTAAGAATCACTCAGGATACACACCTCTAGATACTTCCCTTTGTATACTAGATATTCTGTGAGGGAGTTCCAAAAGCACTTAACAGGAGAGGGAAGAGCCATGTTGCTGTTAAGTGTCAGGACCCCACGGGCTCGGCTTGCTGAGGCATGTGGCCAGCTGCCTCTTGCCTTCCCCAGTGATACGCCTTAAGGCTTTTTAAAACCAGGAGCCCAAACTTCCTGTGCTCTTCTTGTCAGGATCACAGCAGCAAGGACCCCACCACATAGCCATTCAAGCTGCAGGTTTCAGCATCCGGAACCCTCAAGGAGGCAAGTCCAGGAGAAAGGGAAACAGCCGGGCATGTCCCATAGAGACACAGGCAGCCACAGCAGTACTGCAGAGTCAGGCTGAGGCTCAGGGTCTGACTCCTGAGTATCTCCTGACTCGGCTCCATCTTCTCCCTCCACAGGATGGCTTAGCACACTTCCACAATGGCCCAGTGATTCCGTGGCTGCATCTGAGCCTGACACTGCCGTGACAGAACCAGCTGCAGTGTTTCCCCCTCTGATGCTGATAATTTTTGTTCACTTGAGATCCGACACAGGTGCCCTTCACACATGCTGGCGGAGTGCTTTGCCACCACAACAAACACCTAACTTTTTGTTTCCGATTTTTTTTTCCTTTCATTCTTTTTCTCATTCTCTTCCTTCTCTCCTCCACACCTTTTTTTAAGCATCCATTAAAGCAAACCTTAAACTTGAATCTTCCTGTCTCGGCTTCCCAATCAACCCACTAGGATCATATAGTAACATACTTTTTTTTTTTTTTAAAAGAAGATTTTGGGCCTCTAGGGACTGGGAACGTAGTTCAGTTAGCAGTGTGCTTGCCATGCAGACACCCAGAAAGAGCTCAACCCCCCGAGCCCTGCATAAACTAGGCATGGTGGCACCTACTTATGGGTAGGTACTTCCAGCACTCAGGAAGTAGAGGCAGAAGATTGGATGCTCAAGGTCATCCTTAGCTACACAGTGGTTTGAGGCTAGCCTGGGCTATATGTGATCATGGTGGGGGGAGATATATAGAAGAGCAGAGGAGACAAGACAGAGAGGATGGAGGGAAGTGATGGAGAGGGAAGAGGAGGGGAAGAGAAGGAGAGAGGAGGAAAGAAAGCAAGGCAGATCACAGGGAAGCTATTGGGATGAGTCTGGAAATTTTCTCCATGGGCTACATACGAATCTCCAGGTTACATTTCCTGCCCAGGAGGAATGCCTTTGCTCTTTGGAGAAACAGGCTAGAAAGGTGGATGGAAGGCGACCTGCAATGTGCTTCAGAATGGTTCATCAATCAGCCAGCACACACACACACACACACACACACACACACACACACGCATGGACGCGCTTGCACACATGTGTACACATGGATGCACACAAGCACATACAAAAGTGATGCCGTGGAAGAGGAGACAGACAGCTGCTCACGCCAGAAAAGACACGGGAGGAGAGGGGAGGGTAGCGTGGTCGGCAGAGGGAAGAAGTGAGGCCGAGTACCAGGCATTCGCAGTGGGCAATGACCTTACACCTTCACTGGAGACCAGCGGTTCTCAACCCTCCTCACGTCATGACCCTTCCCTACGGCTCCTCCGGTTGTGGTGACCCCCAGCCACAAAATGATTTTTTGTCGCTACTTCATAACTAATTTTGTTCCTGGTATGAATTGTAATGTAAACATCTGTGTTTTCCGATGGACTTAGGTGACCCCTGTGAAAGGGTTGTTCGACCCCAAAGAGGGGGTCACGACCCACAGGTTGAGAACTGCTGCTGTAGATCAAAGCACGCTCAGATCTAAAGAGGAAAAAAAGCTTCCCTGAGAATGGGGATGCCACAGAGAAGGTGGCCGTTTTCACACACCCGCTCCATCCTGCAGGCTTGCTGTGATTCCTGTCTAGCAGGAGAGGAAGGAGGGGCTTATTCTGGCTCACAGTTCTGGAGGCACAGTCCTTATGACAAGGAAAGCACCGTGGCAGAAGGAACAGGTGGCTGGTCACGCTGCGTCCAGTCAGGACACAGGGCCATGAAGGAATGCTCCTCTCACTTCCTCCTTCCAGTGTAGTCAGGGACGCCCAGGGAGTGGGGCCACCACAATCAGGGCAGGTCTTCCCCCTCAAGCCACCCAGCCTGGGTGATCCTTCACAGACATGCAGAGGTTGGTTTCCATGGCGACTCGAGATCCTGTCTTGTTGGCAGTTATCAGGGATTCGGGTTCACAGCCATCACCAAGCCCAACCTCCCAGGGCTGCGTCCTCTCAGACGCTGCCACTGTGGCTCTGTCGCTCATCTTTCATTAGGGAACCAGGATTTGAGAAGACCCACCACCAGACTGGCTTCCAATACCAGAACCTTCCAGCCAAGACCGGCAGCTTCTCACCCAGCAGTTGAAAAGGAGCAGCTTTTCACCCTGCTCCTTCTTTCATACAGCCTCCTTTCGGGGGCAGAAGGCCTCTTCTTCTTCTTCTTCTTCTTCTTCTCGGTGCATTTCTAAATACGTCAGCTCATCAACTGCTTCTTGCAGAACAGACGCAGATATGGAGCCAAGAAGTGCTGAGCACTAATTGGGCTGTCTGCCCCGACAAGGAATGAGTGATGGCCCAGCTGTTTAGACTGATGGCGACCAAGTGGTCCGGCGTGGTGGCTGGAGATTTATCGAGCCATCAATAAGGGCTGCCTTTCCTCCCATTAACATAATTAAGACAATGGACTACTTTGGGGGAAGTTAAAAATAAATAAATAAAGGAGAGCGAGGCTAGGGATTAGGATCCAGAGGGCAATTAATTACATTGACAGTTGTGCCAATCATCAGAAGTGAGTAGCCGCTCTTTAGTTTGGGCGGTTAGAAATCTGACATAAACCATCACTCAGCCAGGAAGGCAGAGGACAACCAGAAAGAGCAATATAATCCCCTCACCTCTCAAGCAGGGCGTGCACCAGACTCCTGAGAAAGATGCTGGAAACTGGTGCATTTTTTCCCCCTCAAAGACCCATTAGCTAACAACCTCAGGAGCCGTGTGCCTGATGCTCCATTTCCAGACCTGAGAAAACACCCAGGACAAGCCAAGGGGCCAAGCCAAGGGGCCAGGCCAAGGTTCATCCGGGATTTCAGAAACCAGGGGCTTAAAGAATAAGCACTCTTTCCTCCCTTCTTCTTTTACTTCTGTATGTGTAGTTTGCATGTATGTGCAGAAGCACACATGCATATGAGTGATATGCACACATGTGCAGGTGGAAGCCGGGCGACAACTCCGGGCATCTCTCCACCAGCACCTGCCACTCTCGTTTTTTCTGACACAGGCTTTCTCACTAGAATTGACCAAGCAAGCTAGGCTGCCTGGCTTGCCGCCCTGGGGCTCCCCTCTGCCTGCCCAGCACTGTGTGTGTAATATTTTAATTAAATACATGTTTAATATTTATTTGACATGTTTATATATATGTATATCTATACATACATAATATTTTAATTAAATATATATTTAATATCGATTTAACATGTTTATATATGTATATATACACATACATGTATGTGTGTGTGTGTGCCACCTCCCAGCCTCTCCCTGTTCCTTTACTTACCCAAAAGAGCTGGTCTGATTTCCTGAAGGAAACTCCTTCACCCATCTTATGGTGCCCAGACTATTGCAAAATGCATTCAACACAATATTTCGTTGGATGGAAGAAATTTGAAATTAATTTTCCTCCTCCTTCCAGGCAACCAAGCGGGTATTAGATAAAGGTGATGTCTGCAGTTTCAGGATTAGGCTATGCCTCTGGAAATGAAATCACAAGCTAATGAAATCGCAATGCAAACCTCACAGCTCCAGACGCGAGCCGTTCGCAGAGAGGCCCCCAGATGGTCAGCTGAGCAGCCGCTGGCTCCCGCCAGGCTTCAGCGTCCTTCCGGGTTCCATCGGAGCAATTTCAATTTCTTGCTCTCTGCTATCAGCCCTGCACTTTTCGAGCGTCTGAAAAGTGTGATCCGCCCTGAGAACACTGTGCACTGTGACCCTGCACGAGAGTACTCAAAGAGCGCTGCCGTACGCTGAGATTTTCTGTCAGAGTTCAAGTGTTGGAAACGCTCACCGCCTGACCCACTAAATTGGTTTTACAACCCACTGGTAGGTTGAGACCCACCATTTGGAAACGCTGAGATTTCAGATGGTACTTGGGGACCTTGCCACCTACCCGCCCTCCGCATTAACTGGAGCACCGTCTCAGAGTCTTAAAGATAGGCAGCTATTTAAAAAGCAAGCATTTTCTAGCAGATTTATTCAGCAACAAGGCCGAAATGAGGGTGGGAGGACCCTCTACGCATTCATGGGCAGGGATCAGCTGTGCGTTGCATGGGAAGGAAGCAATGGGGACCTTTGGGGTGCTCAGCGTGGCTCCCACTTAGAGCAGCGTGCCCAAGGTGTCCGGCACACTTATACCAAAACCCCTGGGAAGGTTTCAGGGCCGCTTTCTGAGCTGGGGAGGTAGCTCCTCAGGAGAATCCTTCCTAACCATACACAAAGCCCGGGGTTCGGTTCGAGCCCCATAAACTGCATAAACCAGGAGTGGCCACACGCCTGTAATTCCCACACGCAGGACTTGTTGCTGGGGATGTCGAAAATCGAAAGTTACCCTCAGCTCCAGAGAGCCCCAGCCCGAGACACATTAGATCCTGCTTCTAGACAACAAAACAGCTCCAGATGTGGTGGCAAACACTTGGAAGAGGGCTGAGAGATGAGGTTCTGGAGTCAAGGTCACCGTCAGCTATGCGGCAAGTTCAAAGGCAGCCTGGGCTACAGTGAGACCTCATCTCAATAAATAAAACCCCACAGCATTAGAAAGAGAACCCTGGCTGGTCCTACCCTCTGCAGGCCACCCTGCCTCTCTCTGCTCACTATTCTCCAGCCACACCTCAGAGCCCAGCGGCACACTTGTGGCATTTTATAAAGAATGGCGACACAATCGCTCGGTGTCCGGCTCTGCATGCCACCTCCCGTCCCCACGACGCTTCCGGAGCGGCACTACGATCAGGGGCACCACAACACATCGACCACACTGTAAAGTGCATGAACTCCTCAAATCCTTGTGACTCCAGGCAACGTTCGGCTGGCCTGCGGAGCCGCCTTCCGCTTGCCTCCAGACTGCTGAGGTGAGGGGCGAGGTGACAGAACAGGAGGGGCTGGGCCACTCGGGAAGAACTCGGGGTGCCGCAAGGCCCTGACTCTCACCGCCTGCCACTGGGTTTGGGGTCACCAGCAAAGCCCGCACCCCTTACAGACTGGCTGTGGGGCCTGCAGGCTGGGCGGGCTCAGTGGCCTTGCTCCTGGCTCCTTCCTCCTTCTGGGTCTTCTCACCATGGCTGCGGTGTCACAATGACCTCTGCAGGCTGCTCTGATCTCTAGGGCACCCCCGCAAAGCTACCATTCATCTCCAGTCCCGGCAAGCAGCAAACACACACTAGCTCCAGGGAGCCGAACGAGGCCCCTTTCTGGATGGCCTCCCCGGCGGACACGCACCTACAGCTCCACTGCTGCATAACTGGCTTGAGCCGAGGATTTGAGACCAGACTTGGTCAAAGTCCTGACTCAGAATACGGAGAAGAAAACAGAAAGAAAGAAGGGAGAGGGGGAAAGAAAGAAAGAACGAACGAAGGCCAAAAGTGGTGGCATTCACCGAAAATCCCAGCTCTCAGGAGGCGGACCAAGCAGGAAGGTTGGGAGTTCAAGGCCAGCCCTGGATACAAATCTGAGTCTGAGGTCAGCCCGGCTACACGAAACCCTCCCTTTCTCAATCACATGGGAATGTGGTGTGATATGAGGTATCTGTGTGTGTGTGTGTGTGTGTGTGTGTGTGTGTGTGTTTTGTGTATGTGTGTGTGTGAAATGCCTACACATGTGTGTATCTGTATATAGCATGAAAAGTACCTGTGGCGTTTTACTGTACGTGAGATATATGTATGTTATAAGGTATCTGTGTGTGTGTGATGCCCATGTAGATAGATGTGTGAGGTATGTTTGTTTGTGTGTGTGTGTGTGTGTGTGTGTGTGTGTGTGGTGAGGTCCAAGGTATCTGTGTGTCTTTTCTAATTAGTCCTAAAATATCCTCATTAGAAGCCAATGCTGGCCCTTCCCTCTCTCCCACCTCACCACCGTGAGCAGCCAGGTGAGCAGGAGAGGCCCAAAGCCGGAAGCAGCCGCGTCAGCCCACCTTGGTTAAATCCATGCCCAGCTTGAGCTGCGAGATGAGGTGAAGGATTACACTGCGTTGGTCCTCCATGGCGCCCAGCTCTGTCTCTTCCTTATCTTCATTGTCGCTTTGTTCTTCCTCAGACAAAACCAGCTCAGGGCCGGAGTTTGGCTGAAACGGAATCATTGAAAACCATCAGTGGGTCCTTTAGAGGTTAGCTGCAGAGTCCGACTGGAGGCCTAACCCACAGCTTCCGGTGACCGCACAGAGCCAGAGCTGGCCCCGGCCACATCCGTAAAGCAATGTTGCTTGCCAGGCAGAGGCTGAGCCTCTCGAGGGTCAGGCCCTGTGCTGCGGTCACTGCACCCCCCTTAGCACCCACCCCCCCAGCTGGGCTTAGGCCTCCTGGCATGGGAGGACTGTCCCTGACTTTAAAAATAGACCAACATTCGTGAGTGCTTTTTAATAAACCACCAGCCACGTCCATGGTTGATCGCACAGCTATACATATTACATATGAACATGCAGAAAGTATAATTTTACATATTGTGATCATGAATACTTTTGTGATTAAAATTATGTTTGTGTATGAGTGTGTGTGAGAGAGAGATGCATGCAAGTACCACAGCACAAATGTGGAGAGACAGAAAACAATTTGCAGGAGTCAGTTTTTCTCCCTTCAGCCCTATAGGATCTGGGACTAGAACTTGGGACATCAGACTTGGAGGCAAGCGCCTTTAACCCCTGAGCCCTCTCACTGACCCTTGATTTTTAATATTCACTTATTTGTTAATTTTGCTACCTTCATTGCAGGGCTCTGGAGTAAACTCTGTGGATGAAGACATCCTGTTACGATTGCCAGAGGCTGGGCAGCTCTGCCAATATCCACAGTACATGTATGTGAGCCCTGGCCCAAGCTTGCCTGGAAGCTTACATGCCCTGCACGCTTGATGTATAGTGTAATTTTTTTAGCATTTATCAATAAAAGTTGAGTCCACCTGGAATTTTCAAATTGCTTTATTTCTGAAAAAAAAAATTTCACTCTGAGAATTCCCACGCAAATCCAGCAAGTTAAGTCTCCGAACAGGCATGAAAAGACAAAATGAATGAGAACTCGGGAAACATTCTGGAACGTCACAGTGATGGCAGGGAGCACGCTGGCCTCTGGGCCTGGTCTTGATGCTGATTGGCTACCTCAGCTACTGAGTTCCAACTTCTCACATGGCACAGACTCTCAACAACTTTGCTGTGCATCATCCCTGGGGCTCTGCAAATCTGTTCACCAAGTACACATTTTCACAGTCCTCCTTCAAATACTATAAGCAAACATTCTCGATTTGGATGCAACTATGAACAACAGAGTAGACATGGTAAGCTTATCACAGAGAAATAGAAGGATTCAGAGGTATTAAGTATAAAAAAGACAGCTTTGTTCACAAGTCCTTGCAAAAAAAAAAAAAAAAAAAAAACAACCCATGATTTATTAATCTTATTAGACAGAGTGTCTTACATCTAAATAACACTCCGAATGCACAGAGGGCATCAGTGACTAAAGAGCTGTGGCTGTCCAGGAAGACACATGTATGTGCTGGCTTATCCCTTCCCTGTGTTCTAGAGGGAACCCTGGCTCTCCTTCCCAGCTGGGCTAGACATTTTCAAATGTTAGTTTCAATAGAACTTGCTATTGGCTGCTTCCAAACGGTTATCTCCTCAAAGCTCAAGTCCCAGCATACACCTGTTCTTTGGCCTTCACCCCGGGTGTGTTACAGGGCATCTTGGACAAGTTGCTTTACTAGAACTTTCAGAGGTAACTGGGGATCCCTCACTCATCCACACTAGCAAAGAATGCTCAGGGGGAGCGTCAGGAGCGGAGGCTGCTGGATTTTACACAGGGAGGTTGGAACCTAGCCTCCAGCCAGGGCCCAAGGCTGCACTCTACTCCTCTGGCTATCCTGCTCGACACCTGCTGTCTATTTGGTGTGGTGGCTTGCTACCCAGGCTGGGCCACTACGAGTCTGAACAGAGAAGGCTGAGGCCACCCTTTCTATCACCTCCATCTGGTTCTTCTTTCTCTCTTTTCTGGGTTCCAGGCCAGTGTTCCAACGGTGCTCTGTTCCCTGTGAGCTCACAATTCAATCTGACGCTGCTGAAGTCACTTACCCTGGACACGCATCCCTCTCAGGGACAAGGGGACTGACTATACTACTTCCCCTGAGATGCCCTGGAAGTGGGCACCTACCTACTGTGCACAGTCCCCAGGGCAAGAAGAAGAAGAAAGGAACAGCTGGGTATCTTGCTTTGGGAGGAAAGGAACTAAAATTGATGAAACTGGGGGTTAAAGATGGCTGCAAAGTCCATGACCCATCTGACACCAGACACTCTCAGAAAGCACAGACTGGGAACCAAACACATCGTGGCTCAGACAGGGAAGCATTTGTGCTGGACCAGCCCCAGCCCCGTGCTGTGTGATCTACCAGAATATCAAACCCAGATTGTCCTAATTTCCAGGAGCCAGAGGTCTTCTGCAAGGTCCTACCATCCAACCCCTTAGTATTTAGAACAGTACTAAGGCAAACACAAATGTCTCTAGCTCACACCAAATCCACATTGCAGTCCCTTGGGTGCCACTTGAAGAGACTCAATACACTCACAGTGATGGGCAGAATGATGGAAGAGCCCAGGATGGACTTAGCCTAGGACAGGACTCCTGGGAGAGCATGGTGACATCCGCTCACAAGCACAGAGGCTTAGCCAACCTTGCCCTAACCTCAAGCAAGGACTCACCACTATTTGCTGTCTGTTGAAGCTTCTGAGAACGTGCCTTTTAATAATAAGAACAGCAGAAATCGAGTCATCATAGCAGTAACAGAATGACCTGTAAACAGATCTACCCTCCAGCAAGCACAAAACCAGTTTTTAACAAAAAACAAAACAAAAACCAGAAGGGTGTGCCACCTGTAATCTTGGGAGGCTGGGGCCAGGAGTTTGAAACCAGCCTGAACCACAGAGTGAGACTGTCTCACTCACACACACACACCACATACCTTCCTATATCTGGTTTCATTCATTCATATGATAGGGACTGTCTTAGAGGCATGCTGGTCCCACCCACACTGGCACACAATCCCTCCATGCAGGTCAGTATTTGGGTAGGAGGAGACCCAGGGGCACTGAGCTGTTTAGCCAGTGGTGTGAGCACCATCTGTCTGTGTCCGAGAGGCACTTGCTGTTCACAGGCCCCACTGGGAGCGGAGGCTCTGGAGCTCCAGGCTGCGCTCGGAGATGAAAGGCTCAAAGCCTTCCTCCTGGAGGGCATGGCATTCTGCTTCCTGATGTGGTCTCAGAGATACTCCTACTAACAACAACTGAGCTGAGGTCGTGGCTTACCGAGCAGAGTGCTAGTTAACAGGCACAAAGCTCAGAGCTTGATCCCAAGCACCATATAAAATGGGTGTGTACACGCCTGTAAGGCCTTGGGAGGTGGGGGCAGGAACATCGGGAGGGCAAGGTCTTCCTCAGCTAGATAGCAATTCTGAGGCCAACCTAGATTACATGAGGCATTGTCATCAAAGATAGTGATAACTGTCACTTGATCTAAGGACACTTCTCCACAGCCAGGTAGAAGGGCTCATCACATCCCATCACCCCTCTGTGGTCACATCTGCTTCTCTCCTGGTATCCTGTACCCTTGCACCTTTGACCTTCACCAACAAAGCAGTGACAGTGAACTCAATGTGTTCCAAGGGGGCACAACAGTGTTGCCATCTTGCGTGAAAACGTAAAGTCAGAAGTCCAGCAAATGAACATGACTCAACCCAAGACAACAACCTTCAGGTCTCTTCCCCCAGAGATCCTTGCAAATGAGCCAAGCCACAATAATATATACTAACTGGACAATGAAATAGAACAAAATATGTTTTAAAAAGAAGGGGGCTTTGGAAAAAGCAGCTTTTTCAAAAAATAAAAATAGTGGGTGTGGTTAACCCCAGCACTCAGAAAGCACAGGCAGGTGGATTGGATTGCTGAGTTTGAGGTCAACCTGATCTACAAAGTGAATCTAGGACAGCCAGGGCTCTGTTACGCAGAGAAACCCTATCTCAAAAAACAAATAAATAGCAAAAAGTATGATAATATTCATACCAGACACACCTTGGGGCACATGGTGCTGCAAATATTAGCATGCCATGACGGGAAAGATGTGCGAAGATCTGCTGATGATGGAAGGCAATCTGGGGCTTGGGGACATTCCCTGGTAGTCTACCCACAGCAAGACTCCTTGGCCTGAGGGCACTGGGGAGGTAGCTCAGTTGGTGAAAGATTTTCCTAGCAGGCACGAAGTCCTGGGTTGGATTCCCAGTCATGAGCATGGTGGTGTATGGCGGTAATGGCAGCATTCCGGAGATGGAGGCAGGAGAATCAGAAGTCTAAGGTCATCCTCAGCCTGGAATACATGAGACTCTGTCCAAAGGAGGGGAGCAGGGGGTGCTAGAGAGATAGCTCAGTGATACAGTAAGCTCGGATAACTCTTCCTACACCCGTGACCCCAGCACTGAGCAGGGCAGACCTAAGAGGAGCTAAGGTTTGCTGGCCAGTTGAGCCAAGAGATAGAAGCTTAAGGGTCAGGGGGAGACCCTGAGCCAAAGGAAGAGTAAGGTGAAGCCTGGCCTGGGAGGACACCTCATGCCTCCTTCTGGCCTCTGTGAATACCCACACACATGCACATAACACCATGCAACACAGAGAGAAAGAGAGTCTCCTTGGCTGCAGACCCATAAACAGCCTCTACAATGTCCAGTACCATCCTTGATATTTGAAGCCAAACATGTATCTGGGCAAGGAATTGGGAAGATGGCTCAGTCAACAAAGTGCTCTCTATGCAAGGATGAGGATCCCTTGGATCCTCAGGACCCACGTAAGCAGCCAGGCATGGTGTCCAAACTTGCAACCCCAGGGCTGGGGAGAAAGAGACCAGAGGCTCCCAGGACACGCTGCCAGGCAGCCTCGCCTGACTGCTGAGCTCCCGGTCCATAAAAGACACAGTCTCAAAACATGAGGTCAACAGGGTTTCCAAGAAATGACATCTGAAGTTATCTCAAACCTCCACACACATGCACCCACAAGAACACGCATGCACACACGTACACTTCCAGATCCCTACACAACTATGCATGTGCGTACACACACGTGTGCCCCATATATTCCTCAAACTTCCACAGAGTCTATGCCTTTTGGCTGACCTCAGTCTCCACAGGACCAACAGTAAGCCTGAGTAAGAGAAAGCTCCTCGCTGGGAATGGTCCAACCGAGGGCAGCTGAAACATCTGTCGGTGTGGCCTTCCCACTGCTTCCCATCCAGGAGAGAGGAGCAGGTCCCGAGAAGCCGTCAGCAGCCAAAGCTGGGAGACAGCCTTGCCTTGTGCTGGGCTCACAGCCTCAAGGGCTCCACAGCCCCTTGAGAACCCCCTCCATCTCTGATTTCTAGGAAACCTCCATTCAACAGAGATGCAAAGCTCAAGCAAGTGTTTCTTACTCAACTCTTATTCAACACACAGATGTAATTTAACTGCAGTTTGGGGGGCAGTTGGAGGCGTTTCCTAGGGGTCCCTTCCTTGGGTGGCATTTGCTTAGCAACCACGCCTTCTCCCATAATAGACCTGGCCCTCAGCGACAGGCTCTGTGCCAGGAATTTGAACGGACTCTGTTTTCCCAGTGCCTGCCCGGGAGCCTACCTTAGCTCTGAGATTCAGTGTGGCGTTCTGGTAGAGGACTATCTGGTTTAGCACCCAACTTTTAAGGGTGACGTCAGACTCTCTAAGGCAGCTGAGGGTGGCCTTCTGACCCTCCCATCACCCCCTCCTGAGCACTGGGGTTACTGGGGTGCTCTCCTGCCCCTGCTTCCTGTTTTCCTGTTTTAAGGACATGCTGCTACCCTTGATTTTTACGGGATCCGCCAAAACAAGCCGTCACAGAAGCCGCCACTGTGCCCTCACCTAAGTTACACATCCCAGCTAAGAACACCGGCTAAGAGCCAAGTGTCACGGAAGCTGCCAAAGTGGCAAGATGAAGCCACCCCAGCGCCTATGCCAGTAACATCCCCAGTGGTGCAAGACCTGCTCACAGGCCAGCCAACATCACCGGGCTTCCTCGTCCTTCATCCCCCAGCCAGTCCCTTATATCCCTCGGAGCCCTGGTGTAAGGCATTCACAACCACATGCTTGGAAAAGCCAGCTCCCCTGAGGGCACAGAGTCACAAAGCTGTGTCCCACGAAAGCAAAAAGAGCTGCTCCCGGTGACCTACTGTCCTTTCCACGCTTGGCACAGGTGGGCACTCTCTTCTGGAAGAGCCTCTTTGGCGCCTGAGTCTAGTTCCCCACAAGTAGGCCATGGTTTGGAGGCAGGAGGCGTTTCTGTGGAGAAGGATGCCCGCTCTGGGCGGGAGCATGCCACGGGCGAATGTTGGGTACACTTCTTTGGGAGTGTCTTGCCCGGCTGTGGCCACTTCACCCTGTGCAGGGCCGCAGCTGAGGCCTCCTGTACATGTACAGCTCCCCGTGAGGAGACTCCCCCGGGGGCCAGACGACCCGCTTGCCTCAGCAGGCTCCCCCAAGGGCAGGGCCCTTTACTTTGCCATGTGGAGGTAGGTTCCGAGATGGCGCCGCAGCGATGGCAACCCAGGTGGAGAAGCTGGGCTCTTGTGCCGGGTGGGCTCGAGGACGGTGCGTCTGCACAGCAGCCTGGTTCCCACTGCTGTCCTGGAGACGCTGCTGACGTCACAATCGTGTGCTGCCTCGCCGGGGCTGAGCTGGCACTCGGGCTAACCACACATACACACACATTTACCACACTTGGCTCGCACAGACTGGAAGGAGAGGTGTTCATCCCAAGCAAAGGGGCCGACCTGCAGAAAGGTTAATTTTCAATAAAACACACCCTGGAAGGCAGGAAGCTGGTACTCCTGGGGGGCAGGGGGGAGTGGGTGCTGGGGGGAGGGGAGGGGTGGGTGCTTGCGGGGGACTACCTTGTCATCAGCCAGCATCACCAGGAAAGATGATGCCAAGAGAGTTCAGCTGTCACTTTTAAAAATATGGAGTGGGGAACTGGAGCCCAGCCGTTTTTACATGAAAGGGGCGACGGGAAAGAATCAAGAAGGAACGAGGACAGCCAAAGGAAGAAAAGGCCACAGCAACACCAGGAGAACGGGGGACCCAAAGCGGCGAGAGTGGTGGCAGCCAGCATGCAGGAGGCAGAGGCTGCAAGGCAGACAGGATCGGCAGCTCCGGACCGAAGCCTGAGGGCTCCCACAGGACCAGAGGGCTGCGGGGCGTCAAACGGTGCACGGGATTTCCCAGCATTCCTTCAGGGAGCAGAGGGGCTCACCCTTCTCCAGCAGGGCTGGTAATGTGTCTTTTAACCTCACCGTTCACATGGCATTTTAAGAGCAAAGCATGCACAGGTGGGTACGCGTGTGCGTGTGCGTGTGCAGGTGCGTGTGTGTGTGTGTGTGTGTGTGTGTTTGTGTGTGTGTATATGTGCATATGTGCACGCAAGCACACAAGCAGGAGCTTCTATACACATATAGCAATACTGCAGGTTGAACACAGAATCTTGTCCATGCTGGGCAAGCACTTTGCCACAGAACTAATTCTCAGTCTTTTTGAAGCTGGAAATGTGGCTTGCTGGTAGGGTGAATTCGGAAGTCCCCGAATTCAATCCTACACACACACACACACACACACACACAGAGGCAGGCAGGATGCCTCCCCAGGCACTGCTAAGCCTGACAACCTGAGATCAATCCGCAGAACCTACCTGATGGAAGGGGAAAACTGACCCCCGGGGAGCTACTCTGTGCCCTCCGCTTCCATACCGAGGCATGTGCCCTTCTGCTCTCTCACACGTAAAGCAAGAAAAAGGTGATAAAATGCTCTTTTAAAAACCCTTCAGTTTCACGGGGGCATGAGCCACATTTTGAGATCTCAGTAGCCACAGGTGGCCAGTGGCTACCACACGAGATCTCTACAACAGCGCTCCTCAACCTTCCCAGGGCTGCACCCCTTAATACAGTCCCTCAGGTCGTGGTGACCCCCAACTGTAACATCATTTTCATCGCTACTTCATAACTGCAATTCTGCTGCTTTAAATGGTAAGATAAATAGCTGTGTTTTCCCTACGGTCTTTGGGGACCCCTCTGAAAGGGTCATTTAACCTCTAAGGGGGTCATGACCCACAGGTTGAGAGCACTGCCTTAGACACCATCGAGTCTGCTGATTAGAGTTTTACAGTCTGCTCGGCCACCCTTTGTTTCTCTGTAGGATCAGCACCTCTATCATGATGCCAAGCGGGAACCATCACAGGGGAGCCCCACAGTTCAACTGGGGGGGGAGACCTGGGGCTGCTGCTGTGCCCAGCTCAATGATCTTAACTTCCTGGTCACACACACAGCTAGCTTCTAGGGACTAGAAATTTAAATCCCAAACACAGAGGTGATTTTACAAATGCCCCACCCGAGAAATAAGCTGGCGTGAAATAGTTTGGGTCATGGAAACTAGCCAAAAGGAGCCGGGCCTCAGACTTCACACAGGACCAGCTGGGTGGCAACCAAGGGTACACGGAAAACAGCGCTGGCTTTCTTCAGCCGCGAGCATCTGACCTCTGGCTTGGGCTGGGGGATGGACTCCTTCCAATCCTGCCCAAGGGAGGTGCCTTCCTTCAGGAGGTAGGCATCAGACTCTGGGGTTAAAGGCTGGGTATGCCATTCTTTCAGAATCCACTCTCTTGCTAACTGCTGAATTGCCTGCTCGGCTTCACCTGAAAATCAAGCAGCTATGGGTGTGAATAATAAAGTGGGCAGGGCCAGGAGTGGGCAGGATGCAGAGCTCTGTACAGCAGGAAGGAGCGAGCAGTACATGACCCCCAGGCCAAGAGGAACTGACAGCGAAAGGTCAAGCTGGGCCTGGTGGCTCTAGGAAGCTCAGCACCCGGGAAGTAGGGGCAGGAGGCTCAGAAGCTCAAGTGCGTCTTCAGCTAGACCCCTGGGCTCTGAGAGAGCCGTATTTGCTCTGAGTTTTCACTCTTCTGCGGAAGCGAAATTTCGTGTTCTGTTCCTGGTGCTTCGGACAGATCTCAGCACACAGTTCTGTGGGTTCTGACAGATGTTATCACTTTATATGTAAATCTGAGTCGTTGGGAGTGTGCCTGTCAGTGAGAAGAGCGACACTGACATCAATATGGAGCCTCGAACTTTTCACCTCACAAAACCACCTCCAGTGTGCTGCAGAGCATGGCAGCCCGGCCCCACTCCGGCAGAGCCTGTTCAGAAGAGCAGGAGGTTCTGGCCCCAGGCCACAGGGCTGGAGGAGTCACAGACAAAGGCTTCTGGCTCCCTGATCCTGGTCTCAGGTTAAGGGTGTGGCAGAGGTGAAAGTCCAAACCCAGTCCAAGGTGACCTTCAGGACTTGTGCTGCACCCTAAGGCCAGTCAGAAAGACACTTCCCCCACAGGCACCCAAGTCTGTTTCCTTGACTTTAGACCAGGTTCTAGAAATTTCACTTGACCCCAGAGCAGAAGCAGAAAGCAGTCTTATTGGACGAGCAACTGGGATGTTTTTGTTTGTTTGTTTGGTTGGTTGGTTGGTTGGTTTTTTTTTTTCAGCCGTGCTACTCCAGCTGGCTAATCTAACCTGTGCATTCCAGTGCACATTCCAGTGTGCATTTTCTGCCTAAAAGCTGGAAATTCCCACCAGACTTTGCCAGTGCAAAGTGTACAGGGAAATAACCATCAGCCACGCACGCCACACAACAGTTAGGATTTACAGTCGTTAAAAGCCACGCGGCATCTCCTGCTCTTCAGGTCAACAGGGACGGGACGGCATGGTGAATAATGAAACAGGAAGGGCCCCTTAGGAAGCCTTCGCTGGTAACGTTCGTTCTCCCAGGCCAAAGCCACCACAGAGGGCTACGTAACGCATGCTTAGTGGCTGTGCAGACTCAGAGAGGCAAGATCAAGTCACTGAATTCTGCTTCAAGAGGTGGGTGGGATGGCCAGGTGCTATGCCCTGCTTCCTTCCTAGTGCAGGAAATGCTTGCCCCAGGCAAGGGGAGACTAAGCTCAGGGGACGTGCATTTAAAGATGGCCGTGCTGTAACCAGACCCAGCCGGCCTGTCTTTCCCTTCTCTGCCTCCCTCTCACCCTCCTTCTCTCCTTCTCTTCCTTTTTTTCTTGAGAAGGGGTCTTGCTATGCATGTAGCCCAGGCTGGTCTGGAACTAAACTGTTGTAGCCCAAACTGACCTTGAACTTTTGGCAAGCCTCCTGCTCCAATTGCTCATCTAGACTTCCAGAAACGGTAACAAACCAAGAAAAAACACTGGAGAGAAGATAGGCTTGTGTGTGTGTGTGTGTGTGTGTGTGTATGTGTGTGTACACGCGCGCCTACGCACCTGTGCTCACCTGTGCACAGGTGGAGGCCTGAAGGAGATGTCAAGTATCTTATACTCTCCACCTTATTTTTTGAGGCAGGGTCTCTCACACTAAACCTGAAGCTTAGCATTTTACAGAAATGGATGCCCAGGGGGCCTCCCCCACCCCGGGGACCTACCTGTCTCTGACTCCCCAGGACTAGGGTTACAGGCACACACTGCCACACTCAGCTTTCTGCATGGGGCTGCGGCTCTGAACTCAGGCCCTGTGCTTGCACAACAAGCACTTTGCCCTCTGAGCCGCACCCAGAGCTCCCTGGCTCCAGGGTTTTGCAGATGATAGGAAGGAAGGAAGGAAGAAGGGAGGAGGGAGGGAGGGAGGGAGGGAGGGAGGGAGGGAGGGAGGGAACTTTACACAAAACAACCGTAGCTCCGGATCCCAGAGCTAGGAAACACCAATAATGGCCACTGTGACTCCAATCTCTAACTCCATTCAGCAGTTTGGCTCAAACGCAGGCATTTTCTCTGCTTTTTAATTTGCATCATATGCGTTTATTTTTCTAGGCACCCATGATGAGAATATTCAGAGGGTTTCTCTGCCCTTTTAGTGAACTGAACAAAGGATGTAAGAGAGTAATTACAGTGATTCATACCTTTTTTTTTCATGCTACCCACTGTTGTAACACCCAAATGAGGCCTGCTAGGTCCTTGCTTTAAAAACTGGCACATGCCCATGCTCCGCTCTGCCCTGCTCTCAAATGCTTCACTCAATAAAAACTTAGGGGGGAAATCTGTGAGACAGCTCTAACCATCCTCAGTAACTCCAGCGGCAATATGAACCATCAAAAAGTGGGAATTATCACCCTTGGCTCAGTAGGAAGGCTGAAGATTTTAAGGTCTAAACGTAATCCAGGTTCTGCAGAGACGGCTCAGGGGTTTAGAGCACCCAAGTTGCTATCCAGAACTTGTGCCCTGAAGCTCACACTGCCTGTAACTCTGGCTCCAGGGAATCTAACACATACACACACACACACACTAGAAACTACTTTTTTTTTTTAACCTGGCAAACTGCATGAAACTTCATTTTAAACAGCATCAGACCCTGGATGAAGATGTAAGGTCTGAACAGTGTCTCTGCCATCGCTGGCTCAACAGTCGCTACCTGCTTCTGAGCGAGGGATGGGACAGCATGGTTCTCTTAGGCGTGGACAGAATCTGGACACAAGCGTCTCAGTGGTGGAGTCCCACAGCTGTCATAGGCCACACAGAGCAGCCGCCACGCCCAACGCCCACCAGCCCACATGGCTCTTCTTGGTTTCCTGCTCCCAGACAGAGACACGGAAAGCTCTGGAGCCTAACTTGAAGTCAAGTCAATTTACACAGGGCTGGCAAGGAGAGCCGGCTTTCAACGTCATCCGTTCTCCGGATTGTCACACAAAATCTCAGAGGTGACTGTGATCCTCAGGATCGTCGGTTCCAACCTTTATGGACAAGCAAACCCTAAGTACAAAGGACACACTGGTTTCCAGGCTTGGTGTATGAAACAGTTATCAGGGCAAGGAGGAGACGCCAGCTAAAAAAAGCACTTGCCACGCAAACCTGCCCAGCCAAGCTCAATTCCTGAAATCTACGTGGTAGAGAGAACAGACCTCCCTCGTGTGCCACACACATACATACGACACATGTACACGGTTATGGTAAATTTGATTTTAAAACATTAAAAGAGCTAAAGAGAGGGTGGAGAGAGAGCTCCGTGGTCAAGAGCACTTGCAGCTCTCCCAGAGGACCTAGGCTCAATTCCCAGCCAAACCTGGCTGTCCAGTTCTAGGGCATCTTATGCCCCTTCTGGCCTCCCTAGCACCAGGCATGCACATAGCCCACAGCCATACTTGCAAGCAAAACACAAACACACAATCAAGTGATTCTGAAAGGAGTTAGAAGAGTTCTTAGAAAGATATCTGCCAGAAGTGTAACAGACTACCCAGTGGGAAAGAGTGAAGAGGCGGTGAAAGACACGGCCTGCGGCCAGGGCTCCATGAGGCTTACGGTTAATGAATGAATAAACAAACATTAAAGAGCTAGCGTGCTGTTTGCAGACTAGCTATAAATTGTTATCTTTGGTTTTCACTACTTTTAAATAGTTCATTCAAAAACACATTTAAGAAAAAAAGCTAGGAAACAAAGTCAAATGGCTAATAAACATGTAAAAGTAGGCTTAAAACTTTATTTGTAATTATGAAAACATTCTCCCCCTCCCCGAGAAGACAGTAACGAAGTGAACTCCTATGCATTAGTTTTTGGAGGGGACAGCATTTTTGCTAGTTGTTTGTCATATGTTTTGTTTTGAGAGAGGGTCTCAATCTGTAGTTAAAACTGGTCTCAAACTCCCAGCAATCCTCCTGCCTCCCAGATTTGATGCTTGTTCTCCGGTGGCAAGGGTGAGGTGCGCAGAAGCCCTGCCACAGTCCTGGGCAGCACCCATTTCAACTCAGAGCAACATGCTATTGAGCGAATCCTAGTGTGTGTTGCTTGTGTTCTGTTGCTAGAAAGTTTCCTTGTGAGAGAAAGACTTGTGTGAGTGTGCATGTGAGTGCATGAGAACGGCTTATGTCAGGGAAAACCTCGACACACAAATCTCTTGGGGCTGGATTAACTCACTCAGGTTTAATAAAGTGAGAGCCGTAACTCCATGAGTCAGGAAGCTATTGACTAAGGAAAGCTTTGTAGCTGCACAGATGAGCACAGAATAAAAAGACATGGGAAGAGAGCTAGCAAACACTGTTGAAAGGCCACAAAGGGTGGGAAAACAGTGTGGTGGTGAAAGGGTTAGGCTAACTTTGTAACCTATATGTCTTCTAAAGGCTATAGTTTTGAGTTTTAGGTCCAGGTTAAGCTAAAGCCTCTTAGTACCTTTCCAGAGAGTGAAGAAATGTGACCCTATCCATGAGGACAAATATAAAAAAAGGGCAAGCAAACAATGACCTTCACTCACCAAAAGAAGGACCAGACCCTTGTCCTTGAGATAGCGTTTCTTAGCAAAGAACCTAGACTTCTTCTGATTAGCTTTTGACCTCCAGCCAAGAGCCCGCAGCCCTAATTTTCAAGGATGAGCTAACCACCCCCACCTTCAATTGCAGCTGCATCCACGCTTGGCAGGACTGGCCAAGCTTGAACACCTAAGACTAACCAATTATCTTACTTTATAGCTTCCTCATCCAATCCTAAATTGCCAAAACTAAAACTTCAAATTTCCCGCAATTTTTCTTTTAAAAACCTAAAGGCCTTTGTCTCCCGGTGCCACTCTTTGCTGACCAGCAAGGGTGACCCCGTTGTACAATGGTTAATAAACCTCTTGCTTTTGCAACGAGTCTTGGTCTGGGGGAGTTTCTGGGAAGGGCGTGATTGAACTCCTGAGCTGTGAGACCCCAGGTCTTACAGTGGCACACACCTTTCATCTCAGCTCTTGGGAGACAGAGGCAGTCGGATCTCTGAGTTCATAACTTAGCCAGCCTGGTCAATATAGAAAGTTCCAGCCCAGCCAGGGCAACATAGTAGACTTTATCAATTTTTTTTTTTAAACCAAGAAGCCACAAGCCATTATCTATAGGCTTTAAAAAGGAACAAATGTTAGTGTGTTGGGTTTCTTGTTTCCTCTCCCAGGAGAGTCACAGAGCAGCCTCTTCTAGAGGTAACATTACAAAGCGGCTCCCAACAGTGGGTTTTCATTCCCGACTCCCTACAGCCTCCATGCTAGAGTCAGTTGGCGTGGTTAATAGCCAGGCTGCTCTCCACCTCATTATGTAGTCATGGAGGGTGCCGAACTTCTGATCCTCCCATCTCCACCTCTGAAGAGGTGGGAAGCTGACAGGCACAGCCCACCACGCCCAGTTGTGAAGTGCTGGGATCCAATCCAGGGCGTCATGGATGCTAGGCCAGCCCCCTATTAGCTGAGCTACAGCTCAAGGCCTTGCAGGACTTTTAGAAATCCTCCCTTCCCACCGCCACCTGCAGACAGTATGAAATGTCAAAGGCAGTTATAACTACAGTGCTATGTCAAAGTTAACGCTGAGGCTCTCAGAGGGAGAGGTTGTTGGGGGGAGGGGCAAGCAATGGCAGACCAAAGACAGACAGCTTTAAAAGGAGCTTCATCGTGTTTAAAAAGAAAAAAAAAAGAATCAGAGCTGTTTCTTTTTCTTCCAGCTGAGCTGACTGCTTTCCTCAGGGGAGAATTTTACTGACAGGCTCCTCTCTGACCAGGGTTGATTCTGGCTTTGCTGGCACAGAACGTTAATGTGAGCAAGAGGCCACCTTGCACCCTGGAAGAGGCTTTGGGTATCCGTGTGCCCTAAGCCAGACTGGGGTGCATTTTGGGTTACAAGGCGCTGGGGAATCAGAGTTGCAGATGAAAGAGGGAAGAGCTGCAAGTGCGGCTTAGTGATAGAGTGTTTGCCTAGCATGCAAGAAGCCCTGGGTTCGAACCCCAGCACTGCGTAAGCCAGGCCTGGTAGTGCTCAACTGTCAGGGAGATACATTCAAGGTCAACTTTGAGGTCAGCATGACTACAGGACACCTGGAACCAAAAAGGTAGGGAGGAGGGAGGCAGGATTGCTGAAGCAAAGCAATCTAGCTTCAGAGACCCATGAAGTAGCCACAAGCCAAGGGCCCTAAGGGGGACTGAAAAAGCCAGAGAGACACCGTCCATGCAAGTCACTTAAAAGTTCATTTCTTTACACTCCAGGATTCTTCAGTGGCCCCCACCTGACACATTCTGTGAAATTCAGCGTGGGCCACACACTAGACCTGCACCACTCACTGGCCTGGTGGGAGAGAGAGCGGCTGAATCTTAGACCTCGTTAGCGAAGCCAGCAAGGCAAGGGAAACCAAAGAACCTTTATGACAACTGAAGGAGCTCTGCTGGAGGAACCATGTTGGCCCACGTTAGTAAAGGAAGCTGTCCTTTAGCATGAACTGTCAGCACACCCCAGATGTCCCGAGAGTGTTGGCCTGTGAGGAAGCATCTCGTCTTAACTGATGTAGGAGGGCACAGTGAGGAGCACTGTCCCCTGGGCGCACAGTGCTCGCCTGTATAGAGACGCCAGCTGCGCACGAGCCTGTGGGCAAGCCAGCGAGCAGCGTTCCTCTGTGGTTTCTGCTTTAGGTTGCTGCCTTGAATTCTCCCTCAGGGATAGACTGGGAGAGTAAGCCAGAAGAACCCTTTCTTCCCCAAGCTGCTCTTGGCCGGCGTGTTTTATCAAAGCAAGGGAATGAAGCTGGGACAGAAGCCCTTTGAGGAAGCTCAGCCCACTACACAGACGGCAGGTGGCACTGCTTAGTGCCGGTTAGACCACTGAGCCCCAGGAACCCCAGAACAGTGTGCAGCAGCACTCAGGAGTTCTCCAGCCCGCTTAGAATCCACAAACAGGGACAAGGTGGGGAGGCCAAACAACCGTTTTAATAAGGCTGATTTCCTGGTGGGTGCCGGGCCCTCAGAGCATCCCTGGAAATACAGGACCTCGTGATGGAGAATTAGTGCTGTGGCCACGTATCACATTCCTAGGCAAGCGTGAAGGGGTTGGCCTCCAACTGCCCTGTCAATCTCCCCAGAGGGAGCAGAGAGAGACCACCATGCTAATTCCAAGCAGTGTTAAGAAGGCACTTCCTCTAAACCCAAACGCTTGTCAGAAGCCAGCGCTGACGCTTCATTCCTACAATGGACTGACTGCTCCCTTGAGAAACCCGTGCTCTCAAAGACTATGAAACAAAGAGTGTTGCAAGGGCTGGGGCATAGCTCAGGGGTAAAGGGCTTGCAGCAAAAGCATGAGGACCGGATTTAATCCCCAGCACCCACATACATGTTAGGCAGCCACGCGTAGGTCTAGCTCTTGGGAGGTAGAAAGAGGCATCTCCAGAACAAACTGGCTGGCTAGAGCCCAGTTGGTGAGCTCAGAGTCAGCTGCGAGCCTGCTCCAACATGTAAGGTAAAGAACAACCAAGGAAGATCCTAGATGCCAGTCTATGGACCCACATACACACATGCCGGCACACACATGCAACCGCATAGACCAGCATGAGAACAGTACACATCCCCAAAAGACGCTTTCTCTCTGAATTACACGATGCATTTCAAACTACAAGCTGGCCCTGTATTTTGGGACACTCACAACTGGGACGCAGATTATCTGGAATTTAAGACACGTTTTCCAAAAACAGGCTTGTTCCTGCGTGAATCTATTTCCAGGGAAAAAATAGCTTTACAATAATGAGTTGCGATTTCATACCTTTGGTGGAAGCTGGCTCTATCCTTCCACATGTGGGCTCCAGGGAGCTTGGTGGCAAGTGCGTTTCCGGCTGGGCCATCTTCCCAGCCAAATATGACATTACCCCCCATTGGTCCCCCTGCCCATGTGTGTGTGTGTGTGCGTGTGTGTGTGTGTGTGTGTGTGTGCATGCACACGTGCACCCTCAGGTAGGATTAAATAATTTTAAAATAACTACAGAAACCAAACACATGCCCCTTTCTTGTTCTTTTTGGGGGGTACCAGTTCTGAGAGGATGGAGGAAGGTATGACAGGGATTTGGGGCAGTATGACGGGGCCCTCCATGGCCTTAAGGGCTCAGGCGAGTGCCATTTCCACCCACGATTTAGAATTCCCTCTTTGGGTAGCTGACTTCTGCCATCCTATCCATATTTGTGACGAGGCTTCTAGTTAGGACTTCGAGAGCTAACGAAGAGGAAGGTCACAGAAGCCCGGCCAGGGAGGGACACCTCAGTTGGCAAAGTGCTCCTCCTGCTGGGGAGATGGAGGCAGGGCCTCCCTGGGGCTCCCTGGCTGGCTGGCCTAGTCTACCAGGTGAGTTCAAGGCCAGTGAGAGATGCTGTCTCAAAAAGCAAGGTGAACAGCAGCCAGAGGATGACTCCTGAGGCTGTCTTCTGAGCTCCACACACACATGTTCTCAAACCCTCGTACCTGGTGAGAAACTGAAGACGGGACCCAGGAGTAGGGGGCTGGAGTGGATACACACCAGAGAAGGGAGGAGCCGGGGTGACAGAGCATCCTCTCCTCACAGAGCCCACCCCCAGCTCAGCCCTAGCTATGCCACGTGAGGTGGTCCTGAGGAGGTGGGGGCAGGATAGGCAGGCTGCTGGCCCACGACAGTGGCCATGCTGGGGTGGTCTGATGGCTCAGCAGGAGCAGGCACTTGCTGCCAGGCCTGGCGACCCAAGTTCAACCCCAGGGATCCATGAGGTGGGAGGAGGGAACCAAGTTTCACACATCATCCACTGACCCCCATTCGTGTGCTGTGACACACACCCACTCTGAAGCATGCACGTGCATACAAAGTCACTAGATGTGATTGAAAACAAGTGGCTGTCGTGGTACTATTATCACATGTCATGAGCAACATCCACTGGACCTCAGAATATTCCCTCACAGTCCACACACACACACACACACACACACACACACACACACACCTTCTCTTCCTTCCTAGTTGCTCCAAGCCACTTCAGTGCCACCAACCCCAAAACTTATAATTATGATTTAGCACCCAGAGAACTCTTGCAAGGCTCCAGAATGCAATTCAGACTGCAAAGGGGGGACGCAGGCATCCGTTGATCGAATCAGGCAATGCCTACAGTACAGGCAAAAAATACTTGGCTCCTTCCTTCCATAATGTTCTTTCCCCAAGATCATAAATTGCTGAGTGCTGACTTTCCATCTTCAAAGAGTGAACGTCACAAGCACCAGCACATAAATCACTCTGGGGGCACTTACTCACCACGGAGAAATAAAAGCATAAGCTGCCCGGCTGCTGTGAGGCTCCTCTCTGCTGCCCTAACCTGGCAGGTCTAGGCCGATGAGGAGAAGGCATTGTGACACTGGGGCCGGACAGGGAGGGTTGGGTAAGGGCACCGAACAGCACAGTAAATGTCGCCTACCACATCTCTACAGTCTCTTCAGCATTTCAGGTCTGGATCACGGACGTGTTCGAGGCCACAGGGACGATTCGGAGGAGAACGGAGAAGGGGACCAGCACACACAGCAGCGGGCAGCTTAAAAGCCCTTCGCATTCACCAGCCGTCAGGGCGCTTAATCCTCTGGGCGCTGCGGCCGGGGAGCCGAAACTGTTCCCCTCAATGCTGGCTTTTCATGAGTCTACAGCTCACAATTGACAAAACCCAAGGGGACTGTGTTCCCAGTACTTACATCACAAAGCCACACTGTCGCCCGGGGTGGGAGCGCAGACAGGTGACATGGTGGACACTCCCCAAAGATGCCCTTGACCTGGTGCCAAACTCCATATATGTCCCCGGACATGTGCCACCAAACACACCTCACTCCTCTTTGTAAAAGCAACGCCTGGCCAAGGGGGCACGAATCACCACCACGCGGGAAGGAAGGAGGAAGGGAGAGCAGAGAGGGAGAGGACCTTGAGGGTGGAGCGAAAACGAAGAGGGACCTCCCAAAGCTGTGGGGGGAAATGCAGCCATGCCTACAGGTAAGAGAGGGAAGAGACCCAGGGGCTGCCAGACACCGCCCATCATCCCTGCAGGGCTGGTGCCGCTCCGTGGGCGGAGCGTTTGCCTGGTGTGCGTGAGGCACGATACAGCAAGCAGTGCTCACGCATCACCTTCCAACACATGGGCGTCGGAACCAGAAGATACAGGGTCAGGACCATCCTCGGCTGCATGGTGCTGTCTTTACTGGTCCAATGCTAAGACGTGAGCTACTCCCAGAACCAGATATTTGTTCCTCAAAATGAACGCAACGCTGTCCTTTACTGTTTCTCGTTATAATATTCATGGAGGATTTGAAAAAAACAAAACAAAAAAACGCCTTATTTTCAGTCTTGGGCTCAAACCCAGGGCCCTGCCCACACTTGACAAATGCTCTACCACCAAGCTATACTGCAGCTTACTACTTTTTTCTTTTTGTTTTGAGACAGGCTCCCACTAAGTTCTTAGGCTGGCCTTAAACTCATTCTGTAGCCCAGGCTGGCGCAATTCTGTCTCCGCCTCCCAAGTGGCTGAGATTAGGGGCCTAGATCACCAGCCTGGCTTTTGGGGATATATTTGAAGGTTAACTCTATGGGCTTTGAAGTGAGGCTCATAAGCAGAATATTTGCCAGGCACAAATGAAGCCCTGGATTCAAACCCCAGTACTACAAAAACACAGACCCTAAGATAGCCCCCACTTGCTGAACTGAATAGATAAAAAGGGCACCTAATTGTGAAGAGGACCCAAGCAGAGAGAGCAGGCGGGGGCAGGAGCGGTAGCAGAGCAGACATGTGAAATCCGAAGACACTTGTGCCCCTCAGTACTCGGAGTGCAGGGACTGTTGAGAGAGGAGACAGGGAGGCTGAGTGCCAGCGGCCTTCCTCACCAGCTCCAGATAAGCTGTCTCTCCAAAGAGTCTGCTGGCCTCTGGCTGACGGTGTCCCATAAACCATAAGGCTGGAGAGATGGCTCGGCGCTGGCTGCCTCCCAAAAGACCCGAGTTCAGTTCCCAGCACCCCCACAGTGCCTTATGCTACCTGTAGCCCCCAGTCCAAGAGCCGCCCTCTGGCCTCTGTGGATGCCAAACGCTCATGCGTGACCCTGCCCTCATACACACACACCATCGATTTAAAGAAAAATGTATAGTAAGTAAATTGTAAGGCCAACACGAGCTATAAGCAAGTCCATATTTGTTTACCAAATTCTGTTCCCCAGTTTCATCTGGAATACAGGGAAGCTTGAGGAGGCAGATGAATTTGGAGGCCCAGCTCCGGTGAGCCAGCGCTTCCGGTGACTGTGGCCCTGTCCATTTCCACAAGGAACCATGGCTATCTGGGAGAAAGGTGGTTGAGAGAGCCCCTGTGGTGACTGGGCCCTGCAGATGAGATATTTGGAAAATCTTGGTATCCCACCGGGATTTTATATCTGTCCTGTCACCTCCACTGTTTCCCACCAGGAGATGAAACTAGTTATAATGCCTTATCGGTGAATTGGCTAAGAAAGACCGGGGGACCTTTACATTTTGACCAGGTCTTAGCTATAAAGAGCACTCTAGTTCACTTTTGTAATTTCGAACGTTTCTGGTTTACTCCTTTGGTCTACATATTGCGTGTCTCCTTCAACTATTCTCCAACTAAAAATAATTACTTCGTGTGTGTTTTGTCTGTGAACCCTGAGCATATCGGGTGCCTGTGGTGGTCAAAAGAGGGCACTGGATCCCCTGGAACTGGAGTGACCGACGAGTCACTGCATGGATGCTGGGAATTGAAGCCAGGTCCTCTGTAGGAGCAGCCAGGCTCGTAACCACTGAGCCATCGCTCCAGCCCCCAGCTGCTCTCCACCAAACACAGAGCTGCTTGATCCTCACCTGCCAGTCTGCCTTAGGATTGCCCAGTCTCTGCCTGCTGAGTGCTGGAGTTACAGGCAGCCTGATCCTCCTGCTTGCAGGGCAAGCACTGTATCTCCTGAGCCATCTTCCCAGTGATGTTTCGAATCAATGTCTCCATCCCGGGCTGCATGACAGCCACATGGACTCACCTTGTCACTCTGCTGTACCAGCTGATGTGAGAACAAACTACCTCTGCTGTCTGAGACTTGAATCGCCATCTTGTTTACCTTTGCCGTACGGACTGTGTGGGTTAAGATCGAGGGACTAATGTTCCCAGGGAGCCTGTCTGTCTGCACTGTGATCTGAGATGGTTTTGGAGCCATGTGGAGCCATGAAAACTACCAAGCTCATGAGCCTCCCAGAGAGAATGCTGACTTGTGCTTTCATGACCTGAAAAGTCTACTATGACATTTGATTGTTCTTACATGTTATTTTGTTGTTAGTCTATTAGTCTGTGTTTCTGACTCTATTTTAATGCATACAGAATGTTTTTGTTTTGTTTTTTTTTTTTAAGATAAGGTCTCCTTCCAGAGCCCAGGCCAGTCTTAACTTAAGGTGACACGCAGCTTTGGAGTTTTTGACATGTGATTATTGCCATGTCTATTGAGACATTTGTGTGTGTGTGTGCGCGCGCACATGTAAGCTTATATACATTTTAAATTTTAGTCATTTTTCTCCTCACTCTGTATCCTAAAGAAATGGGTCTTTAAGGCCCTTACCTCACCCAAGCCTAAATGAAATGCAGTGGTTAAAAGATGGCTACTGAACCTGGGAAGTCACTTACTTTTTTTTTTTTTATTAAAAACTTTAAAAAAAAATGCAACAGGGGTCTTACCAGCTGGCCTGGAAATCACTATATAGACCAGGCTAGCCTCAAACTCACAAGAGCGATTATCTGCCTCTGCCTCCCAAGGGCTGGGATTAAAGGCCTGTACCACCACCATACTCAGCCCAAAAATCTGTTTATTTCTCGTGTGTGTACGCAGGCATACAATGTTGTCATGCAGAAGTCAGAGGAAAACTTTTGGAATCTGTTCTCTCCTTCTACCATGTACAACCTGGGATTGAACTCAGATCATGGGGTGTGAGAGCAAACCCTTTTGCCCACTAACTCCTCTCATCAGCCCTAGATAGGCCAGTATAAAACCCAGGAGCACAATTTACAGCAAAGCATGAATGAAACAGAGGGGCCTAACTTTTCTTTGTCATAAATATAATCTGGGCTTATCATTCCGTAGACGTGATAGATCTGTACTTTCTTGCCATGTAAACTTCTATACTCTTAGCTTCCTAAAATCTATTAAAATGAAATATTGAGCACATTGAATGTGCTTCATAGAACATTAAAATGTTCTGAACACACCATTAAGGAATATCTGATCTTCTCAAGGAAGTACTCTAGAGGGACAATAAACATATAAAATAAAGACTTTAAAGAACAGTTAGTGTTTACATAAAATGGAATTCATTAAGGCATACGATAAAAGTTGGTTAAGTAACAAAATTTTTTATTTGCTGCATAAATTTTGGTAAGGATTTTCTTCTAAAACAGAGTCTAAGAAGAAATTAAATTTTACATTTTCCCTTAGTATTCAAGGGCAATAGAAAACAAGACATAAAAATGTTTTATGCTAATCAAGATGTATGATTTTAAATACATTTGGAAAACTAACACAAAGAATCTTTATAATTGCTTTGTTACATTTTCTTGATACAGAGACATTGCCAAGAATAAGTTTTCTGAGATACAAGTTAACTCAATACATAATTATAGAAATAAAGTCAAGATGCCTAAAAATGGTGTTCATTAGATATCCTTTCATGATCTGGATGTGGTAGAGCACCCCTTTAATCCCAGCAATCAGGGAGGCAGAGGCAGGTGGATCTCTGCAAGTTTGATGCCAGCCTGGTCTACACAGTGAATTCCAGGACAGCTAAGGCTACACAGAGAGACCTTGTCTAAAATAACAAACTTTTATAACCATGTGTGGTGACTGTGTGCCTCTAATTCCAGCGCTTAGGAGACAGAGACAGAAAAATCTCTGTGAATCTGATGCCAGCCTGGCCTACACAGTGCTAAGGCACCCAGGGATACACAGTGAGACCTTTTTTTTTAATCCTTTTATCAGATTACTGCTATAGGGTTTCTGTTTCTAAGAATATGTTTATCCTTCTAATTATAAATATTTAGAGCTTTATTTAAGTGTGTGTATGTCTGCCTATGTGTGTCTGTGTGTGTGTGTCTGTGTGTGTGTCTATGTGTGGGTATTTACATGTGAGTGCTTGTGCCTTCAGAGGCCAGGAAGGGCACCAGGTCTCCTGGAGCTGGCATGACAGGGGTGGTAAAGCTGCCTGATGTGGGTGCTGGGGAGAGGCCCAGGTCCCCACAAGAGCAGCAACAGCTTCCAGGCACCAAGTTTTCTCCAGCCCCATTAATAAGATTTTATCATTAAAGCTACGATACACCTCAGATCATGAATGGATATGTTTGCCAAAGATCTTTACATTCCATCGTGTGATAATTCCGCTCTGTGATGGGGTAACAGAAGACGCCAACCCTGACCAGCAGCGGGAGGAAGCTGGATCAACTCTGGTATGACTTTGGATGTAATAGAAAAGACCAGTGTCACTGGAGCCTACCCAGGAGAGAAATGATTTCCATCAAATTCTCAGAGAAACTTCTACAATGCTTTTTTTTTTTTTTTTTGGCTTGTAAAACTTAGAAGTGTAAATTCAAAGGTTAAAACTTAAAAGGCTGGCCCGCTATGCAGAGGCAGTTTTACATGGTTTCTGACCTTTGCCTCCTAAGAAATACAGTTATAGTTCATCAGCGTTGAGATAGTCTGTTTCTGCTATTGGATGACAAAGTTGTTAAACAATATTAACTGCTGATAGATAGTATACATCTTATTATAAATGTCAAATCTTAAATATCTAATTATATAGAGAATAAAATTATCAAGATTAAAGCAAGTATTGTTAACAAAAGGAAAAATTGTTAACAAAAAGGCAGTATTAAATTTAGAATGCTTTCATTGAACTGAAGACTTATTTTAGTGTGAGTGAGTAGTGTAACAGGTCTGTGTGTGGAAGGCGTCAGGTGTCCTCATCACTCTCCACCGTAGTCCTTTGAGGCAGGGTCTCTCCCTGAAACTACAGCTTGTGTTCTTTTCAGCTGGGTTGGAAGCCACAAGCTCCAGCTGTTCCATGTTTTCCACTCACCCCAGCACTGGGCTAAAGGTGAGAGTGCTGGGGTTCAAACTCGGTCCTCGTGGCTTTGCAGTAACTGCTCCTAACCACTGATCTCTCTCTCCACGCCCAGACTCACATTTTTAGCTGTTTCTTATTATTGTGCATGTGTTAGTGTGGACACATGCGCTGAGGTCAGAGAGAAGTTTCCACGGCTCACCTTTCACCTTCCACCACAGGTTCTGAGACTCCCTCAGGTTACCAGATTTCTGCAACTTTTACCTGCTGAGCCACCTCACCAGCCTTCAGCTCAATTTGTAACATTCCTAATATGTAGGTTAAAAAACATTCGTATGCCCTTCCCAGGGGCCATCAGACTATCCAGACAATGGACCCCAAGGAACTGGGATTTCTCCCAGTAGCATGTGGGAAGAGAGAGGCTGAAGGAGTAACTTGCCATGCACAAGAGGTTTCACACAGTAGGACCACCCTGCAGGACCGACTGGAGCTGAGACAATGACAGAGCTCCTCCACCATTGCTCTGTAAGTAGCCCCCATCAAATCTGGTTCACTAAGTTGCCTGGATGGAATCACTTCCTCAGTCCGTCTGGGTCCTGTCTGGGGTGCACAGTTGTGTCCTTACATCCAACCAGGGAAAGCTGAGCGACAGACAGAGGGAAGGCAAGGAAGCTCTGCATCGCCTGCCGGTCCTAAAACACGTCGATCCTAGATAAAGGAGGCAGAATAAAGCCTTCTAAGAACTAAACCTGAATTTCAAAGAGTGTTATGAAGCCATAAACTTGTTCTACTAATAAGACCAGGACCCTAACTCATTTCATTATGATAACTTCACTGTCACATTCAGTTAGTTCCTGCCACAGCGGATCATGGATTCCACATCGGAGCCTACCACACTCCCTTCCAGAGCATGGATTCAACACGCGCCACTCTTTGAGCGTTGCTTCTGCTGGGAATTAAGCAACTAAATTTAGAATGTGTGTGTGGGCCAGTGCAATGGCTCAGAGGGTCAGGGTGCTTGCCACAACTCCTAAAGACCCGAGTTCAAATCCCTGGACGCACATGGTAGAAGGAGAGACCAGATTACCGAAAACTGTCCTCTGACCCTTACACACATCCCATTCCCCCCAATACACACTGAACAAAGCAAAGTAAAGAAGATGTGTTTTCTCTACTCGTAAGTCGTTTTATGGTGAGTGGAGGAAACGGGCATACTGTTGTATTCTAATTATGACTCTGAAAGACAGAATGAATGGCCAAAGCAGCAAAGAAGAAAATGCTTTCCCTAAGCTAATGCACAGAAAACTACAATTCTTAAACACGGTTCTGGAGCCTGGGGTGTGTGCTCTTGTGTGCACATACACGTAGACACTAGAGACTGGGTTGGGGCGTCTTCTTGTTGCTTTTTACCTTATTTTTCTGAGCCAGTCTTTCGCTGGACTTTGCCTCCCTCCCCCACCCCCCAGCCCTGGGAACACAGACCTGCACTACCAGGCCCAGCTTTTACCTGAGTGCTGGGGACCCAAGCTCAGGCCCTCATGCCTGAGTGACAACCACTTTAGTCACTGAACCATCTTCCCAGTCCCTTAAATTAGCTCTTCAATGGGGACCACCCAGGAAAGTAACTACATTCTCTATATCAGCACAGGTGAGGAACCAAGGGGGTGTCTATCCTTGAGAAATTTCCTCCATTTCTCCTGGAGTTGGTTTCTCCTGATCGTACAGGAGAAGGCAATGGCCACATTTCACTTCATTTGACAGGAGAACTATTGGATGGTTTTTGCTAGCTGCTTCAACCAGTAAGAAGAAAAAAAAAAGAGAGAGAGAGAAAGCATGGTGTTCCAAAAAGAAAACTATTATCTAACCACTGGCCATTTGGATTTTGAGAATCATCCGCCAGGGCTGTCACTGGGAAAAAATGAAGGAGTCTTTACAAGAGATTTTAATTCTCCCGTCTCTAGAAAGCACTATGACACCAGCCCACCACTGTAAGTCTCGCTCTGCCTCGAGGAGTCACTGGACTGTGTCTTACATTGCTCTCACAAAAGGATGACGGTGACAGCGACAACCAAAAATCAATAGCTTGTTCCCATGTTCCTGGCCAAAGGTTTTCTTTTTTTAAGCAGAGCTTTAGAGTTAGTAGTGTGTGTGTGTGTGTGTGTGTGTGTGTGTGTGTGTGTGTGTGTTTATTGCGGGGCTGGAAAGACAGCTCAGCAGGAGCACTTGCTGCTCCCACAGGAGCCCAGAGTTTGACTCCCAGCACCCATGTTAGGAGACTCACTATCACCTCTAACTCTGGTTTCCAGGGATCTGGCGCCCTCTTCTGGCCTCCCTTCTCCAGCGCACACACACACATGTGAGAGCACACACTCACACACACACATCCTTTATCTAATCGTTTTAAAAATTGCTGTTTCATCCATGTGGAAGTTTTGGAGTACAACTTGCAAGAGTTGGCTCTCTCATCTTGTGGGTCCTGGGACAGACTCAGATCACCAGGCTTGGTGGCAGACATCACGTCCCCAGCTCCCAGGAGCATGAACAGCATATACTATCTCCTGCCAATGCCACTGACAGGTGATGTGAATCAGCCCACAACCTTAAATATAAACAACAGACCAGCTTCTATGTGGGAGGCGGAGAGCACGGCTACCTGGGAAAGGAAGAAGAAACACTGCAGGGGACCCCACAACAAAACGTGGGTCCCCCATTCCTCACCCCTGTATCTATTAGGCTCTCTCTCTGTGATCCTTTGCCTGAGAATGCTGCTGGGAACGAGAACGTAAAAGCAAATGATCATGAGACCAGAAAGATTGCTCAGTGGTTGCTGCCAACCCTAATGCCCCGAGGTCAATCCCTAGGACCCACGTGGTGGAAGGAAAGAACTCCCCAAAACTGTCCTCTGACCTCTGCTCATGCACTGTAGCAATTACACACGTGTGTGCTCACACCCACAACCTCTCTCTCCCTCTCTCACATGATAAACAAATGTAACTTTAAATTTAAAAATAAAAATTTTAATGATCACAAAGGTCTCTCTCAGTTTCCCTGGGGAGTAAAGCTCTGTGCACACTCACTGTGTTGTGACACAGTACAAGGTTCCTCCCTGGGTGGATGGAGGGAACTGTGTGTGTGTGTGTGTGTGTGTGTGTGTGTGTGTGTGTGTGTATGTATGTTTGTATGTATCCATAGGCTTTTTCAATGTGTTGCTTTGTATAATACCATGAGCATGTGGAGGTCAGAGGACAATGTGGAGTTAATCCTCTCCTTCCACTTTCACTTACACAGGTTCCATGGATTAAACTCAGGCTGTCAGTCAAGCACAGAAAGTAATTTTATCCACTGACGCAAAAGTAACTTTTATTCACCTGTCATCTCGGAGGATCATAGCTTCTTTCTGTTGACGTAGGCCTAGTCCTGGAAGCTTCTAGCCTCTGTACAATCTAACCTAGGCCTAGAATGCTTTCAGCCTCTGAGACTTACTGCTGAAGAAGCTCACCCTTTCCTGTTCTTTCTGAGCTCTGGCTGGCTGCTTCAACTTAGCTGTTCTGTTCAAACTCATCTCCCAGCTGACTTATTCAATCTGGCTTCTCTCTCAGCCTCTGAATTACTCTGCTTGGCCTCAAACTAACTTCAACAATCTGCTCTCATCTCCTAGCTACTTCTCATTCTCTGGCTCATTTGGCCTTCACTTGAATTCTCTCTCTGCAACCTCTCTATTACTGTCCCGATTAAACTGCCTTCTCTCTCTTATTGCCCCTTAAGCAACTTCCCTTTTCTCATGTGAAAGTTGGGTGTATCCTAGTTTGTCAAACCTTTTTCTGATTTATCTCTATTTCTGCTACTCAATTAAATATCACTTTCAAACATGGGTGCCTCCTTCTACAAACTAACTTTATCTTCATTGTTTGGTATTAAAGGTGTGTACTACCATGCCTGGACCTCAGCTTTTCTTTACCTGAAACTTGCTCGGTACCAGGCTGGCCTTAAACAGAGATCTGCTTGTCTCTGTCTCCTGTATTAAAGGCATGTTTGTATTCCAGCCAGATCACATAGCTAGAAGGTCTTTGGAGGTGATCTCCTGGCCGAACAGCCATGTTCTGAATTTACATTCCTCTACACATTGAGCCATCTTAATTGCTCTTTTTTTTTTTTTTAAATCTATTTAATGGTTTAATTAGCATACTCTCTGTCTCTTTGAGAAAAGATGTTATGTAGCTCAGGCTGGCCTGGGAACTTGCTATGTAGGCAAGGTTGATCCCCCTGCTTCAGCCTCCCAGGTTTCAGGACTACAGGGGTGCATCAACATGGCCAGCCCCTTGTGTGTTTTTAAAAATGTGCTTGTAGTTATGCACCATCCTCAAACACCTGCCCACCCAGTCTCCTGAAGGGGATGCGGGGCTCCCAACGCAGTCACCAACACAAAGCTCCCACAAGGCTGCCTGCCTGCCCCAGCCTGAAAGTCCTCGCAGAGCCACCGACCCAAGTTCACATCCCTACTCCAGACCCTGCCCAGGCTCCTTGAAGACATGCCTGAGATATCCGTTAGCAGGTGGCTCCTGCCTTTGTAGGAGCTACACCACTAAATCGCTACCAAAGGCGATCAGGCACGGAGAGGCTGTTTTTTTCTTTGTGGCAAAAGCTTCCCAGGACTCTTGCCTCTTCCAAATGCCTACTGTGAGTCTTCCGAAGTTTTCAGGCTAAAATTATTTTGATGGAGATTAAGAATGGTTAAAATTGGCCTGAGCCTGACTCAAATTACCTCAAGTTATAATATATTCTATGTCAGGACTATATATATTTATTGAATTGTTGACACAGTTGGACCACAGCTCCTTCCAGTAGCCACTGAGGCAGAATTGGGGGCCCAGAGCTGTGTCGGGCAGGCAGACAGAAGAGTCCCTGCAACCTGCTGGGGTATGGCAGGTGGTCAGCATCTGCAGGGGTTGTTCTGTGCAGGGCAACGGTCCCGTGCAGCCTGAACCTGCTGCGCACACACGAATGAGGACGGCTCACGCTGGCCTGTCGGAGGCATGCAGGAGTCAAGCGTGGGAGGCAGGAGCCTGGACAGCATGGACCATATGGAGAAGCCATAATTCAGGGGAGCCGCATGATGCTCCCATCAAGCCAAGAGGCACGTTTAGACACGTTTAGGGTCTGTTAAAATTTCTCCCACTTGAAGTTAAAATGAGGTTCATTTCCATCAAAATTGGAGGCTCCTCAATGGTAGAATAGCAATTGGCTCTGGGCAGCTGCCAGAAAGAAGGACAAGGGAGAGTTCCAGGCAGGCAGGAGCTGATTTTGACTCCAGGGAATCCTTGCTTTTGCTATGTGCCTCCTCCTAAAGTAGTGAGCATGCTACAAATGTGCTCGCCCACTTGCCGAACAAGTGCTAACAAAGCAACGGGTGTGCTAGGAAAGGCCTCCGGCTTACCTCTGGCTCTGGCTGTGAGCTGTGCTCCTCTTCAGCCGAGTTCGGTAGAATTGCCCACGTTATGTTGGCACTGGCCGAAGGCAAAGAGCCAAGGGTCCCATTTTTCAGCTGGTCTGTGGAATGTGACATGGGCCCATGCCATCCCAGGATGGTTTCTGAAACAAAGAGCTAGAATGATGCCAGATATCCTCCAAATCAAACACATAGAGCCTGTGAAACATCTGTACCTAGTGAGGAGACCCCCCGTGTCTACCTCCCCACCTTATCCACCGGTGCCCACCTCCCCCCACATCCACCTGTGTCGTCTTCCCCTACCCTGGATCTACCTGTGCCCACCTCTCCCCAAATCCACCTGGGTCCACCTTCCCAGAGCTGGTATTACAGGTGCACACTGGGGCACCCAGCTCTTTACGTGGTTGTTGAACTCAAACCTAACTCCTCATGCCTGTGTGACAAGCACTTTACCCAGAGTCACCCCCAACCTCCAGCAACGCAATTACCAACATCAGATAATGCTGTGTTTCTTTTAGCTTTCAGAAATATTGTATGGTATTTACCTTAAAGACTAAGTCATATTACCAGATAACAGGCTACTGAAAATGTGGCCTATTGTTTAATAATCACGGTTCAGGAAAGATGTTTACAGTGTGGACACAAAAGGCTGCTCCTGGTGCCAGATGTGGCCAGCTGCAGTGGATAGTAAGAGGACCAATATGCCTGGTCCATTCTAGCCAGATATAATTCTTGGAAATAGCAGCCTGCTAAGCTAAAAGCATTTTACTGATCTCCCTTCAACCCCCTGTGAGGGGGAGATTTTCCCCTTCAATACTCTTTTCACAGTATTATTATAACCACGGAATTTCTTTCTGAGTTTATTAATAGAGACAGGAGTAATTACAGGTGGATTTCTTTAGCCACAGCAATCTAGCAAGGTGAATAAGCAGGTCACTCTCAGCTCACTTCCAGCCGGAGATTCATTCCCCACCTTTGAGCAGGGATAAATGATGGCGGAAAGCCAGGCTGGAGGGGGAGGGAGGCTCACTCAGTCCTTCCAGACCCAGGTGTTCACTCCTCAGAGCCATCCTGTCAGCTTGCTTTCTGAGCTTGCTCAGAGAAAAATCTAGAAATGGTCTAAACCTTTAGCATCCTGAGAGAATCTGGTTGGTGGACCCGAAATAAGATAGCAGCGAAAACGGGTCTCTCTCCTTAACCCCCCCACCTCTGTGAGCTGCTAAGTGTGGTACGATCCAACCCAAGTTCATTTATACATAAACATTTCTCTTCTCGATGCCGTGTTCAATACTTCTCACACACACACAGTAGCCTGTATAACCCTGCTGCTGAAGCCCCAACTGAAGTAAAACGGAAACTTCTTGGCTGCCCCTAGAACCTGAGATTGGGCGGAGCAGACACTTGAGGAATGAACATTAAAAGACATTCAGGGATGCAAATACCACCTAAGTAATCTTCACAGCCTCTCAACAGTAACGAAATTCAAACCGGCCACAGAGAAGCAGGAACTGCAGCCCCAGTGCCTGGGGAGTGGGTGGGAGGAGTGAGGGCTCCTGCTACATGAGGCCCTGCCTTAAAAAGAGCAAACGGAGCTAGAGAGGGCTCAAACACGGCTCAAACATTAGGAGCACTGGCTGCTCTTGCAAAGGACGCGGGTTCAGTTCCCAGCACGTGGTGACTCACAGTCATCTGTCATCCTGTTCCAGAGGCTACAAACCCCTCCTCTAGCTTCCACGGATACCATGCAAGTGATACACACACACACACACACACACACACACACACACACACACACACGTAGGCAAGCAAAACACTCGTGCACATGAACCTTCTAGAAAATGAATGAATTCATACGCGAATGGACAAATGAATGCTGGAAAGCACAGCGTGAGTTCTCAGTCTTGTGGTTTAGTCTCACTTGGGTCACCCAGTGCCCCCACCCATGCTGACTGCTGTCTGCTATGGGTTTGTGTCCCCACATATTTTGATGTCATATTTTGATGTCTTAACCTCTAATCTAACAAGGTCTAAAGTCGGAATTTCCCAGAAGTAATTGAAGTTGAATGAGATCATCAGCTAGGGCCTTCATCCAACAGCATCAGTATCCTTAAAAGAAGAAAAGACCAGAGATGGCACTGCACGCACGAACACACACACACACACACACACACACACACACACAGCAGGGGGAAACTCATGACGGTATTGGAGAGGGAAGTGGACATCAGTGCAGAAGGAGAAACCCCATCAGCTGAGCCTGGCTTGGATGTCCAACCACTGGCACTTAAAGATGTAAGTATCTGCTTCAGCGAGAGGCATTTCCAGGCAAGCAGAGAAATAGCAGGCTGCATTTTCTTTCTCTCCCCCACCCCCTTTTTGGAGCCCCTGTGTAGCCCAGGCTGGTTTCGAACATGCAATCTACCTGTCTCCCAAGTGCTGGATCACAGGTGTGTGCCACTGTGCTCGGCACATGGAGCCTTAAAGACAGAAGTTTGAAATGTCTTGGAGTCGTGTGTCTCCCAGGAGCCTCAGGGTGCTGAGTGTCACCAGACCTCTGCCCAGAGGCTGTGACCGGTGACGGCCCCCGGAAGCCTCACCTGCCGGCTCCTGGTGACCTCGTCGCTCGGGGTCAGTAAACCTTGTAGGGCTTCCAGACGCAGGCTGTGACCTCCAAAGCGGAGAAAGCGTGAGGCCTATCTGGGCGGGAAAGCTTGCGTTCCTGATGGGCGCACGCATAGAGGAGTGGTGTGCGCACATGCGTGGAGAGGCGGGAGGGGACCTCAGGGGACCTCAGCCAGTCAGTCCTCAGGGGCTGCCACCTGGTGCTTCTCAGACAGTGTCTCCCTCATTTGACCAGGAACTTGCTGACTGAACTAGCCCGGTTGACCAGTCAGATTCTTCTGTTTCTACCTCCCCAATCCAATGGGATTTCAAGTACATGGCACCTGTGCCTTTTTTTTTTTTTTTTTTTTAACATGAGCTCTGAGGATGGAACTCGGGTCCCCATGCTTACATGACAAGCGCTGTACTAACACAGCCATCTCCCAGTCCCTGACTGGACACTTTCTTTATGGAGAAAACAGCTACTCGGAAACATCGTTTTGACTGATTCAAATCTTACCTATCTGAAACCTACTTCCAGGCTAGCTTGTAGCTTTTCCCGCCTACCTCACTGGCTTCAAGCCGTAAAGTAAAAGTGACTGGTGGTGGGCAGCGACACCAGAAGAAGGGAGCAGACAGAAAAGGAAGGCGCTGGGCGGCAGAAGAGGAGAAAAGGGAAGCAGTCCGCCAGGAAAGCCCAGAGGAGCTGTGTGATCACATTTAACTCTCCCCGACAGCACTTTCCAGGGATCTTGGGAGAGAAGGAAACCGTTCTGGAATGTGGGCGAGGGTAAGCAGACAGCTGCTTTCTGCTCTGGTTCGCCCGTCGCCTGTCCTGCTTCCGTCCTCATGCAGGCCCACTGGGGCTCCGCTGGCACCCCCATCCCCCAAGCCCACTTCGTGACCAGCAGGCCAGGAAGGTCTGGCTCCGACTCTGAACCATTCTGTGTGGTGACAGCCCCTGCTTGGGGCTGGATCTCCACTCCCTGAACAATAAGCCTGGCGGTAAGCACCCAACAAGGAGGAAAACAGAGTCCTTTGCACCCCAAGTCCCTCCAAGCTTCAATCCACCTCAGTGCTGGCAATCCAAGTGCAGCCTCAGCTCTGAGCTCCAGGCCTGTCTCTGCCCACTTTTTGACTAGATCTAGGCTAGGGAAGACAGACCCTGGGCCCCTCCCAACCAGGCCCAGGTCCCCACTGAGCTGCTGACGCAGAACAGGCAGGAATGGCAAGAGAGCTGCATGCTTCAAGACTTGACTGAAAAGCCCAGTCACTTTATTATTTTTCCTCGCAGACTGCTCTGAAAACATTCAACGTGCCACCATCTGAGGCGGGCCTGGGAGTCAGGCTGCACAGAAGGAAAGCAGGTACATCTGAAAGCAAGCTTGGAACAGAAGAGGGGCCGGAGCGCAGACATCGGCACCTCAGCTGACCAGCTTCCCAGGTAGCATTCTGAGATGTTATGGGAGATGAACTACTAGGCCATCACAAGGAGCAGGGGTGGAGCTCAGTGGAGTGCTTGCCTAGCCTCTACAAAGCCCTGGGTTCGGTCCCCAGCACAGCATAAACAGTAGCTCTATTCCCAGAGACTGGGAGGTAGACGCAGGAAGAGCAGAAGTTCAGTTCCTTGGCCACAGAGTAAATTTAACATCCATCTGGGCTACGTGAGTTTAAAACGGGAGTTGGGAAAGTGAGAAAAAAAAAAATAGAGGTGGGTGGACAGAAAGGTGTGGAAAGAAAGGAAAGAGGAGGAAGGAGGTGGGAGAGGGGTGTGTATGTGTGTGTGTCAAAAATCACTTTGATTAAAAAATAAAAACTGATTAAGAATCAGAATGCCAACCTGTGGGTAAGTCAGACTTACACACAAGGGTGTTTAGTAAGCTGCAGGTCTGACAGCCATGAAAACCCTGAAAGGTTTTGACTCCACCCATTCCGGCCCTCCTTAGACATAAACATGTCTCTGTCAGTGTACGTCAGGTTACCATAGCTCCTGTGTACAGCGGTGAGCAAACATGCCTTCCAAGTTGCAGGCATGTTAGCTCAGTGGAGAGTGTTGCTGTGCAGCCCCGAGGACCCGAGCCTGACCTCCAGCACCCACATAAAAACTAAAAAGCAGGTATACTCCTGAGCTTGTGGTCCAGGTCTCGGGAGGCAGAGAGAGGTGGGTCCTTGGGCACAGCGGCTCGACAGTCTTCTCTACCGATCTTTTGTTTTTAATAATGTGTATGTGTGTGGCACAGGGGTTGGTGTAAACCTGCACGAGTGGAGGTGTCGGTAGAGGCCAGAGGAGAGCACCAGATTCCCTATGCACCACCTGATGTGGGCGTCGGGACCCTAGCCCTGCCGAGTGCTCTTAACCACGAGCCTTCTCTCCAAAGCCTGAGATGATTTATGTTTTGGTTTTGCTTTGTCTTGACTGCCTCACTGGTGGAGCCCTCCACTTCCCCAGCCCTCTCCTCTCAAGCACTTTCTGCCTTTCTTATGGAACTTAATCTTCAGTAATGTCTTTACATCCGCTTACTACTCGATCCTCAGATGGGTCTGAATTCTCTCACAGCTCTATGTCCCTGTCTCTGGCTTCTGGAAAAGGAACTAGCAATGCTTCTGGGATGTTCTTCAGCAAAATCCTCCCACATGACCAGCCCCCAAGGGGAGCCTGCATGACACTGCCCCTCAAGGGACTGGCACGAACCTATACTTTACAGGGGGTGAACGGGACATGGGTAGGGCGCGTCATCTAGAGGAGCTGGTAAGCTGCGGTGGATGCACGCCACAGAAATGCTGGGGGAGGGGGACCTAGAGACGGATCTGAATGGCGGAGCGCTGCGGGCAAGAGTCATGAACAGAGTGAAAATCAGGGCAGGGCTGCCAAGTCTGCAAGGAGCCCTGACGGTCTGCGGACACACTCTGGACGCATTCTCATAGGACGGCACAGTATGGGGAGGAGGCATGGAGACTTGGCTGGCCCAAAGGATGGAGAGTGAAAAATGTAGGGCCACACCTACAACTGCAGCACTAAGAACGCTGAGGCAGGAGGACCACCGTAAGATCAAGGCCAGCCCGGGCTACACAGCGAGAGCCTGCCTCAGAAAACTGAGGCTGAACGGATGGATGGGATGCAGAGCACACACACACACAGAGCACTCCACATCTCAACTGGGCAAGCTCAGGGGCCAGGAGTGCGGCGCTCACCCGAGGCTCCTGGCTTGTGGCTGGGTGGGCCGGCCTGGCGGACGCTCTGCTGCAGCAGGGTGAGGCACTCGCCGAGGCAGCTGAGGGTGGCAGCGGAGGTGGCCTTGAGGAGAAGCAGGTCCTGGTCCAGGGCAGTGAGGGGGCCGGAACCTGGCAGAGCCTCGATTGCATGCACCAGGTTCTTCTGCTGACCCTCCACCTGGTTCATCATCTAGAAAACAAGGACAGCGGAGGTGATGAGGGCTGGTCCTTTCGAGGCAGGAGGTAGGTGGAAGGCTCCTCCCACAGAGTGCTCTGTGTACTCGGCCTCTGCTGTGGTGGCCAGGCCCAGGTGACTGTGTCTGGATCCATCTATTTATACCCCAACACACTGACCCAAAGAAAATATCAGAATGACATCAGAGCCAGGAAGCTATGACAGGGCCGTTAGGTACTACTTCACAGCCATTCAGGAAATGTCAATAGCAAATACACTAAAACCCAGAAGCCCTGGACTAGGGAGACAGCTCCGTTGGTAGAGTCCTTGCCTGGCATGCACAGAGCTCTGGGTTCAATCCCCGGCACCACAGAAAACCAGGCATGGTATTGCATGCCTGTAATCCCAGCACTAGGAAGGAAGAGGCAGGAGGGTCAGAAGGTCAAGGTCATCCTCTGCTACACCGTGAGCTCAAAGCCAACCTGGGCCAAGAGATGCCTTTAAAGACAGAGCTGAGGTCTTCGCAACCCTAACACTCTGTTCCTGAGGTGGGGTCTCCTGAGAGCAAGGGTTGTCTCTCGCTTCCCTTCCAGTCGGTCACCTCCAAGCACTGCCAGCCCAAAGGGGAGCACAATCAGGAGCTGAGCTGAGGAAAAGTCAGAGTGCAGCCACTGCCACACCAGCCCATTCCACAGTGACTACAAGGGACATGACTTTCTGTCACCACGTGAGACCCAGGGAAGAGGGGGACATTGAGGAATCGGAATGGCAGACTCAGCCCCACGCCCTGGCTCGGCCGTGACAAAACTAGGGAGCCCTCCCCGTGGTCTGCACATTGTTTGGTTGGCAGGCTTATCACAAAGAAAACTGTCTCGAAGGGCGTGTCAAGGGGGGAGCCCTCCACAGGGCCAGCTAAGTCCTCAGCGGCTCTCTTGTGCCATCCGGGCCCCTTGTATTCTGCGGCTTGTCCCACTGAACAGGATGAAGGACGTGAAATGCGAGGCAGCACATGCAGCAGATAGTCACTCCAAGAAGGGAGTGTGAAAGCCACAGGCCAAGGTCGCGTGGCTGCTGACTCGGAGTGGGGCCAGCACCTGCGCTGCTGTCACTGGCCCATTGCTCTCCTGGCCCATTTCCTATAAAACCCGTCCTCAGCCTAGAGTGACACTTCCTGCTCTGCCCCTGTCAGACTGAGGATTCTTGTCACCAGCATGATGAGTCCACCTGGAAAGCAGCAGCAATTGTTGGAACCGCAGCAAGGGGCTTGGACCCACTACTCCACAGGCCGCCAATGGACGGTGCTATTTGGGGACTTAGGGGGACACTGAAAATTCAAAGCCAGACATGGAAACCAAAGACTGTCTAAAAGAGAGAGACAGAGAGAAAGAGAGAAGAATTGCAACTCTAGCTGGATTCCTTGCACCCCAACCCTCCTTTGCAGCGTCAGTTTCTAAAGCGTTTCTCTTCCTCCAGTGTCACTGTTTGCTCTGCTCAGTGGCACGGGCAGGTGGACAGGGCCCACTGTCCACTCTGTGCCACTGAGAAATCCCAGATGCAGGTTGAAAATCAGAATCCCAACAATGAAGTTCTCTCAGTGAAGTACAAGGAAATTCACTTAGGACCCAAAGTATAAAGAAACCATTATGCTCAGTAAGTGCAATAGGGTTTTAGCCTTCTGGGTCCTTCACGTTACTAAGGAACAATGCCTCCTCATCACCGTCAGCTTGCCAAGAGACACTGTCAACTGGTTAAGATTAATTTCAAACCAGATAAAATACCAGCGTGCTCACTGATGGCCACCTGTATGTACACTTGCTAACCGAGAAAACTGGATTTTACACTGTATGTAGGACTCAGCACTTTCTCAAAATTCCTACCATAAAACTTAGTCTCAGAAAAATGAAGTGTCAAAAAAATATATAATCATGAAGCCTATAATCCATTATATTTTTTCCTATTATGAACAGTGCTATAAAGCTTAACAGAAAAGGTAAGCAAGATAAAATTGCCAACTAATATGGAAGATTCTCAGTTTTAATCAACAGAGACCCATATTCCAATTACATTGTACAGGATGAGTACTTGCTATTCTGCAAGCATAAGCTACTATGTAACTCTTAAGTAATAAAAGCACAAAACAGGCTTATCGGGTGTCCTATTCTACTGCCACAGACGCATGAGCCCAGAGATGGGCACACATCAGCCCTCTGGAAGCACTCAATAGTATCTACCAAGGGCTAGTGCCAGAGCAGAGGACCTTTGGCAGAGGTACTTGGAATAGTGTTGAGGAGGCTGTATTTAAAACAATGGAAGTGGACTGAGACCAGTAGGGGAAGGCTAGGGTGGACCTGCAGACCTGCACACTGGGACCCAACTATGCTAAATGTCAACAGCGCCCCCTGGAGCAACTCTTGGCCTGGTATAAGGCACCTGCTGGCTTTAGTCATCTTTCTCACTGAAAATAAAGAGAAGACAACTCCAGGTCCAGGGGATGTGATGCCCTCTTCTGGCCTCTATGGGCACTGCACACACAGTGCACAGACATAGATGCAGACAAAATACCTAACCACGGAAAAGAAAAGCAAAACCAGGGGTAGCGAGATGGCTTTGTGGGTGAAAGTGAGAGACCAAAGGATAAAGTAGCAGAGATCGTTAAGACTCTGTAGAGTAGGCTCGGTATAGCAGTTAGTAAATACCCTGAGGGGAGAGTTACCTCATGCGTTCTTGCCCCACCCACTAGAGATACAGTTGCTAGGAAACTGGACCCTCCTCCTAGGGAGGGACACCTGGTCATTAATGGTCTGGGAACCTTCCTATAGCCAATCGATTCAAAATGTAGCATCTTGACCAATAGATGCTTGCCAGGCAGGAATTGCCCCTGCCTTGGGCATGCTGGGATGGACCAGAATCTATAAATCACCCCACTAACCTGGGCACAGTGCGCTCAGCTCCCGCCGCTTTGGCGGTGGGGCTGTGCAGGCCCGAGCTGCAGCTTGTGATTTACAATAAAAAGACCCTCATGTGTTTTGCAACGGAGTCGATTCCTGGAGATCTTTTGGGGGCTCGCGAACTGGGTATAACAAAAGCACTTACCTCCAAACCTAGCCAGGACCTACATGGTGGAAAACAGAACTAACTCCCACAAGTTATCCTCTGACCTATCACATACACACACCTCTTTTTTCTTTTTTAAAGAACAAAGAAAGCACAAATTTCAATTCATTCTGGCATTTGGCTTCCTAAGGCTATCAACCTGTAACACAGGCACAAAAATGAGATCCAAATTAAATATCAAAGGCACAAATATGGGCTGCATTTCACAGGTAACCTACTTCACAGGAAGTGGGAAACCCCAGGGCCAGTCTCCATAACACCTGCAGAGGCGATGCACACTTCAGAATCAAATCAGTGCTAAGAGGGTCATTGGCTGCGTGGAAACCAAGAACACTACCCAGCAGCACAAGCCCACAAGTTTCAATCCTCCCTGAAAGAGCTGAAGAAAGCTGCAGCGAGGGATGGACAGACAAGGGCCTCTTCTGTCCCTGCTTCCGGCATTTCGCAATTGCTAACCTGGATGTTGGTTTCTGAGGTACCTGTGAAGGCTGGTGCCAACGAGGTCAGTCATCCATCCTTTACATAACACTGGGCGCCATGCCTCATGACTACAGACTCCTGCTTCGAGATCAGGAGCCAAGCCATGGCCAGCTGCTTGCTTTGGTTGACAGAGCCTGCACCAGCTGCCTGGGGCTTTCCGTAACTCAATCTACCCTGCTTGGAAGTAGATGGAGCAACCAATCCCACTGGCAAAGTGACTTTGTTGGGCATCTGTCCCTAGTTTTCCGAGCCACTGCTAAATCTCCACTTTGGGTCCAAGTGGCTAACGAAGGTGTCAATTCTGTTTACTAGCATCCTTCAGAGGCATTGACGAAGGGAGCATCCGTTTCCCTGCCAACAACACAACTCCATCCCTCATGGGTGAAAAAGTTCTTTTCTGCATGTGCAAGTGTGTGTGCCTGTTCGTGTGTGTATGTGCCTGTGTGGTGCTGTTTCCTGTGCCACTCCTCTGCTGTTGAACATCTAGATTGTTACATCTAGATCTTTTATCTTAATCCAGTCCCCACACTATAAACCAAACTTCCAACTCTCAATATCCTGACCTTGTCTCCTCCCTCAGAAACATGACCAATGCTCCATGCCCCCCCCCAAGTATTTAGCAGTAAAAATGGCCTTGTCTGATCAGTAGATTCTCCTGTTGATATTAGAGCTGGAGATAGCTCATTGCAAAGGACCCAGGTTCAACTCTCAGCACCTACTTGGAGACTCAGAACCGTTCTTAACTCCAGTTCAGGGGGTCTGATGCCCTGTTTTGAATGTCTCGGGCACTAAGCACGCAAGTACTAGAGATACATACATGCAGACAAAACATTCAAATACATCAAATGAATAACTCTGCAGAAAGACGCCCGAAGAGCTGACATCACCATCTGCGGTGGCTTTTCTCATGATTCTGCGGACTGGGCACAGTGGGTCCTGGCCTCACACTTGCAATTCCTCCTTCCCCGGAGCAGCCCAGCTTTGCTCCCTCCTCCCTTCAAGCACAACAACCTGGAATGGCAAAGTTCACTGCAGGGAGAGTCCCATAATGCAAAACACAGCCTTGTGTATGTCAGTCCGAAGAATTTTAGTACCGCAGGAAACAACCTATCTCAAGAGGCACTGTCCTCTCTCCCCACTTTGGCTATGAGGCCACTGGGATGTGGTTCCAAAGAAATTGGGATTTCTCCCCAAGAATCTCACACTGGGAGAAGGAAAAGGCGGAAGGCTGGTGCAGCTAGACAGGCAGCCTAGGAAGAGCCTTCAAGTTCTTGACAGGAGAGCACGGAACCCAGACCATAATGGGTCAGTGATGGGCAGGGCCGCCTTGACCAGAACCCACCCCGCCCAGCTCCGCTCCATTTTTGTAACTCAGTTGCAGGGTTCTTGAATATGAACTTTTAAGTTGACAACATCAATTTGGGGCGTGCAAAGGCAGGCACCTGGTGCCACTCCACTGGGAGGAGAGTGTCACACGGACCTGAGTGGCTGGTCGGAAAGCTGAGTAAGTTTATTCTGAGACAAGACAGGACCCATTCCTGTTTTCAGAAAACTGGCTGGAGAGACGCATTCACTACTGCTTTGCTGGGTTCCCCTCTGGATTCCCAGCCGGTTCGCTTTGGATGTCAGAGGTCACTGCTAACTCTGACCATTACGGAGTGATTTAAGCCATCTCTGTCCGCTGCCATGCCTGCGAGGAAGGGCAGAATAATGGCGTTTCTCCATTTCAACATTGTGACAGCTGGCCTTTATCGAAGATTTTGGTGAGGGAAAAAGTGAAAGCATGCTGCCGGGTGGGGCCATCTCCTCTGGGCCTGTTCTGGCTCCTCTGTGGTGTAATGGCGTGCTGGGCCAGGAAATTCCAGCAATGTTTATAAACTAGCTCGAAATTGCCCCAGGCAGAGGGCAAAGGGCAAATGGCAAAAACAACACTCTAAATCACAAACTGCATGCAGCCTTTTCAATTCTACAAACAATGCCACCTAATCTCCGTGGTGAGTCTCTACTGCAGCTCATTCTATCACCCCTCCCCCGTGCAACTCCCCTCCCCACATAACCCCCCACACCTGGGCCTCCATTACTGCCCAGATCCCCAAGTCCCCTCCCAGTGATCCCCAACACTTTTCTGTTGAGCAAACCACAGCTCAACACACCTCTCTGCGGCCAAGTCTTAGCACACATTTTAAATGATTTTTCTTAAATTACTGGAAGAGGATTTGCAGGGCTTAACAGTATTTAACATTCTAAGGCCTTTAGTAAATACCACACACTTGGCATTCAAAGAAAAAACGACCCCAACCTGTCTTTCCTCAGCAGTGCGAGCTGCCCGAGTCACACTCATAATAAAAAAAATCCCAAATTAGCATTTCACTGTTTTAATTCCGTGTTCACGCATTTAAGCATATACGTAGAGAAAAAAATTAGTTTTTCAAGCTGGGTGGTGGTGGCTCATGCCTGTGACCCCAACACTCAGGAGACAGAGGCAGTCAGATCTCTGACTTGGAGGCCAGCCAGGTCTACAGAGCGAGTACCAGGACACCCAGGGCTACATTTTGAGGTGGGCAAATAGGCCCTGCCACCAAGCCTGATGACCCAGAGTTCAAACCCCAAAACCCACACGGTGGAGAAGCAACTCTGACCTCCACAGGTGTGCTATGGCACATGTGTGCCCACATATGTGCATATCCTAAACACAACTGTTTTTTAATATTTACATTTTCATATCCTATGAAGAAAATGTAAGCAAATAAGATTAAAGGGATAAACTGGAGGCTCCAAAATGTCATCACAGCACTAAAACATCTGACACAGGAGTATGAGGCTAGCCTGAGCTATACACGCTGGGCTCCAGGCCAGCCTGGGTTACACTGTGAGACCCTGTGGGGCAGAAGTCACCTGGTGATGGAGAGAGACTTCGAGAACCCGGGGGACACAGGAAGGTCTCTTAGGAACCAGACTTCTCTGGTGGCGCATGCTTTAGCCCAGCATTCAGGGAGGCAGAGGCAGGCAGATTGCTGTGAGTTCTAGGCTACGTTTTAGTGCTGTGATTGCAATTTGGAGCCATCACATCCAGTTTATCCCTTTAATCTTATTTCTTTAAATTCTCTTTACAGGATATGAAAATTTTAAATATTAAGAAAAATTTTATGTTTAGGGTATGCACATATGTGGGCACACATGTGCCATAACATGCCTGTGGAGGTCAGAGTTGGGTCTCTCCACTGTGAGGGTTTGGGGGTTTGAACTCGGGTCATCAGGCTTGGTAGCAGGAATCCCAGGCTACAAACCAGCCCAGGTCAGCCAAAGCTACACAGAGAAACCCTGTCTCGAAAAAAAACAAAACAAAAAACAAAACCAAACCAACAACAGACAGACTTTCCACCCAGTAGGTCCGTGAGCCAATGAAAACCAGTGCCTGAGGTCACTGCCAACCCACAGAACCACATCCCCTCTCCAGGCCTCAGGCACCAGCTCTGAACCCTCTGGGCATTCTCCCGGACAGGTCCACCTGGAGCTCCAGGGGACACAAGCTAGACATTTACCCAGAAAACTCGGAATGGCACCCCTTGGCTTTCTACAGTTCCCCTCCCTCTTTTCATCTCTGGGATTGTGGTCCGCACTCTCAAGGCTCTTTCTTCTCTGTGTAGAAAACATCCAGACAGGATACCCAGAGTGCGGAGTGGGAGATAAGAGTTTATGGCAGAGGAGAGGAATGCATACAGAGGGTAGATGAAAGGGCCAGGTAGCCAAAATGCTGGGATGACATGGGGAAGGGCAGCCCCTGGGCTGGAGAAGTTTAGGGGAGTGTGTGAGGTATGCCAGCCAGGAGGGCCCTGTAACAGGTGGGGACTGAGGGACGCAGGGAGAACGCGGGACCAGCGATCACTCTGATACATTAAGTAGGCACCTCAGCAGTTTGTCTGGGGCTGAGACCTAACTGCTTCCTCTATAGCAAATCATCTGAGAAGCCACCGGAAGCCAAAGCCACCACAATTTTTATTATCTATTTGTGGAAACTGCAAAGGTTATGTGCATGTTTGCTGATCACAAAAGCCGGGGTAACAAAGGAGTTCACTAACAGTTACCACAACGAGCCAAGGAGTCAGGCTCCCAGGACAGCTTGCCTTTGATGCAACCACTTGAAAGCCACAGCTGAAGACATCCTGGTTCCTAGAAAAACCATAGGCAGCCTGCTCACTGCTGTTGACGGACAGTCCCTTCCTGCTTTGGAAAACCCTTTTCTAAACCCCAAACAACAGGACAAGGGCAACCAGGTCTCTGGACTCTTGATGCCAAGCAGCTCTGACTTGACCCACCTGAGGCATGGCATCTTTGCACTGTGCTCAGCATCTCTCACGGCTGTATACACCAAGGGTGACGGGGACAATGGCCAAAGAGAGCACTGTGTTCATCAGTGTGTTAGAAAGGCTTGACCCTGCTCCTAAAGCCTCTAGACTGCCCAGGCTGCTCCTCCTCACGGGAGGGACCAACCGTGTGTTCTCGTTTTTTATTCAACAACCTCCAGCTACACAGCAGTTTTTGTTTGTTGTTTTTTACAGGGTTTTGTGCATCCTAGCTTGGCCTCGGACTCCTTCTACAGCCCGGGACCAACCTAGAATGTCTGATCCTCTTGCCTCTGCCCCTCAAAGTCTGGGATCACAGGCCTATGACAGCCCAGTCCTTTCACGTGGTGCTGGGGGCAGATCCAGGGACTCACGCCTGCGAGGCAAGCACTCGCCCTAACAGGCTGTACCCCTAGCCCTAGACAGTAATTTTATGTATGTTTTATTATTTTTTTTTTTAGACATTTAATCTATTAATGACTTTCCAGACAGTTCAAAATGTTATGTCTCCACCCAGGGCCATGGTCAAGACTCAGGTCTTATTCTCTTGACCAGTAATTAGTGTCCAGCCGGCCCTGATTTTACAGCTACTGATTAGGAGGGAGAGGGCCCATCCGCAGTGACCCTGCTAACATATAACTCATGGCTACTGTTCTGTCCTCTCTCCCACCTCATCTCTAACAGGCACTGCTGTGAATGACAGCAGAGCCACTGCAGGGGGCGCCTTTCATACCCACAGGCCCCAATCTCCCAGCTCTGCCCTGGCCACAAGGGAAGCGGAGATAACGCAACAGAAGAAAACGGCTCAGGGATCCCCTCTCACTGCCAGGGTCACACGGGCTGCTCCAACCGCCCAGGCCCCACAGCTCTGCCTCACACCCCATCTGAGCTCCACCACCTCGGGCCTCCACTTGAGGGAAGTGGGCATAGGAGCTCAGCAGCTTCCTCATGGCCAGCTCCTCCTGAACAGGGAGATGGCAAAGACCCTCCGGCAAAAGTTGTGGTGGACTGGAAAACCTAGTCACGAGGCATAGAGCGGCTCAGCTAACTAACATACTAACATACTAAAGTTAGTACCTACCCTAATCAGATACCACCACATCTCTACCAAGTAAAAACAAACCCCCCAAAGCCTCGATGACCTCTGCTTTGAGCCCTAGACTTCCCCTTACAGCATCTAACAGAATGAGCTTCAGAGGCCACAGGTCAACATGTGTGAGACCGGACCATTTCAAAGAAGCACCAAGTTTCCTGATAGTTAGCTCACTGCCCTAGCTGCTTTTCTTTCCACTACAAAACGCTGACAAAAAGCAACTGAAAGGCCGGAAAGGTTTATTCTGGAGCACATCTTGAAGAGATCCACAGGGTGGCAAAGATGTGGTGGTGGCGGGGGTATGTGACAGCTGGTCACAGTGCAGCTGCAGAGGGGAAGCAGAGACCAAAGCTTCTTCCATTTTAGCCCCAGCTTACTAAACGGTCCAGACCACATCCAAGATGAGTCTGTCTTCCTCAGTTACATTAACTCTCTGGAAATGCCCCCACACACACCTAGAGGCAGCTGTGTCTCCTAGGAGATTCCAAACTGGGTCAGGCTGATGGCAATCACAAAGCAACGTAGTTCATTTCCAGGAAAGTATTTTATTTTGCAAGGTGAATAGGATGCTGCTAAAACTATACAGAATATTTGAATTCTAGCTGGTGCTCAGGTCTAGAATCGCAGCACTTGGGAGCCTGAGGCAGAAGCATTATTGTGAGTCCAAGGCCAGCAACACAGTGAGACCCTGACTCAAAATAACAAAAATATAGAGTCTAACGTATGCAGGTAGCAGAGTCAGACCTGAAATCGGTCTTGTTAATGTCAGCCAGTTCCTTTTGAAGTTTAACTTCTGTGTTCAGTTCAAGCATGCCTCCAAAGGTGCACAAAAGAGCAAGACCTTCACATAGTTCTGTTTCCCAGCTGAAATCAACCTCACTCCTGCCAATTACTTTCAAGATGAAAATGCATCTTGAAAAGGTGCTCCAAAGAGGGAAGAAATAGATCAGACAGGAGCCTCACCCTCTAGGCAAATCCCTGACATCTTTGCCACCTTGACAAATGAAACCCTAGAGAGACAAATGCATTTATCAGGAATCTGCTTCCTGAGTCTGGAGGGGACAATTGCGTTCAGGGATAAGCCACTAGTAATTAATATTTGCTGTGTCCCCACTGGGTAAATGGAAATGCAGTTACCATTTTGCAGGAAAAAGAACATGATCCCCTCACACAAACTGCTCACAACGTAATCCTCCAGGTGCTCAAATATATAACAGACCCATAAAGTCTACGGTACCTGGTGCTTACAAGAGAACCGCCCCCCCCACCGTTTGCAGGGGTGGAAACAGGCCAGCAAAAACCCCAATCCAAATCCTTTCTCACTCCTTCCTCAATCCCACCGACCTTGAGCACAGACAAAACAAAACACTTTTAAAATCAACAAGCAAAGAAAGGAAATGCAATCTCAGTTTTGGAGATGAAGAGTGGTGGGGTACAGCTGGCTTTGAGGGGGCATCTGAAGGCCGAGGACTTTGGGGTTCAGGAAACAAGCTTCCACATTTTCCTTGAAGAAAGAGTACAACCCCAGACATGCTGGCTCAAGCAGCAGAAGCTTTACTGATGGTCATGGAAAGAGCTGCCAAGAACCGACCAGGAAAGGGCTCACCATCCCTCCGTGTTCAAAAGAAGTCCCCCACGGGTACCAACCCAGCTCTGTGGCTCGGCCCCTCCTCTCCTGGTTCAGACTTAGGATGAAGGCTGGCTTTGGAGAAGACGCTCGCTGCTGCTCCGGTCACCTGATAGAGTAAGTGCACGGAGAACAGTGGCCACGTGACAGAAGGCACACTCATCCCTTCAGTTCAGGCTCTCTCCTCTACCTGCCTCTCTCTAGCTACGATTTAGGTATTTATTTGTTTTTGCTTAGCTTTGTTAGGAACACGCATTTAATTTTGAACTTTTTAAACTTTGTGTGTGTGGTAGCGTGTGTGTATATCAGGTGCATGTATGTACATGCACACGGGGGCCAGAGACTGACGTCAGATGTCCTTCTCGTCGCTCTCTGCACTGTTTTCTGAGATGGGGTTCTTCGCGGATTCAGCTAGGCTGGCCGGCCAGTGAGCTCACAGATCTGCCTGTCTCCAACCCCCGTGTTTGTACAGCAGGCACTTCACTCACAAATACCCCCTTCCCAGGCCAAATATTTTTATCTGAAATATTTAACTGCCAGTCAATATGAACAAAGAGATAACAAATACAGGAGACAAGTGACATGGCTTGCCGCCTACTAATGATCTTTAAATTGTATGTATTACTATTTGAGAGATACAGGCTTCCTTGTATTGTTATGTGCATGTGGTGTTGGCGGTGCTAAGGCACATGCACAGAGGTCAGAGGACAACTCTACGGAGATGGCTCTCTCCTTCCACCTTTATGGTGGTGTCTTAGCCACTGGTCTGTTGTGATGACAAAACACCAAAGCAACTCATAGAAGAAAGCATTTACTTGGGCTTATAATGTCGGACGCTTAGAGTCCATGACGGTGGAGCGAAGGCATGGGGGCAGGACCAGCCGAGAGCTCACGCCTTGACCCACAACAGGAGGCAGAAAGCATACAGGAAACCACTCCAGATTCTTGAAACCTCAGCCCCGGTGACACACCTCCTCCAGAAAGGCCACACCTCCCAATCCTTCCCAAACAGTTCCCACAACTGGGACCACCAAGTGTTCAAACATAACCCTACAGCATCGAGATGGAGGTGGGCGCTTTCATCCTGACCAGCACACATGGTTCTAGGGATCTAGCTTAGGTCTCCAGGCTTGCACGGCAATCCAACTCACCAGCCTCAACGACAATGTTTAACTCCCCATAGAATTCACAAGATACGATGACGATCCACATTTGGGGGGTTGGAGAGGAGACAGGGTGTCTCTCTGTTGTCCCACCTGGCCTTAAACTCCTGACTCCCAGGAACCTTCCATTGCAGCTGCCTGAGCAGCTGAGCCCTCTGGTGAGCAGCTCCGTGCCTGGCTGCAGATAGCTGGGCTTGAGTCAACCGTAACATCCCTTAACACTTTCTGTCAGATAAGAAGGCATTTCCCTAAACCGGTGCCAGTGTGACACGAGTCCATGGGCTACATACACCACTGTCAGTCAGAGGATCCCTGCACCAATGACTGACACCCGCCTCTGAGGGGCACACCGTCCCCAAGCCCAGGCACACCATCCCTTCCTGTCATTCACAGTACTAGACTCAGTACCGGAAGCCGTGGGACTTCCCAGGACTAGGTACGGCTTGGAGAGAGAGGGCTTGGTTCTAATCCTCTCAGCTTACGCTTTCCTCTGGCTGTTTCTAAGGGCTAGAAAACAACCCGATTTGATCCGCGCTCTCCTCCTTCACATTAAGTCCACAGGCCTAACACTTCAATTAACTTCGTGAAAATTAAAATTACCTCAAGGAGCCCTGGCTTTCGCCTTCTCAGGAGGCAATTCTCCTTCAAGCACACTCTGGCTCCCCTCATGCAGCGGTGATTAAGCCAGCTCTCTTGGTCACGGGAATAAATTTCTTCTTCCTGTCATAACTGTCACCAAATGAGAAACGCAAAAAGGACAAGGCCTGGCCTGGAAAGCACAGCATGTGAAGAGTAAACCAAGACAAGGTCTCACTCTGTGTATGCCCACTCTGAACACACCACCACTGGCTTGACGGCGCTCCTGTCTCCCTCCTGCCATGTGGGTCTCATTTTCACAGGTCATTGTCTCCCAGATCAGGCTCCCAAAGGCTCCACAAAGCCCTGCTCACTCCTGGAGTCCTGTCAGCATTTCCACTGTCTGCCTTCCCACGTCTAGGTCTGGAGTCACAATGCCCCGGCCTCTCAGGGCTCTGGCCTCCCCTACTTCAAGGCCTTGAAATCCACACAAAAGGCCACAGCCTGTTGTCTTGGCACTTGGCTGGGACAGGCTGATGCCAGTCAAATCCCCAAGGGGCCCCTGAATACTCATACTTCTGGCTTTAGATTCTGTCTGTCCCCAGGAAAATGTCTCAGTGATTGCTTTTGTGTCAATGGTTGGGGCTGTCTAATTGTAGAAACTCATGGCATTTACAATAGGAAAACACATTTCCTTTTGAGTCCAGAAAACTCTCAAATTATCTTCCTTCTGACTTTCCAATGGTCTGTTAATTCACCTGCCTTTAAATGAAGCTTTTAGCAAATACATTAGCTGTTCTTCAGCTATTTTTCTCATGTTTCCCAACTGCAGAATAAACACCTGCTGTAATTCTTTCAACACCACAATGGAAACACATATTTTACTCTGGGGATAAATTGGCTTTATTTCCACATATATTTAGAAGTGGTGAAAGGTAATGACCAGGCAGAGCAAATGCACAAGGTTCTCTTCTTAGACAGCAGGCTGTCCTTTACCCCTGCCCCACACCAATACATCAGCCACCAAATACTGCATCCAAAATGACAATTCCTATATTAAAACACAGTTTACATGTTGCTCTCAGTGGAAACAAATGCCGGATTTTAATAAAGTTGCCTTTATTTAAAGGACATGTCCTTCGCCTTCACATTGAGTGGCTAATAAGGCCTCTGAAAAGTATGGTTTGTTATCTTAACAACAATGGCCATCCTGCCTTTCTCCATCATTGTTCCTGCTGACCACAGAGCAGTGCCCACCTTTGCCAGACACCGCCCTCAGCTGAGAAATGGTAAAATAGGGAAAGGGATCCACTGGCTGCCAAGAGTCAGAAAGGAAGGCATCTGCAAAGTGCGGTCCCTTAAAGGGCCCAAGGAGGAACACAGACCCAGCACTGTTAAAGTACACTGCCGTGTCATACCAGGACTGCCAGCTGAAGGGATTCTGGGAAGGGTGAAGGTGAAGATGCCCCTCAGACTGAGGCTGGTGGCTGCCATCTTCACCACTAAGGAACCCCACGTCACTCAGCCCACAGTGATGCTTTCAAAAATTATTCTACAAACAAAACAAAGACCAAGATAGCAGACAGTGAGGAAACGCAGTGGCAGCTCAACTTTAGTTAGGTATCTTAACATAGAAAAAAAAAATAGCTCATGGATGCCTGAAGGAAGAATCATCTGGAATCTGCTGTCTTAAGATGTTATCTGAAAGGAGGAGGAGGGAGAGAGGGAGTGAAGAGAAGTGAAGCTGGGTAGGTGGGATCTGGGAGGAGGTGGGGGAGGGTAAAAAGAGCACAGCGGGGTTTTCATGGGATATAGGAATACACACAAGAACGTATTTAATGACCAGTTTCTGTACCTCGAAGTGTCCTCCCCAGAAAGGCCCTTGACTTTCATTAAATTCTCGAGGGACTTGTGGCCAGTGACCAATCACTAAGTAAAATAAACAACAAGAGGATCCACAGGCCCAGGGGTGTGAGGCAAAGACTGCTGAGGCAGGTAGAGACTTTTCCTATTCAAAAGGCTACATTTAAGCCTACACTGAAGGGGGAAATGTTGGCTCTTCCTTTATGGGAAAAGAAGGGGCCTGGGGCTTTGTCAACTCTGCTATACACTGTAAGACTCCACACCACTATCAGCAAATGTGAAGGCTTAGGTTTTTGTTTTGGTTTGTGTTTGTTTGTTTGTTTGTTTTTGCCATTCTAAAGAACGAGAGGCAGCCACCGCAGGTCAGCGTGCTTAACCATGCATCACACACCCTCAGCTCTGCATGCAGGGTCAGTCTCCAGCTGCAAGTGTCTGATGCCAGCGACACTGTCTACACACAGGTGTTTATCACTTTTCTGCTCAGTGACTGACACGGAGCAGCCTAAGGGAGAAAGGGTCTCATTCCGGCCTACAATTGGAAGGGAAACAGTCAGTCATAGAGAAGAGATGGCTCGCAGAAGTACAAGGCAAGACAGTCCCATCACAGCAGCAGCAGTCAGGACGCAGAGGGCAGGTGGAAAGTAGAGCCAGCCTCAGGCCCGCCCCCAGTGGCCCACTTCCTCCGGCAAGGCTCCTAAAGGTTCCAGAACCTTTCAAAACACTGTCACTAGTTCAAACACACGAGCCTGGGGCTGAGGCGCATTTCAGAGTTTAAGCCTTAGCATTGCACTTGCTTCACAGAAAGGCGGTGCTATGGAGAGAATCGGCAGCAGGGCCCTTCCCAGGGAGGGAGTTTAATGGTGGAGGTGCTCACGCCCACGCCGAGGAGAACATAGCCTCACGTCCTCTTACTCTAACCGTGGGCACACTACCTCACAGCTCCTCCGTTTCCTTTCCTATAAAATGGGACTCACTGATAGCTCTCAAAGAAGGACTAACTCCATAGGACGCTTGGAAACACTCCTGCGTTCCATGGCTACTACTGTTATGAGGAGGATTAAGTAAGACCACTGGGAAAGCGTTCGGAACAGTAAAAGGCACGAAGGAGACAGGAATAAAAGTACCAATGACAGGGTGATAGCCAACACCAGCAGGAAAAAAAAAATCAGACAGGGAATTTTTGTCCTGGGACAATTTTAGGCAAACCCTTTAAAACTTGTTTATTTTTAGTAGTCATGAATGGGTTGGGGATGTAGCTCAGCGGGAAGGATGTTCGCTAAGCATGCACACAGCCTTAGGTTCCATCCCCAGCCCCACATGAGCTGGGCGTGGTGTTGCACACTTGTAATCCCAGCATTCAGGGAGTGAATGCAGGAGGCTCAAAAGTCCAGGGTCCTCCTTAGCTACACAGCAGGTTCAATGTCAATTAGGTCTACACTCGTAAATTTTAAATCAGGCACTGTTCTGAGAAACAATCTTACTCCAAGGCCAGCCACTGTGGCACGCAAACCCTGTCATAAAAAATAAAATGAAAAAGAGAAGCAGAATGTTAGCTGAGCATTGTGGTACAGAGTTTATAAAGCCAACACTTGGGAAGCTGCAGCCAAACATTTAAAAGACCTGGTGTGACATGATCCCATTGTGAACCACAAGATTGGAAAACTGTAAAAACCTGTTTCTAATTGTGGTGTGGCTTAGTATTTAATCTGAGAGCTTTCTGTTTACTGTAAACAAGTAGTTGTGGTGTGGCTCAGCCCTAGAATTTAATCCAAGAGCTTTCTGTAAACCGGATTAAATAAAGTTAACCTGGGTAGGTCAAGAGGCAGAGCAAGATAGCTGGCAGGAAGTGAACATGGGAAAAGAACATAGAGAGTGAGGGGAAGTCTGGAGGACAGATGGAGAGATGCACAGGATGTATAAAGGAGGGGCATTGAGTTGAAGGGTATGTAAGACAACATGGAGAAAGAGAAAGAACTTTTTCCTTGTGGGTCGAGAGCTGAGTAGGAAGGTTACTTGGTTGCTTTCTTTGCCTCTCTGAGCTAGCGAATTTTTCACCCCAGCATCTGGCTCCTGAATATTTATTGGTAAAAATCAAACAACTGGGATTTTCTTTTTTTAAATCAACAGCCTGGTCTATCAAGCATGAAGCCCTTGGTTCAAGGCCCAGTACTAAAAAAAAGAAACAAACAAACAAAAAAGCAATCTGCTCAATATAAAACATATTACAGTTTTGTGTAGTACTGCTCACTTAAAAGCCATTTTGAAAATAAATCAATACTTTTACTCTGGCAATTATGTCCAATTCTCAGTAGTCACAGCTCTACAAAGTCTTGACACACACGTTATCGAAGAATCCTGAACTAAGGCTCCCGAGGGAAACAGCAGGCAAGGGTTTTACAAACCTCTGCCCACACCTTCATTGGCACAATCGTCATTTGCAGGATTCGGGTTCCTTTGCCCAAGTCTTTGTAAAGCAAGAGAGTCTCATCCATGTGGAAAGCAGCAGCTTCATTAACTGCATGTCAAGGCACACAGGTGTACACACACACACACATGTACATGTCATCCACAATGTTCAAATTACCCCATGGTCAGCTAGAGTCCAAACCATTAAACAAACAAGGGAAACTTTAGGGTTTTTTGGGGTTTTGTTTTTGGGTTTTTTTAGCTTTACTGTTTTGCCTGTGTGAGTGGTTTGCCTGCCACGTACGCCTGTGAGCTGCCAGCGTGCTTAGGGCTCTCAGAAGCCACACGACGGCCTTTGATCCCCTGGAATTGGAGCTGTAGGTGCTTGTGAGCCATCGTGTGAGTGCTGGAATTGAACCTGAGTCCTCAGCGAGAGTAGCCAGGGCTCTTAACCACCAGGCCAGCTCTCCAGCCCTACGAACAACCACAAATTGTCCTGAAGAGCATGATGGAATCTCCCTCAAAAGCCAGGTGCCATACCACCTGTATCTCCAGCACCAAAGAGGCTGGCACTGGGCTCTTGAAGCCAGCATGGGCTACGAAGTGAGACCTTGTTTTGAACCAAAACAAAATGAAACCAAAGTCCATGCTGTGGGGTTGTGCAGGGTCACAGTGCATGCCTGGGGGTCAGAGGTCAGCTTGCAGGGTCGGTCCATCCTCTCCTTCCCTGTGGTGCTGAGGGACTGAAAGTAGGTTCCCAGGCTTGGTGGCGAGTACCTTTCCCAAACTGAGCCAGCCTGGTGGGTGGGAAAGACATGGATTCATGTGGAACTCATGATGGAGGCCGGGCTGGGATAAAAATGTCGTCATAGAACTCATAGAGCTCAGCACTCTGTGGCCTCACACTTGAACCAGCATTAAATCTGGATCAACTAAGATGCCCTGAATTTCATGGTAGAGATCGCACGACTCAAAGCGGCACACACTGTGGTGTAAAAGGAACTTCCATTCTCCTGCCTTAATTGTCTCAAAGGCTTACTGCCTCCTCTGCCTGCCAACCTAGGCCTAGTCCTGGAAACCTCTTTACAATCTAACCTAGGCCTAGAATGTTTTCAGCCTCTGAGGCTTACTGCTTAATAAGCTCATCATTTCTTGTTCTTTCTGAGCTCATATCTGGCTGGTTTAATTCAGCTGTTCTGTCTCAAAATCCTTTCCCAGCTGACTTATTCAATCTGGTTTCTCTCATGGTCCCTGAATTGCTCTGCTTGGCCTAACTCCAGCAATCTGCTCTAATCTGGCTCCTTCTCAGGCTCATTTGGTCTTCACCTGAGTTTTCTCTCTCTGCAACCTGTCTCTCTATTACTGTCCTTGGTAAAAGTGCCTCCTATCTCTCTGTATTACCTCTTAAGGAGCTTCCTTTTGCTCTCTCTTCTCATGAGAGTTAGGCGTATCCTATTATGTTAAATCTTTTTTGATTTGTCACTTTTTCCTGCCACTCAATTAGATTATCACTTTCAAACATGGGTGCTTCCTTCTACAAACTATGCCTTCATTGTTTGGATTAAAGGCATGTACTACCATGCCTGGACCTAAGCTTTTCTTTACCTGAAACTTGCTCTATACCACGCTGGCCTAGAACTCAGATCCACTTGCCTCTGTCTCCTGGATTAAAGGCATGTTTGTATTCCAGCTGGATCACACAGACCTAAAGATCTTTGCATGTGATCATCCATGTTCTGAATTACCATTCCTCTACACTATGCTCCAGTTAGGGTCCCAGAGGTGTACCCCAGCCCATCGGGACTGCCTACTTATGCATACCAAGAATTACATGCTGGGAAGCCACACGTCATCGGAACATGGGGAGACATTCCACCTCCTTCCCCGTATGGGCCACTCCTGAGGCTCAGGTGATACCTACTTACTGCCCAGCCCGACTGCCCTCTTGCAGTGCACTCAAAACACAATTGTTCAGAGAGAGGAGGGGAGAGAGGAGGAGGAGGAGGAGGAGGAGGAGGATGGGGACAGACAGAAAGACAGCGCTCCTGTCCTGCCCAGCCCACACAAAGACACGAACCACCCCTGTCCAGTTTGTCTATATCTATGCTTATCTGTCACTACACAGTGTTTGACAACTATGTCCCAGAAGCCCCGATACTACTTAGCAACAGCCTGACAATGCAAGTATTGATGCCGGTACTGCAGAAACGCCAGAGGACGCCTTGAAATGTTTCCCTCAAGGGAAAGCTTGGTTAGCTAGAAGGCTCAGCAAGAAAAGCCACTTCCCTGGCAGCCCGAGTCTGACTGCTGGAATCTACACAGTGGGAAAAGTACCAACTCCCAAAAGCTGTTGTTGATATCCACCATACTGTGGCCCATAACACTCACTCTCACATCCGCAAATCAAACATGCACACAATAAACAAACAAACACATGAATAAATTTTAGAGAGAAAAGTTGACTTAAAAAAAATTATCCGTCTGAGGTTCCTATGATTTACAGATATGACTGTGAATTTCTAACCATTCCAAATTTTGTAAATTAAACCCCATCATAATCATAGATATGTCTGCATAGGAACAACTGGGCCAGTCGGTACTCTCAAGTTTCAAGCACCTACAGCGTGCCGAGCAGCACCCTCCGCTGTGCACTGCCCATCACTGATGAGGAGCATGGCCTAACAAGGTTGTCATGGACAGCTCATTAGCCAATACTGAGCCTTGTTCCTAAGGAAGGTGCTTGTCTGACAGTCTGTTTGGTGCAGAGCTTATCATCATAAAAAATGCTATTAATTAATCAATTAATTCCTCTCATCCTGACAGGCACAATTTCTCCAGCACCAGGTCTGCCTGCATGTGCTATGCCTCCCACCACGGTGACGATGGACTAAAGCCCTGAACTGCAAGCCAGCCCCAGTTAAGCGTTTTCCTTTATAAGAGCTGCCACAGTCGTGGTGTCTCTTCACAGCAAAGAAACCCTACCTAAGACCAGGTGCCAGAGCTGAGATTTGAACTCCCTCCTGTGCAGCCTTGGCTGTCCTGGACTGGCTCTGTAGACCAGGATGGCCTCAAGCTCAAAGCAATCCACCCGTCTCTGTCTCTGTCTCCCCAGGTGCTGGGATTACAGGAGTGTGCCACTGCACCGGCTCCACTCTATTTTTAAATGATTAGAATATCCAAAATCCAGAACTACTAAACTAATAGGAAGGAGCTCAAAGTCCCAGACTGAAGATGTATAGTGCTGCGCGTGTGTGTGTGTGTGTGTGTGTGTGTGTGTACATGAATGGCCACAGGACACCATTTAGTTCTGTTCTCTTCCTACATAATTGCACGCTTCTCTGATTACTAAGTGGAAAAGGACACTTACTCACCACCATCTCCACTTCAAAGCAGACAGTTTAATGCGACTCAATTATTTCAAAGTTCCGTGATGAACAGCGAGCGGAGCCATCAGCGCCACAGCAGTTATTCAAACCTCAGAAAATATACTCAAAAGACGTGGCCCTGAAGCTTTCCAGGTATCGATTCTGAAGTGAGGCAAACCTGTTCGCATGCCTCTTTTTACATACATCATTCTCCGGGCAGGTTTTATACAACAGGTCCTATTGGATTCACAGCTCGGACCATCCTTCAGGGTTAATGATGTCTAGCTGAACATCCCCAGTGGGATCCCAGAGCTATTGTGTTTTAAAGGCTATTTAGAGTTTCTGGAAAGGAAAGCTGGGAATATGTCTTCAGCCCTGGCAGGCTTCACCTCCTGCAGACACAGCAGTCAGCAGGAGCTGGACTTGAGTGGAGGAATACCAGCAGGGTGGAGCGAGGGCCATCTTAAATAGGTGGCTACCTGTAACTGCATCACTAAGATGAACACGTATCTCAGGGGACTCAGGGGAACTAAGGGGTGGAGTCAAAAGAAGGGTGTTCCAGACAGAGGTGACAGGAAGTGCAAAGGCCCTGGGTTGGGGTCTGCCTGACCTGGAGCTTCCAAACCAAGTCAGGGAAGGGGTAAGAGAGAGGGCAGGGTCATGCAGTGGAGTTTCTGATGGCAAGATTTCATTCCACGTGGGAACGGGGACATTAGGATTTGTTTTAGGTGGGGTTTGCAGTCTCTTTTAGATCTCCATGTTCAGGGTGTCAGGAAGAATAGAAAGATACACACCCACCGTGCAGACTCAGCTGCTGCTCACATCTGTAAACTTTTCTTATTGATGTGCACTGATACACACACAAACACATAGACATATATGGACATACATACACACACACACACACACACACACACACACACACACACACACACGTGCGTGCTCTCACGTTTTCCTTAAAACATTCCATCACAGTGCTCTTAAATGTGTCAGGATGCATCTTGTGAAATCTGGACACTCCCCAGCTGCCTCAGGTTCATGGAGTTTCAGACTCGGCCACATGCAGACGCCCTGACTGCCCAGACCATTAACACCCACACGGAGGACCCGGTAGCTAAGTGCTTTCGTTGCTTTTGCCATTGCTGGACCAAAGTATCTGATAAACGCTACTCGGTGAGGCTGGGTTTATTCTGCTCACAGTTTGAGGGTGCAGAGCATCAGGCATGGAGGAAGGGGCATGAGGCAGGCAGGAGGCAGGAAGAGGGGATGCTGGTGCTCTCTCACTTCCTTCCTTTCAGTCAGCTCAGTTCAAGCATGTTCAGGGTGGGTCTTCACACCTCAATTAACACAATCTAGAAAATCTCCCATAGACACGCCGGAGGTTTGTTTCCAAGGATCTTCTAGGTTCTGACAACCAACACTACCACCATATGTCACGACAGTCTCTTTTCAACAATAAGACATCCTTCCATATTTCGCCGTAACACCCAAACTTGAAGAGAGGAAGGCTGTGGCGATGCAAAAGAAGTCCACATTCTGGATTTGTCTCACTGCTCTGGATTCATGGCATTTAGTTTTCTTCTCCATAACCTATATTTTCCATGAGCCAGGAGGCGGGTCTAAGGCGTGATTAGACTTGGATTGGAGAACACTGTGCTGGTGGTACTCTGGACCACATCCCAGCAGGAAAGGTTCCCCATCGGTGATGCTGAATATGAACACATGAATGAGTGGGAACTGTCAACTACCTCCTGCAATTAGCAAAATGTCTTTTGTGGGGCTCTGCTGGAAAAGGTGGAAGTCTGACATCTCCCGACAGCCATTCATCTCCGCTCGGTCTGTGATGACAGACTCCCTTTTCTCAGCAGGGTTCTGAATGTCTCCCCTGATCTGGCTGACCCCAGGTTTTGTAAAGAGCATCACATAGCACTTGGGAAGATTACAGGCCAGACCCCTTCCTGATAAGGAAGCCTGTTCAGCCAGCTAGCTATTCCTAGAAATGCCCACCCTGCTAAGGATCTTAGTTTTAAGCAGTGACCTTCAATTATACTCAGGATAATTAAGTACTGTGTTCTCCTCCTTGTGGTAGGACCATGGTACTGCATGGAAAATGAGGCACCACTACATGTAAACCAAGTATCCCTGATTCCCTGACCCTGGTGAATCAAACATGTTCACCCTCAAAAATCCCTCTCACCGCCCAAAGGTTTCTAAATCCCTGATTTAAAATAAACCAGCTGGGGGTGCATGCTGCTGGCTGGTGACACCATCAGCCTTCCACCACGACTGCCTAAGATCCATCATTTATCCCCTGCTGGGCCACAGCTCACTAGACCTGGCCCCCTGCCCACTGGGCCTGGGCCTCACCTCAGTGTCTCAGCTGCAAGCCGACCAGGCATGGGCTTTCACCTGCACCTCAGCGGTGCTCAGCACAGCAGCTTAACCAAGAGCTGTAAGACTTTGGGACTGCCATAGGTTTTGGAACACCTGAGCTTCCACTGCCACCAACGATCTCATTCTAAAAGAGCTAAACTGAAACACTTTGTGGAAAACCTTTCCACACCCCGGCCTAGCCCATGGGCCTTACTGTATAAGCTCTCCAGCTGCCCCTGAGAGAAACGGAACCCCTGTTCTCTGTCCAAATCCCCGCCGAAGGAGAATGATAGCCTTTGGCACATTACCAAACATACACACACACACACACACACACACACACACACACACACAACCATCACACACACATTACAAACAGCACTTTCACAGATCGCTGCTTTCAAGAATGAACAGTTACTATGCAAGCACCAAGGGATACAGCAGGGAAGTCTTCAGTGAAGCGTCCTGGAGGGTCAGGCTAAAATTCAGAGCCATACCATGAAATTCAATATGCTATAAAAACTCACATTGAGTTTTATTCTGAAAAGCCCCACCGATGACATGAAGGAGACACGGGGTTTATGTGAGGCTGGAACGTGAAAGTGGCGTCGGTGTAATTCAATCCCTCGGGTCTGTTAGCTTTTCTTACAAGGCTTCTTGAGAGGAATCCTGAAAGAACTGGCTCTCGGGTTCTACCAATGTTCTTCTATTTTAATTCAGCAACAAAGGAACCCTTTAGGTTCTCCTAACCAAGACTATGCAGACCTGCATTGGGGAGGCCCCGCCCCTAGCACCCGTATAAAAAAGCTGGGCATGATGGCATGTGCCTGTAGCAGCAGCATTGGTGGCAAAGGCAAGCAGATCCCTGGGGCTCCCTGGCTGGCCGGCCTAGCAAGCATGGTGAGTTCTAGGTTTCAGTGAGAGAGCCTATCTTAAACAATAAGGTAAAGTGCAATAGAGGAGGGCACCCAAAGTCAGCCTCTGGCCTCCACACACACATACCCATGCACAAACAAGCACACCCTCACAGGCACACATATGCACCACCCAGGCATACCGCAGACACACACACCAAAATACAAGTTAGCCTTATCAGTGTTGTTGTGTGTGCATGTGAAGGTCTGAAGGAATGTGGTGGGGCTGGTTCTCTCCTTCTGTTGTGGACGGAGTTGCTCACATAGCAAGTGCCCTTACTCATCCCTCAAGTAAACGGGTAGCCGGGCTCTCTAGAAGGGAAACAAGGAAGCCTAGGCCAGCCACCGGGGCCATCTTGCAGATGCCCAGATGCCCAGTGTGGATGTGACAGCAACTTTCTACAGGCGCTGAACAGAGCATCTCTTCCCAGGGACTTCCTGTGATGCAGTCACATGACTGCTGTGGTACCCAGATGTCATCCTTTAAATCTGCAGTACCCGCCACGGGATCACATGATGAATGCTCGTGTTTGGGGAGGCCAAGAGACCTTTAGGAAACGGCCTGGCTAGCGGGAGTAGGTCACTATGAGTAAGCCTTTGAGTGCGCCTCCCCTAGCTCCCACCTGGCTGCCTCCTCATTTCGCTCGGATGTGAAGAGTCAAGTATCACACTCCGGCCGCCACAAACAGACCATCCCACCATGCCTTCCCCCAAAGTTTGTAGGTCAGGCATAGTGGCAAGGGTCTTTAATCCCAGTACTCAAGAAGCAGAGGCAGGTGGATCTCTGAGTTCAAAGCCAGCCTGGCCTACAGAGTGAGTCCAGGACAGCCAGAGCTACACAGAGAAACCATCTCAAAACAAACAAATGTAAGTTTATGCTTGTATGTTGGGCTGCATTCATGGCTATCCTCAGCCACATGAGGCCCATGGGCCATGGGTTGGTTACACTTGCATGAAACAATACACTGTGGTCAGAGGGCTGAATGCTGAGAACACTTGACCCTACCCCATGAGAGAGGAGATTCCAATTCCCTGCTACCTTCCTGCACCAGGCTCCTGACCCACCAGCTTCCCAGGTATAGAACCACTTCTGATCACTTCTGAGTATCCCGAAAGGAGGAGTTCAAAGGCCAATTTCTGAGGAGAAAACTCCCATTGACAGGCCTCAACCCTTCAGGGTCAGTCTCTGTCCTGGAGATGGGCATCTGAGTCCTAACGGCCTTCCCTGAGAGAACTCAGCACCAGGCAATGCCCATCTGGGTTGATTACAGCATGGCCAGCTCTTCAATCTGATACTTCTGCAAAGTCCAGAATGCTGACTTCCAAATTATCCCTAGAACTGGAGGGATCCAATGTTTATGCACTTTTGCCAAGAATACCAGAGAAAGAGAGTGTTGTGCCATCACAACTGGTAGCACGCGTCACTATGCCAACAGCAGTTAACTTTCATCTCTTGTTGACTGTACATGCTGGGTTTCTCCACTACACAGTTCTGTTTTCCTGCATCCCAGGGCAAGACACTTTGAGACTCTCCAAATATTGTTTCTTAACAGACTCTAAAACACTGGCTGTGACATTACAATCATTATTGCCATGTTCCCCAGTGGTGAGGGGGTCTGTGTCCTCATCCTGTTTTCACTTATTAGCTCATCATTTTCTGTAAAGAGTATCTCCATTTCTTGTTTTTTTTTTTTTCTTTTTCAATTATTTATTTAGATCAGCATTTACTCACATCATTTCTAGGGGTTTTAACACAATACTATCAACACAATGGATTCTTATTCCTGATAACAACTCTGGAGTCACACAGCATTTCAGCAGCTGAGAGAGAAGGCCAGACCAATTGGCCTGTCTGTCTGTCTATCTGTGCGCAACTTGACACAGGCTAAGGGTCATCAGAGAAGGAGGGAGCCTCAGTAGGGAAAGTGCTTCCCTAAGGTTGGACAGCAGGCAAGCCTGAAGGGTACTTCCTTAGTGATCCATGGGGGAGGGAGCAGCCCACTGTGGGTGGGGCCATCCCCAGCTGGTGGCCCTGGGTTCTATTAGAAAGCAGGCTGAGCAAGCCATGAGGAGCAGGGCAGTACTCAGCACCCTCCAGGGCCTCTGCATCAGCTCCACCTCCAGGTTCTGCCCCACTTGAGTTTCTAACTTGGCTTCCCTCAATCAACTGTGGCTCTAGATCTGTAGGCCAAGTTGCTTTTGGTCACGGTGTTCCATCACAGCCATACCAACCCTAACCAGGACACCATCCAACCACCCATCTGTCGGTCCGTTTAGCTATCTTTTTGTTGTTCTTGTTGTTTTAAGTCAGCATCTCAAGTAGCCCAGGCTGGCCTTTATCTCTCTATCCATTCACCTATGTATTTTAAATTTTAAATTATTTATTGATGTGTGTATATGGGAACATGTGCTATAGTATATGTGTGTAGAGGTCAGAGGACAACTTTGTAGAGTTAGGTCTCTCCTTCCACTTTTATGTGGGTACCAGGATATCAAACTCACATCTCCGGTATTGCCCAGAAAGCACCCCTACCCATTGAGTGATCTTGCCAGCCAAGATCTTACGTAACCCGGGATGGCCTTAAACCTGCTATGCAGTCAAGGACCTTGAATTCCTGGTCCTCCCTCTTCTGTCTCTCAAGAAGATGATGACAGGCATGTGCCACCATGTGGAGCTGGACCCTCCAGGCTCAAGAAAGTGATGTCATGACCAATTAGCAGAAGTTTGGACCATCCTCCACCATGCAGGCATCTATTAGGGCAGGAGAAAACCAGATCTTGGAAGCTCTTGGCCCTAACTGGAACTGACTACATCAAATAACTTGCCCTCTCCCCACAGGAGCCCGTGGAGCCCCTGGTCCATGGCGGCTATAGTGCAAGGACCCCATTGAAGCACACAGGACTCTGGGAAGATCCATAAAGTGATGACTACCAGCAGCAATAAACAGCACGATTAGTGACATCAATGAGGCTTAGGAAATCAAGCGGCTTCAGGTCACTCAATTTTCAGAGGTCTTTGCTCTCCCAACTCTTAAACCCGCTTTGTCTGCAATTCATTTATGCGGACTAAGTGATGAGGGTTTATACTGGCTGACAGTGTCAATGGGAGTGATGCAAATCCTAATTCAAACGAGAAGCCCTTCCCTCCTATGGCTCTGCTTGGCTTTCCTTCTGGTTGACATCATTCACAAACATCACAAGGATGGGGCCAGCGAGATGGCTCAGTCTGTAAGGGCATCTGAAGCCACGGCTGAAGACCTGGGTTAGAGCCTGTCCCATGTGGCAAGGGAGAGCAATGACCCCTTCCATACATGGGCACATGCATGTCCCCACACAGTAAATGTAAAGAGGAAAAAACAAAGACGTCACGATGGTCACTGTGCTCTTAGCTCAACAAGTGCTTGGGTCTGACTCGGCACCCTCAGCTTTGAATCTCACTTCAAATAAACTAGCACGGGACTGCAGCGGCTTTACAGATGAACTACAAAACTAAATCTATGAAAGGAATTTCAATCCCCTCCCCCGCTACACACACTTATGATGACTGTTTAAGACGAGCCACTGTCCTCCAAGACAGCACAGCCACAGGCTTTCTGCACTCCTCAGCGCCTTCCTGGCACACAGCCTCGGAGCTTCCTCCCAGAGATGCCCACAGCCCTTCACATAGAAGCTGGCTTTCCTGTTGCGCTGGGAGAAACCTGTTCAATACACCCACAAACTGCCTTGTATTTATCTCCTACTCTCCGACCTTCACCCATGTTCGTTCCTGAAGTAACTGAAGATTGTGCTTCCTCGTCTGGGCACGCCCCTCTAGCCAACAGGTCTTCTGCTCTTCTGGGTGAGACAAAAGAGCCGCGGCCCACGTTAAATGCCATAGCGTGTTCCAGTGCTGAGTGCAAAGTGCAGCTACACACACTGCCTCACAGAACAGACAGGAAGTTCACGCACAGCTGAGCTCACCTGTATGTGCACGAATGCACACACACACACAAAGAGGAGAGGTGGAAAGGAAAGAGCTCTCTGGGAGACAAGCTTCAGGCAGAGGTCTGGATGGAGCGAAACAGCGAGTCATGTGAGTTGAGTGTGATAGGGGAGAGCAGATACAATGGGTCTGAGTTTGGTGGGTGGTTGGGGTGGAGAGGGTCTCTGGTAATGCAGAAGAGCATCAGGATGCCAGTGGCTGGAACCCAGGAAGAAGATGTGACAGGAGCATCTAAGAAGTAAGGTCAGGAACATGGTGGGTGGCCCAGTCATGAAGAGCCTACGATCTGGAGGAGATGTGGGTTTTAGTATAAATAAAACAGACATTGCCAGAGCTTCTTAACCATGTGTGGTCACACACAGCCCTCAGAGCACTCTCTCTGCTTGCTGTGATGGAGAAACAGGGTGGGGCTGCAGAGGGGAGACTTTACTCTGGAAGACAGTGACAGTGGCAAAGATGCTCTTTGTGCCTTATGCGTCGGAGCAAGAGGTTGGCGTGGACGGACCAAGACAACCACTCTCAACATTTCTAGCGACATGAGATGCATGAGGGTGGCTGCATGCCAGTTAGCTCTGCTCTCCTTGGCAAATGTACTTGGCATTCTGCTCTTAGTCTCTGTTCTAGTCCTGTGAAGAGACACCATGACCAAGGCAACTTTGAAAAGAAAGCATTTAATTGGGGGGGGGGGGAGGCTGCTTACTGTTTTGCAGGGTTAGTCCATGACAATCATGGAGCTGATGGCAGGCAAACTGTCATGGTGCTGGAGAAGTGGCTGAGAGCTTTACATCCTGATCTGTAGGCAACAGGGAGGGAGGGAGAGAGAGGGAGAGGAGAAGCGGAGGGAGAGGGAGAGCCCCAACAAGGCCACACCTTCTAATCCTCCCCAAACATTTCCATTAACCAGGGACCAAGAATTCAAACATCTGAGCCTGTGACCTTCTCATTCAACCACCATAGCCTCTTAAGAGTCTCTTTGTGGGAACTCTCAACCCCACCAAACATTATCTGGCCTTGGCCTCCAGGACCCCCTAGGTCTTGCCTCTCTCATGACGTCAAAACTGGTGTCATGTGAACACCACTGCCAAGCTCTGCCGCCAGCTTAGGGTGGAGCCTGTCATGCCATCCTTCCGGTCCAGCCTCAGCTGCCTCAGCTTCTACAGAAACACTTTCCACAGCAGTCACTTTCAAGGGACAGAGAACCCTTCAAGTTTACGTTTTCTTCCTTTCAAAGACTTAGGAAAATGTTAGGAATTGGAATACATATGGTGGGGCATTTATAAAAACTCATGAATAATGGTTGAGGGGGTTTGTCTACCCAAACCCCAGCAGGTTTGGCTGGAAACTGGAGAGAAAGAGGTGGAGAGGGAACATAGGGCTGGCGCTTCACAGAGAAGTCGACCAGACTGTCCTGGTAATGTTCACGGAGAAGACAAGGAGAGGCAGTGGCTACAGAAGGCTCACTGTGAGGCCATGGCCCTGTCAGGTGTCACGCTTGGAGACTGTCCCAGGATGCAGCCAGTTGCCTTAGCAAAAGTGTTTCTATCCAAGATGACAAATTACCCGGCTGTCTGACAAATTCAGTTCGGTTCTTAAATGATTAGGGTACACGGCAAGTGGATGGCTGGAGGGCAGATCGGTCAGCAGGCTATCCTAAAACCCGAAGCTGGGGAAAAGGCTGAAGGCTGGGGCTGGCAAGAGAGAGGGGTCACACAAGAGCCTAAATAGGCAAAACTTCAACCAGATGTGAAAAAGGAGAGTAACAGGGAGTAGAGAGATGGCTTAGTGGGTACAAATAGATGCTGTTCTTACAGAGACCAGAGGTCAGCATTCACTTGGGACAGCTCACAGCCACATGTAACTCCAATTTGAGGCCATGAAGCATGTCTTCCCCACTCTGTGGGCACCTGTGCTCACACGCATGAACCCACAGTCACACATGCAAATGTAAAGGGAACTTTTATTCTCCTGAGGTAATTGTTGTCTGGGAGGCTTACTGCCTCCTCCTGCTAACCTAGGCCTAGTCCTGGAAGCTTCTAGCATCCATACAGCCTAACCTAGACCTAGAATGTTTTCAGCCTTAGAGACTTACTGTTTAATAAGCTCACCTTTTCTTGTTCCCACTAAGCTCTGGGCTGGCTGGTTCAGCAGTTCTGGCTCAAACTCCTCTCTCAGCTGACTTATTCAATCTGGCTCTCTCACGGCCCCTGAATTGCTCTGCTTGGCCTCAAACTAACTCACATAATCTGCTCTAATCTCCTGGCTCCTTCTCATTCTCTGACTCATTCTGTCTTCACCTGTGTCTAACTTGTTCTCTCATTCAACATCTCTCTATAAAACTCTCCTGATAAAACTGGTTCCCCTCTCTCTCTCTCTCTCTCTCTCTCTCTCTCTGCATTGCCACTTAAGTAGCTTCCCTTTTTCTCTTCTCTTGAGAGCTGGATGTACACTATTCTGTCAAATCTTTCTCTGATTCGTCACTTTCTTTTTCTGCCACTCAATTAGACATCACTTTCAAACATGGGTGCTTTTTCTACAAACTAACTTTACCTTCCTTGTTTGGGGTTAAAGGTGTGTACTACCATGCCTGGACCTAAACTTTTCTTTACCTGAAACTTGCTCTACATCAGGCTGGTCTTGAACGTAGATCTTCTTGCCTCTGTCCCCTGGATTAAACGCATTTTGTATTCTAGCCAGATCACACAGACCTAAAAGGTCTTTGGATATGATCTCTTGCCAGAGCAGCGATGCTGAATTAAAATTCCTCTACATGCAAATAGACACACAAACAATAAAAATAAACGGCTTTTACAAAAACACTTAAAAATTCCACCCCCTGACTGAACTCTTCAGCAAAAGCTCTAACATTTCGAAATGCTGGTCTTGCTTGACTCCTTAGACCCCTGTATTGGTGAACTTTGCCTGTCCTGCCTCACTGGCAGTGTCTCCATTTCCAGGTGTGTGCTGTTTCACTTCCACTGTAGCCAGAGACCCCAATGATTCCCTCAGCATACCATCAGCCTACAGTCCTACCTATCACACAAAAAAGTAATCTCTCTCCTGGATTCCAGGAATTTATTTATCAGGTAATACAGGTAAAATATCAACACAGGGCTGGAGAGATGGCTCAGCAGCTAAGAGCACTGGCTTCTTCCAGAGGACCTGGGTACAGCTCCCAGCACCCACATGGCACCCCACAACTGCCTGTAAATCCAATTCCAAGGGATCTGACACCCACTTCTGGTGTCCATGGCCACCGACACACACGTGCAAAATACTCATACACATAAAATAAAATTAAAAATTTAAATCAATACATTCATCCACAGCTGTGGATTCCATGCCTCATAGAGACACAAAGGAATAAGGAATACGGCGCGTTAGGGGTGCGGCGCCAAGTGCCTGTTCCAAGAAAAGCTGCGTCTTAGACTCAATTCCTAAGTGACATAAGATCAACACAGTCCTCGGAAGAGCAGCAGCCACAGTCTCAGAACTAAGCAGGATCCAGGGTTATGTTTCTGCGGAGGAAAAACCTTCCCAAAGAACACTCAGAGGGTAAGGCACATGCCAGGCAAAGGCAAGGACAAGGACCGGAGTTCAAATCCCCATCACCCAACTGCACAGTTGAAGACAGCAGTGTGTATGCGTCTACTGTCCTCAGGCTCCTATGGTGAGACACGAAGGGAGTCAGGAGGGTCTCCAGAAGCACAGCCCAGCCAGCCTGCTGTATGCTGCAGCAGACAGGGGACCCAGGCTCAGACAGAGTGGAAGGCCGGGGACAACACCCAGAGCTGCCCTTTGACCTCCACACACCAGTGTGCACACTCTCTCACAGAAACACTAAAAAACGGCTGACACAGTCTGCCCTGGGTCTGTAAGGTATGTGGGCCCTACAATATGAACACGTGATCTAAAATGACGACAGGCTGATATATTAGCATGGCAGAGCAGCCTGTGACCAGCACCAAGGGCCAGTGGGAAACCAGAGAGGGCTAGAGGTGGGATCAAATGCTCAATTTAACATGCAACCCAGGCGTGTTCAGTGCTGGGTGCAGTGCAGGCCAATGGGAGGGGAGGGTTAGGTCACTGGGCTGTGCCCATTTGGAGGGACTGTCGGATTCAGGTTCTTTCTCTTTCTCTCTCCTTCATATTGGGGCCATGAGATAACCTCTCCTATGATGCACTGCCCCGCACAGCAGGAGCCTCAAATTGCTGGGTGAGCCTGATCAGAACTGACACCAAAGTGTGGGTTCCAAATGAGACTTTCCCTTTTGTTTGAAAGCTTTTATCTTGGCTATTTGTTACAGAAATAGAAAGATGGTCAATACGATGGTGGTGTCAGAAGGGGGGTGGGGAGACGGGCTATGGAACAAACAGCAATGCAAAACAGCAGAAGAGGAGGGAGGTGCATAGCCAACCCTTCCAAAGCATTTACTTTTTATTTACATTCATCCACATACGTGATGTGCAGTATGCCTGGGGGCCAGAAGGGGGCGCTGTGTCCTCCCCAGTGAATGCGCAGGTGATGGTGAACTGTCTGATGTGGGTGCTGGGAACCCCAGTCCTCTGCAAGAGCAGCAAGCACTCAACCACTGATCTGCTACCTCTCCAACCTCAGGGACGACCCTCTAATGTCTTTTTCCAGATCAATTCTACACCAAACAAAAATTAAACCACAGGGACTGAAGTACCCTAGACCAGTTTTGGTACTATCATAAAGAGTCACTAAGACTGAGATGAAGGTTGAGTGTGATGGTAGCTCAGAGGCTCATGCCCAAAGCAAGCATGTGCATGAGCACACGTGCACACACACACTTCACTGGAACCCACTCAACTGTGAACTTGATTGGGTTTTACAGTATGTAATACATATCAATAAAGATCTTTAACAGGGAACCATAAAAGCCTTTGAAATAATGACGATGTCTTTTTACAAGTAGAATCCCAAAGCCAGGTTGGCTGGAAGACTCGCTTGGTAAAATGCTGTCTGTGACACCATGAGGCCCTCATCCCTGGCCCCACATAAAAAGTCGGACATGGCTGCTCAGGCTGTAATCCCAGCGCTGAACGTCAAGGACAGAGATGCAGGTCACAGGAGCACACTGACCAGTCAGACTACCTGAATCAGTGAGGCCCAGGTCAGGAAGAGACCCTGACTCAGAACACGAGGTGGGAGGGGCCGAGGAGGAATGTAACACAGACCCCTGTCACACTCACACACACACACACACACACCACATGCATACAAGCACACACACCAGAAAAATCAAATAACTTTTACAGAGAATTTTAAATCCCTAAAGACTGGCAATTTGACTATGTAAAAAAATTTTTTTAATTTCACTAAAAAGATACCCTGTATCAAAACACAATTGGAAATTCAGGAAAAGTAAACAACTGTAATATGAAAAACAAACAAATAAAACCCCTGCTAGGCTTCAGCCAGGAAGAGAACATGCCAAGTGGGGATGGAGCAGTTTTCAGGAAAGAGTAACTGTTTCATGCTGTCCATGGCAGCTGTCAAATTACTCTTTCCTCCTCTATGGACTTCGTCATAAGGGTCCCTGTCATGGCTGTATCTCAGCTTCCGGGTGGGGTCCTGAGGCTCGTCTCATGTGTATTTTGTAATAATTAAGGAATCTAATGTATTGGTGATAGAAATAAGTAACACTTCAGTTACCTCTCCAAAGATTAAAAAAACAAAACCAACTAAACAAACAAAAGCCCTCCCCATCATACTTGGGCAAACGACTGTAATAGATAATTTGGTGCCTGGTGACTCTCCAGGGAGGTCAGCAGGGCCCTCCTTTCACGTCTGAACTCTGGCTCTCAAGGGTCCTCCATCAATATATGTCTAGCCAGAATTCCATACAGCTGTAATACCTCACAGCTTAGTCTATCAGTTCTTTCTAGAACCTCAAAGGAAAAGCCATGTAATTACAGGGTTACCGCTGGGATTCATTGACCCCAGTGTTAGCACACTGCATGTGACACGCCCTTGCCCTACTGGGATAATTTCTCTGTCAGTAAGAAATCCACACCTCATCTTCTCATCTCGGGGGTGCTAAGTGGATAGATGTTTATCCCCAGGTACGCCGGAATGATTATACAATAGCCACAAAGAAAAGAAAGAAATTGTTTCCCCGATAGCATGCCAGAAGGGTAATTACTGTGTTCGAAAAATGCGCAGAAAAATGAGGCAACTTCTATTTTTCTTCCACAACACTGAGACGGTATTTTTTGCTTACTTTTATGATTCTGCCTTTATCCCTACAAACCAACCGGTATAAATCACACTCCCTGTTTTATATTAGAACCACAGCAAACAATAAATAAGAAATACAGGAGCTGGGCGTGCAGTTTAGTGGCAGAGCTTGCTTAGTGTGCATAAGGGCATGAGCCCACACCAACAAGGAGGAGGAAGGAGAACCAGGAGGAGAAAGATGGAGAAGGGGAAAGGGCAGGAAGAGGAGGAGGAAGGAGGGTGAGAGAGGAGAAGAGGAAGAGGAGAAGAAAGAAGGAGAAACAAATAGCATGGGAAGGCGTCTTTGCAGACCCGTATTAAAACCGTATCCTTTGCCATGGTGTGCATCCGTAAACCCAACACTCCTATAGTGAGACGGGAAACAGACAAGAGAATCGCTGAGAAGCCCACTGGCCACCCAGCTTCATATGCAGCATGGCAGAGAGAGACTTTGGCTCAAAAACAAGATGGAAGGAGGGAGCTGACTTGACCCCCACTCAAGCGTTGTGGCACAAGCACACCCAGACTCACTCACATCACAGACAAAACAATAAAGAACCAAATCAGCATCACAAGACCAAGGCCTCGCACTGGATAGCGAAACAAAAATGAAAGCAAGGGGCTGGCGAGATGGCTCAGTGGTTAAGGGCGCCAGCCGCCCTTTCCCAGGACTTGAGTTTGATTGCACCCACGAAGTTGCTCACAACCACCTATAACTCCGGTCCTAAGGGATCTGATACCCTCATGGGACCTCAAAGGCACCAGGCCTGTACACAGTGTACAGACACACGCACACGCAAAACATCGGAATACATGAACAATAACGAAAGAAAACGTCAATGGCAGCAGCCACAGGGAAGAATGATGCTCAAGAGACACCACACTGGCCTTTCATTGTGACACTGCATTCTGACTTAAAGATCAGTGCAGTTCAGAGCAGGGTATGCGGTATGGCGACTTAATCTCGCAGGCAGGGAAGAAGGCCAAATGGCTTTCGCAAGTGTCACGCAGCAGCCCGAGGGCTCAGATCCAACCCCTCTCACCCAGGCTCATAGTCCACACACTTATTATCTGCTGCAGTGTTTGTTTTGCTCTTCATACAATGGCACATGTAATAAAGCATTCCATGTAGGTCAACGGCTAACACCAACTACAACTACATGGAAATTACATGTGAAATGTGTCTGGCCAGTGCGGCATGTACTCTGGCCCTAACAGGGTGTCCACGCTTTTAATAGTTTGAGTTGACCTTGTCATCTATAGAGTTCATGCATGAGAAACAAAGAGTCACAGTTGCCAAATTATGTGTGTGTGAGAGAGAGAGACAGAGAGAGTTCAGCCGGTAAAATGTCTGTCACACGGCATGAGGACCTGCATTTGGGTCATCCATAACCATTCAAAAAGCCAGCCAGGACAGCGCACATCCACCATCTCAGCCGTGGGAAGGCAGAGGGGCAGATCCTGAAGTCCAGCCAAATCAGTGCACTCCAGGGTCAGTGAGAGCTCTTGTGTCAAAAAGTGAATATCAGATAATAGAGGAAGACACTCAACATCGACCTCTGGCCTCCACATACACACGCACACACTCAGGGCAATACACACACTCAAGCACAGACACATACGCTCCCAGAAACAGACACACACATCCATCCATACACACACACATTCATACATGCATACACATGAGTGTGCACACACACAAACACACCAGTCCAGTAACATTTTAAGTCTATGATTTTTGTGTGCCCCATCCATCCATCTACCCACCTCCCATCCACCCATCCACCCATCCACCCATCCACCCATCCACCCATCCACCCATCCACCCATCCACCCATCCACCCATCCACCCATCCACCCATCCACCCATCCACCCATCCACAGCTGTCCTTGGCCACCTGCAGCCCAGAACTTGGGCTGGCATGCCTGAAAGGGAAGGCAGGTGGGGGAGAGATAGGAAACAAGGCCACACTGCTCTGCACGCTCTGGGCTGAGGAACAGTTGCAGGCTCTAAGCTGCTGCTTTCTGTCACCAGGAAGGGGATCCCGGTGGCCACGGCATCCCGGACGGCCATGGAAGAAGTCTGACCTCACCATAGGGTCAATTTGGAAGGCCTGAGACTACAGGAAGACAAGCACTGCCCCAAAAGTCCTGGAGTAGAGAAAAGGGCTCTGGTCAGTGTGTGTGTGTGTGTGTGTGTGTGTGTGTGTGTGTGTGTGTGTGTGTGTGCATATGTGTATGTGTGTGTGCGTGTCTGGGTCTATGTATCTGGACTCTCATGCATGCACACACTCATCATAGGTAGGCAGGTACACATGTTCATGGGAAGGCTACGAGACAACCTTGGCTGCTGTTACTAAGGTGCCAGCCACCTTACTTTGAGACAGGTTCCCTTAGAGGCTGCTCTGGCCTCATTCCAGCTCCTTGTTTCTGGGATTAAACTCATCATCCACTATCACCTAGCTTGCTAGCCTTTTTTTTGTTTTTGTTTTTTTTTTTTGTTTGTTTGTTTGTTTTAATAACGAGGATCCCAGGAATTGAACACAGGTCCTCATGCTTGTCTAGAAACCACGTTCTCTGACTGAGCCACCGTCTTCTGAGACCCCAAGCTTCACAGGACTTTCCTGTCAGCAGCAGATCTGCAGGTCAGCAGAGCACCCTCAGCCTCTACCAGGAAAGTGGGAACAAACGATGTCACCCCTCAGAGAGGAAGAACTAGAGGAAGGCAGCTTGGAGCCACAAGCACTGGCCCCAGGTCTGGCGAGTCAGCTGACAGTTGGGCTAGTTATGGAGACCACCACATGTAAGCTACTGGGCATCTAATGGGAGGTGGGGGATAAGGGACCTGCCAGTGTGCCACTCTGCAGAAGCAAAACAAGAAAAAACGGGCTTTAAATGAGAAAGAATCACTAGCATATGTTGTGAGCCGCTGGAGGAAATGCTCGCCCGGATCTCCCAGAACGCACCGCTAAAACCCAGCCGGGGAGCGCAGCTCGCATGCCACGGTGGACTGGGCCAGCTTCCCTCCTGGCCCGTGTGCTGGCATGCAGCCAGTTATTGCCTCAAGGCCTCCGAGCGCTTGTGGGAAAACAGCAAATCTGCCTTCTGTATCGCAGACCACGACAGACAATAACCCAGCACTTAGCTTCCTCTGAAGCAACGAGGAACAAAATGCGCTGAAGCTGCAAAGGTGTGAGAACCCCAAGTCTCCCCTGAGCAGAGGCAGGGTTGGCAGCCAGCCGTGTCCCGACCACAAGGAGGGCCAGCAGGAAAAGCACAGATGGAGTTTGCTCACACTGGGGTCACAATTCTAGAGGTCCTGACTACTTGCACTGTGGACTCACCTCCAGCAAATCCCTCTTGCCCTTGGCTACCGTGTAGCACCACGTGGGCCTCTATCAGTTTAAAGCGCACCCTAGGGCTACCTGGTTCCAGGATGGGGGCTGCATTCCACCCCACTCTGGAGACAGCCTTCGTGAGGATACAATGGCCACCCACGATTTGGTCAGTAACTGTCAGGTGCCTTCAGCTTTCCAAAAGCAGGCCCAGGGAGGTAACGGGGGCCCCGCAGACCTCAGCACAACTAACACCAAAATGGAACCCTGCACACAGGCAGCAATGCTGCCAAAGGAGAATAAAGGCCTAATCCATCAAAGTCATAGTTCTGGGGAAGCGCCTAAGTGAACTAGCCTTGCTTTTTGGCTTCTGTAGTTCTGTTTCTGGCTAACTGTTCCTGTTAGCTGAAGTGTGCCAACCCAGGAGATGGATTTTCATGCTTAGCAGCTCACCCTGAGAAAGGTTCGGAACTGCACTCAGGTCCAAACACCGAGTGTAGGCACCTACAGGCTAATGAAGACTTTCTATTGGCCGGAAGCCATGTCCAGGCAGTGGCAGACATGGCAGGAAAACCTCAAGCAGGATTTGCCAGTCTAGGGGGTGGAGGCTGCTTAGTTCTGTGGCATCGTGGCAGGGCCAGGGTGCCCAGATAGGTGGTCACTGTCTTATGTTCTTTGCCCGTTGTGACAAGATTCCCTGACAATGTCAAATTAAAGGAGAAAAGGTTTCTTCTGCCCTGTACTCTGAGGAGCAATCCTCCACAGTGGGAAGTCAAGGCTGCAGGAGCTTGAAGCCCCCATCACACAGGTAGTCAAGAGGCAGAGAGGAATGAGCGCAAGCTGCTGCTGCCTGACCCTTCCCCATCCTCCACAGCCCAGGATCCCAGCCAGGCGATGGCACCACCCGCAGTGGGGAGGACTTCCTGCTCCAGCTAAGGACATTCTCACCATAGTTCTGGAGGTTTCTATGACACTGTGAGTTGGATAAAGTTAAGGCCTCAGTTGTTAGACATGAAAAAAGCAGATGGCCTTTCGTGTGGCGATGAGCGGATCTCATCAATCCACTCAGGGCGGAAACAGAACAAGACTGGCCACCTCCCAGCAAGGCAGGTGATTTGCCAACACACACCTTTAAGCCTCTTCCGCAGGGCTCCAGCCTGCAGCTCAGCTGTGGGTTTTGTTCTCAACAACCTCTGTAACCATGGAAACTGGTTCCTCAAATCAAATCACTCAACTCATCCCCTACCCCCCAGTTGTAATATCCTGAAAAACTCCAAGAAAACATGCTAGCAACCATCATACCTAAACCTCTACACTGCCACCGGTTTAGGATTTGGTTTCTGGTGGGTTGAACGGGAATGACCCCCACCCACAGGCTCGTACACTTAAATGCTTGATCTGTGGTTGGTGGAATTGTTTGGGGAGGATTAGGAGGTGTGGCCATGCTGCTGGAGGTCTGTTACTGGGAGTGGACTTTGGGTTTCAAAAAGCCCACCCCATTCCCAGCATGGGAAAAGCACGAAGCAAAGACATAAGCTTTCCGAACCGTGCCATGACGGTCACGGACTCACTCTCCGAAATGGCAAGCCCCAAACAAGCTTCTTTCTGTAAGGTGCCTTGGGTGCGGTGCCTTATCACAGCAATAGGAAAGTCACTGACAGGATCTTATGTACTGTGCCCTGTTAGAAGCAATCAACTTTTCTGCCAGGCACTTCTCTGCACCTCCTACTCGTGCTCCAAAATACATGGCTCGGGGCTGGAGTGATGGCTCAGCAAATTCAGAGCTTGTGCTGCTCTTGCAGGGGAGCACCCTCCCTCCCCTGTAAACCATCCTCCCTCCCCTCTGAAGCACCCTCCTGCTTCTTGTCTTCTGGACACTGGGATTACAGGTGTGCCGGCAAGCCAAGAGCAAGGCCACCTCTCCTCCTCGTAACACTGTCTGAGATGAGGCCCCTGTCCTCTGAGCTTCTAATCTTAGCATCTGGTTCTCCTGGAATCCAAGACAGCCTCCCACATTGCTCCCACCCCTGGGGCTGAGGGGGTCACCTCGGGCTCCCTGTTCCCTATTATCTGCCCCCACCCCAAACAGCTCAATTTAAATAACAGGTGTGCTCTCGTGAGGGCTACTGGCACAGGCCCTCTCCACCCGGGGTGTGACAAAACAGGTCTTTTACCATTGACCCGTCAGAGTCCTCCTCTCCCAGATCACAAGCGGATCCAATGCTTACAAGAACTGTTGGCTTGTCCTGTGGGTGGGACCAACATCCCTTCTCTCGAGGGCCACCTTTAAGAAGTGGCTTCCTGTCCCCTGTCTACTCAGGGAGTCTCATGAAACTTCCTGTTTTTTAAAAGTCTTCCTTCTGTTTCTCTGACTTTTTAGCTGTCCTATCACTTCCCCCATGATGTCTGACGCCTTTCTCTCCCTTTTTCTCCTATGAATAGTCTAGTCTGCCTTTTCCTGAGTCTCCTCATTCACACCTCATGGGGAGACAGCGACTCATCCCCCATCTTACACTGAAAGTCCTTGTAATCTGTTTTTTCATTTTCTGTTTATGTTTATTTATTTGGGGTGAAGGAGGCATGCCACAGAACACTTGTGAAAGCCAGGGGACAACTTGGGGGAGTCAGTTCTCTTCTTCTAGTGTGGGAGTGAATTCTAGGGATCCAACTCAGGTCGTCAGGCTTCCTGGCAAGTGCCTTTACCACAGAGCCATCTCACTGGCCTATACTTTAGAGACATGGTAAAGTGCTACCCAAAAACACGCTACAAGGCTGGGTGTGGAGTTGGGAGGGCACTTGTATATAATGCACAAAGCCGCTGGCTTCACCTCTAGCACCACATAAACCAGGCGTAATGGCACACGGCCGTAATCCCAGAATTCAGAAGATGGAGTCAGGGAATCAAAAGTTCAAGACCATCCTCAGCTATGTTGTCAAGTTTGGGGCCAGCCTGAACTATATAGGCCCCATCCCAAAAACTAAATGAAATGAAGAAAATTAGCAAATACTTGATATAGTTCCTTCTTTCCATTTACCCCAAAGTGCACAGTTTTAATTCAGAGCATGATTTAAATGGGTCACCCTGCTCACAGGGGGAAGACATATGTGCTGTATTAATTGTGGTTTCCCTGGTGACAGGACGGTCTAAAGTCCCTGCTGTCGGCACAGATCACTACCTTAAGATTAATCACCTCATAAAATGTGTTAGCATGATGGTTCACAGCGGCTGCCCCTGCAGCAACGGCTGCCCGTGAATCAGGGCTTCTCACCAGGCGTTTCCTGCATCCGAAGCAACCAGGATCAACTCAGACCATCCGGAAGGAAGAAGACCCTGAGAAAACGGCCATCTGTAAAGATGGCAACTTAATTAAGGGACCGTCCCTGTGAGAGTAAACATGACAGGACCGGTACACAAAGAAACACATATTCTCACAGAACCGGAACACACACCTCCATATATTATTCCCATAAAAGGTTTACTGCATAATACTTTAAATTTCACAGCCCCACTGCAGTTTACATACCCTGTAAGCAACAGCTGTCTGCAGATCTGGACACAAAATGAAACTTAAAAGTTTAAGAGTCCTGGAGGAATAGCTCGTGATTTAAGAGCACTGGCTGCTCTTCCAGAGGACAGGAGTTCAGTTCCCTGCATCCACAAAGTGGCTCACAACCATCTTTCTAACTCCAGCTCTTGGGGATCTGATATATTCTTCTGGCTTCCTCAGATACCCCCACACACCGCACACATTCATACAGACACACAAATATACAAATTAAAATAGTTGCTGACCACTCGTTGCTGGAAGCTGCACGTTAAATGCACTCGGATTCTTACCACTGCGTTTCTGCACTCAACAGGGTGACCTTCCACAAAGCTACCAGATCCAAAATCTCCCCAACGAACTCCATGCGGTTTCTGAAGCCTCAATCAACACAACTACAAAAAGCTGTCTGTGGGTGAGGCTGCCTGCTCCTTTTCCCTGGAGCCACATCGGCTTACCTGATTCAGGTCAGGTGCTAAGGGGGGAGTGCTAACGTGAACATATTTAGGATTGAATTTTGTCGTTTTTCAGAAATCATCCAGCAAATCACAATTTCATCAAAATCACACTGAACTTGTATCAACTAAGCTTCTCCTGAAATAAATATAAGGCATGCTGAAACCCGTAACTATGAACTAGACATGTGACAGCCATGATATAGGGGAAAGAGATTCACATATGTGTGTTGTCAGTATATGTGACTGTATTCAGAACTGTGAGTGCAAGTGGAGGCCAGAAGAGGGCGCCAGGTGTCCTCCTCCACTGCACCCCACCTTTTTCCTCTGGTGCAGGGTCTCTCCCTGAGTCTAGGATTCACATTTTTCTTGGCCAGGCTGTAGATCAGCAAGTCCCAAGGGTCTTCCTGCCTCTGTGCCCTCAGAGTTGGGAGCTGCAGACATGCCTAACTTGATACATGGGTGCTGAGATCTGAACTCCAGTCTTCACAATTGTACAGCAAATACCCAACTGCCCCGCCATCTCTCCACTCTTCCAACCTCGATTTAAAATATATATATATACACTGATAGGTCTGGAGAGCTGGCTCAGTGGCTAAGAGCACTAAGAGAGGGCCCGAGTTCAATTCCCAGTACCCACATGGTGGCTGTTCCAGGGAAGCCAGGACCTTCTTCCGACTTCCATGGGCATGTGGTCCACATACATACATTACACATGTACAGGTAAAACATACACAACAGATAGATAGATAGATAGATAGATAGATAGATAGATAGACAGACAGAGCTTTAAAAAATACAGTGAAAATCATATTTCCTTCATCACATGCTTAGGTAACCAGGGAGTTGCATTAGGTGCTAGAGCTGTATTCGGTTCTACTTATAACACCTCCAGGGCAACAAGCAGGTGACCACTCCAATGTCTCTTTCCCCTCATCACACATTCATGTGACTAGATACTCACCAACGTAACCAGTCAGAGAAGAGCCAAGGAACACCTGATAAGCCCAGAACCATCCGCAGGGTTCTCCTCTCAGAGCTCATCAGGTTACCTGGGCAACCCTGAGGGCTCCGCTTTCCATTGTTAGAGAATTCTATCAGCTAGAGAGAGGCAGCGAAGACAAGTCTGACAAGCCAGCATGCCCAGATACTACGCTGTGCTCCAAACACGCCAGAAATAAGACCAAGCCTTCAATGGAAAAACAGAAAACTGGATATAGTGATACACACCAATAATCCTAGCACTGGGGAGAAAGAGGCAGGAGGAATGCTCTGAGCTCGTGGCCAGCCTTGACTAAAGGAGTGCTTGGCAAGATAGAGCTGCAGAGCAAGGCAGAGCCTCACACTCCCCAGAAAAGGCTGCGTGTGCGTGTGTGTGTGTGTGTGTGTGTGTGTGTGTGTGTGTGAGACAGTGTATATTATACATTTCCATATTTTCAGTATTGACATTAATGTAATATTTTACCTCCATTTACACTGTCTTTATTTATCACTTGTAGACGAAGGCTTCCGCATGTGTGTGAGGCCAGAAGACAGGAGTCAGATGACTAGCAGAGCTATGAGGCCGCCAAAGGTCCATGACTTTGGGCTGCAGGTAAAATCCTGAATTCTAGGAATCATTTCAAACATGTGCAGCTCAGTAAAATAAGCCCAGGGTATAACAGACGCATAAGACTCTGTACATTGACTCTTCTGACCTATTCCCAAGCATTCGTGTCCATGCAGCAAAACTAGCATGGCTTTTATCTGAGACAGTTACAAATTCAGTACATTCCATAAACTATTGTCTATCCTTTCTTCTGTTTTCTTACTTTTAAAGTATTTTACATTTATCTGTGTGCATCGTGTTCTAACATAATATATGACCTCAAGAATAGATCTATATCCTGATAAACTTTATTTTCCCTGCCCCCAACCCCATGGATATATTTCATGGACAGAGTTCCCAGCTCTATGGAAAGATACGGCTTTTTATTTTGTGTTCAGCCGGGGGAGCACATTCACCTTGTGGGTACATGTGGAAGACAGAGGCTGACATCCAGATGCCGTCCTAAGTCGCCTCACCACCGTCGTTTCTGGCACAAGGTCTCTCGCTGACCCTGGCGCTCACTGATGACGTTAGACTGGCTGGCCAGCCCCGAACCCCACCCCAGGATCCACTTGTTTCGGTCCCCCAGAATTACGAGCACACATCGTGTCATGTGGCATCTTTATGTGGGTCCCCATGGCAAGCACCTCGTTGATTGAGCCGTCCCGCACCCTTTTTAAACACGCATCTCCACATTGCCTGATGCAATAAGCCATGAAACCAGTACTTCTGGCTACCCCAACCGGAGGCAGCTGAAATCTTCCTGGGAACACGGCCCAAGAATAGAGTTGTGCAAAGGGACTTCTGAATGCTTGTGAGAATGCTCCAAGAAAACAAGACCAGAGTCTTGAGACCTCAGTTTCTTCAGAACACAGAATTGTTGCTGGGATCTGCTTCCGTGCTCCTCCCTCTTATCCTCAGAGATAAGAGGGAGTTTACCTCGGCTGTGGTTATTCACATAGAAAAACACGCTCTGGCCATGTGGGGCCTGTCCTTGTGACTGTACGCCTTACTGGACTTCGGAACCCTCAGAGTACAAGCTGTCGGATGCTCTCAGTAAAGCTGTCGCCTGAGCCTTCACTCCACCTCGCTTTCAGGCCCTGCTCTCCTTCACCCATCACCTGCTAGAGCAGCGATGCCTCCCCAGAAAAGTCACCTTACTTTTCATTTCTCAAGCTGCTGCTGAGAACACGCCTGTCCTTTAGGGCAGTGTCACGTCTTGAGTCCCCCACACCCGTCTCTCCTAGCGCCGTTCTGTGAGAATGCTGGGCGCTGACCTCTGGTATTTCAATTCTTTATATTTTAGATTATAACCACTTAATCTTTTAAAGTGCCCCATTATTTTCACCCTTACTGTGACATTCCATTTAATATTTATTCCATTGCCTTTGGCTGGGTTATTTTTCTCTTATTCTTCTGATATTCCGGCACATCTATCTTATGTCTGACCATTTTTTTTTTCCATTGCATCAGTGGTCAGAAGTTTATCTTCCCTGTACAGCTGGGTTAAAACCCTATTCCATTTTCTTCCAGCTACATTAGAGATAAACTCAGCATAATTTAAAAAGCAAAGGCCTTTACAGTCAAGAATTAGTGAATGAGATGCGCTTGGATAGTTTTCAAGGCGGATCTGATGGCATCACAAGCCAGCAGATGCTATAGAATGGCCTTCTCTCCAGTCAGGAGTAATGAGGACCATGATTGCCAGGACCCGAAACTTTCAAATGGTCCTGGAGCCCTCCATGCCCTAAAACTTTCTCAGCGGCCATAATTAGCATTTATACCTCAATAGTCTTTGTTGCTGCTGCGTTTGTGTTCTGAGGCAGGGTCTCCCTACGTAGCCTTGGTTTGGCTGGTACTCACTATGTACCTCACCTTGAGTTCATCCTTGGGGTTCATCCTCCTGAATGCTGGTGCTATAACCATAAGTTCCATCTTAAAATTAATTTTTGGGTTGGGGGTTGCTGGCATGGGGATTAAGAGTGGCTTAGGTCCTCTGTTCTTCCAGATGACCTGAGTTTGGTTCCTAGCACAACCCCTATAACTAGAGATTCAATTCAGATGCCCTCTTCTGGCACCTTCTGGCACTGCACTCCCATGCACAAACACACACACACACACACAGACACACATACACATACACACATAGTTAAAATAAAATATTTATTTTCTGAATTGAAGTTTGGGCAAGCAAGATCATCATTTGCAAAAGGGATGATTGATCGACGACACGTACTGCCTCCCCAGGGTCATAAAAACCAAACAGGAATGGCTATGAGAATATTTTACCTGAAATTTAAATTATGCTCTATTTATTTATTACTTATTTATTCATTTCTTTTACTTCTTTTTGAGACAAGCTCTCACTATATTACTAAAGCTGGATTGGAATTTACCATCTTCATGCTTGGACCTCCCCAATGATGGGATTACAGGCATGTGTCATGCCCCATTCCTGCTTCAAAGTTAGAGGCTCAAAGGACTTGCAAAATACGTTTCGGCATGGTCTACATGGAAATAAGGCAATACTGTTATACGCTTTGATGGCCTGAGCGAGAAAGGTCTCTCAGAGGCTCATGAATTTAATCGTTTGGTCACCATTGGTGGTGCTGGATGGGAAGGTTATGGAACCTTTAAATCTTGCTGAGGAAGCCATCACTGAAGATACCCTTTGAGGGCTTATAATCCCACCTCACCCCTTCTCCCCTACCCCCTCCTCCTCTCTTCTATTTTGCTTTTTGTGGTTTTATTTTTTTGTGGGGGGAGAGAGGGTTGCCTGTTTGTGTTTGTTTATTTGTTTGTTTGAGACAGGGTTTGTCTGTGTAGCCCTGTCCTAGAACTCACTCTGTAGACCAGGCTGGCCTTAAACTCAGAGATCTACCTGCCTCTGCCTCCTGAGTGCTGGGATTAAAAGTGTGTGCCACCAGCGCCCAGCTCTCTCTTCTCCTCTCTCTTCTCCTCTCCTCTCCTCTCCTTTTCTCTCCTCTCCTCTTCTTTTTGCAACTCTTCTCTTGTCCCCCCTATCCTTCTCTCTCTCATATAATAGAAGTAATACATACCTTCCTCCCCTCCCCACCCCATTCTCCCCTCTTCCTATGTGTGGATAGAAATATGATCGGCTATCTTCCTGGTCCTGCCACCCCAAGCAATGCCTTTCAGGCCATTATGGATTTCAGATCTATGAAATCCTAAACCAAAATAAAATCTTTATAATTTTGTTTTGGTTGTGCTATTTTAAACTCAGCCATAAAAAAAAAAAAGTAACTAATGCATACACTGTACAAAAATTCTAACTGGGAGATACTGATAGATTCACTGTTGGAAAGGAAGAGCTACAATGTTGAACCTGCCTTAAACATTCTCTAGCCTAAAGTCTGGGGGTCTAGCTCAGTGGTTAAATGCTTGTCTAGCCCATGGATGCCTACATTTCAGGCCAGAGGACCCAAAACTCAAGGTTATCCCAGCTACAGATTAAGATCCAGCCAGCCTGGGTTATATGGGACCCTATAAACACCATACACACACACACACACACACACACACACACACACACACACTCGTGGTACAGAAGCTTGGAGCAGCATATTGCTCTATTTGGCATAAATTTGGAAGCTTCCACCCTTTTCTGTGATGGTATATTGAAAAGGATCTATAAAAAAAAAATGAACAAACAGACATGACATCCATTATATCGACCAATGTAATAATACAATTAAGCTAAAAGACACTTTTACCTATACATCAAGACAGTGAGCATCCTCTCTGACAATTAAAGTCCTAGGGGCTGGAGAGATCCCTCCTGAGGAGGACCCAAGGACAGGGTCCCACTGCCTACATGGCAGTTCACAATGGCCTATAATTCCAGTTGGTCTGACGCCCCCTTCTGGCCTCCATGGGCATTGCACACACATGGAGCACATACATACATGTAAGTAAAACACCCATATACATAAAATACATCTAAAAATATTTTTAAATAGAATTCCAACTCTGTTCTTTCCTTTTGGGGGCAATATGGGAACATATGTACATAAAACCTATTTTTTTTTTTTAAAGAAGAAAGATTTCCTTACAAACACACAAATCTGATGCAGAAGATTTTGACCCGCATGGCTTCTGAAGTTCACAAAGGAAAGCACTGTGCATGCTTCAAATGTCTGAGGGGGTGGCCCATCCTACCACAAGACAAAGCAAGGGTGCAACCACCACAGCAAGGGGACAGCAAGCCGGCCTGGGCCGGAGTGAGCTTCAAGGCGGCAGCTCTCAGCAGCTGACACAAGTCAGGCAACCAGGGCCCACCCCGCTCACTTCAACGCAGTCGGCTGCCCTGGGAAAGGTGACAGGAACTAAGGGTCCCATCGCTTCCTGGAGGGGGGGGCACTCACAAGAAGGATAAAACATAGCCTTGGGGCTGAGATGTAGTTCAGTTGGTCCAGCGCTCGCCTAGCACACAGGAAGCTTTGGGTTCGATCCCCAGCACTGCATAAATTTGAGCACGGCCCCATACACCAGTAAACCCAGCCTTTCAAGGCAGAGGCAAGAAGATTAGACCAGAAGTTCAAGGTCATCCTCAGCCAATGTGGTAAGTCTGAGGCTGGCCCCGCCTCAAAAACAAAACCCAGCACATGCTGCTGTTACTCTCACGGCATAGCTCCCCGGTGAACCCCACAACTCCCCCAATTCCCTTCCAACAACTGTAGAGAGTGAGATTCAGACCCACTGAAGTAAAGAGAGGGAGCAGAGGCTTCCTAAGGAGAGCTATGCCAGCATCAGGACCACTGCTCCTGAGCGGCAGCCCTTCCCGTGATGCTTTGGGACTCCGCACATGCGTGCCTCGTCTTAGCTCTGAGCCGGAAACTTTCATCACGGATGCTCCACCTCGACCCACTTTACCGCGCCTTGCTTGCCTCCCGAGCAAGGATCGAGGTCTCCTCCCGGCTTGCCACAACCTGCCATAACCATAACCGTCCTCCCATGCCAGAAGAAAGGCTGCAAGCGGGTGGCTGGGAGGTTCCTCCTGCCCCATACGGGGTCAGAAGGGGAGAGGAGTCACCAGGGCCATGGCCACAGGACCCGACTCCCATGGGGGCGGGCGTGTAAGCCAGGAAGGGCAAGGCCTACCTCTCTGACTTCGTGGAGCTGGCCGGGATACTGACTCTTGGTTCTTCGGGCGGCGGCAGGCGACTTGTGATGTGTGACAGAGACAACACCGGGGGCGCCCGCACTGAGGTGTCTCTGGCTACAGGGAGACGCAGAACTGGGTGTTCCGTGGGGGAGCAAAGTGAGGCTTCGGCTGCGGGAGCCTGGAGTGGTCTAGAACAAGCAACAGGCGTCAGAACTCAGCAACTGGCCGTGACTGTTGCCCTTCACGCTTGGATTTCTCCCCCCTCATCAGTTTAAAAGGATGCGGGAGCGGGGGAGGTCTGACTGCACTGTGGCCGAAACCCACGAGGACCCGCTTAAGAAAGGTAACATCAAGGGGCGTGGCGGCCCGCAGTTCTCATCCCATCACTCAGGAGGCAGAGGCAAGGAGGGTCTCTGTGAGTTCAAGGCCAGCCTGGTCTACATGGTGAGTTCCAGAATAGCCGGGGCTATGAAGTACAAGCCTTTCTCAACAAAAATAAGTGAGTAATCCTGCCCCTGAATTTTCCTTTTCACCTCTAATGTCTCCTGTCCTTTCCATGGGCACGAACAGCCATCTCCCCAGTGCCATGGGCTTGGGGTCTCTGCCTCTACAGTCTTTACTTCCTCTCTCGGGAAGCCCTTCCCCACCAGGATGATAACCCTCCCTTCACCTTCACACTGAGCTCAACGCTGCCTGGCCTGGGAAGCACCTCCCCAGCGCCCCCAAGACTGTCTGCTTATGTCTGCATTGTCAGAGATTGACTCTCACTGGTCTTTAGATCCCAGAGCCTGGCAGATGCCAACTGTTGACCGTAAGCCCTGAGCGTCTGCCATGCGCACGGCTGAGGGAGTTCTCCACTTCACGTGTTAGCAAGTGTTCATGATCCACAGCATGGAATTCGAAGGGGGAAGAGGCCCACACAGGCCTGACCTCTGAAGTCCAAACGCTGTGAAAGAGATGCCTTGGCAAACCTGGCTACCTAAAGAGTAAACACTTCAAGGGGACAAAGCAACCACGAGTGCCACCTATAAAGTCAAGTGAGAAAACCGGGGGTGGGAGGGGGGTAAAGCTGTAAATTTTCACGAAATGAGCCAAGATACAAAGAAGCAAGTTCACAAAACAGAAAAATAAATGCCCCTTAAACTCTACCAAAAAGTATGCCTCACAAGAACCCAAAACTAAATTTAAGCAGCATGTTTCATCCATCACACTGGCAAAAGTTTGAGCACACGGTTGTCGGCAGGGCCTGAGTATGTGCGGATAAAGGAGCCTGGCCTCTCCAAGGAGGGAATAAAGGAGCCTGGCGTCCCGTCACTGGAAGATCTCGCTCTTGGCACCCTCTCTGGGTTGCTGCAATCTCGGAATCCTCCCTGCAGTCCTGCACACGGGCAGGAAGCCACATGCAGTACAGTACAGGGCAAGGTGGAGACCGTTGACAGCCTCCCTGTCTGTCAGGGTGAGGCAGGTTCCACAGTGGAACACTGAGCTGTACGAGGATATGGAAACAGACCCCGAGTCACTGACCCTGAAAAAGATCTCCAAGTTGTAGAGTTCACTGTAAGAAGCAAGGCGCGGAGTTGGGTGTGAAAATCCGGGAAGCATTTTCACACACACTAATCAAGTGCACCTTGTTTTCTGAGAGCCAGTGACGAGGACAGCAAAGAAAGAAGGAGGCTTCTGACTACACAGCCTTTTTTTTTTCACCCTGAACTGTGAGAAGGGAGTTCCTGTTCACAAATGTTTGATTCCACCATGTGACATTCACATTCTTGCTGCCACCTGGGCATCATTTAGCCTGAGAAAGAGCAGGTGGGTGACGGGCCAGATCCTGTGGTATACAATTATCAAGTAAATACTCACTGACTACCTACTATGTGCTTAGCAGTGTCCTTACTAGGGAATGGCAAAGAAAGACCCAGAAGATACACGGACAGGGGCTGGAGAGACGCATCCGTGGCTGACAGTCCCTGCTCTCAACTAGAGGACCCGGGTTCGGGTCCTAGTGCCCACTTACACCCACATGTGTCTCCAGCTCCAGAGGACCCAATGCCCTAGTCTGTCCTCTGTGAGCAAGTGTACACGGGAGGCATACATTCACACAAACACATGGACATACACATGCATAAAAATAAACCCTGATGAAAAAGGCACAGAGACAGCAGCAATCACACACACACACACATACACACACACACACACACACACACACACACACACTTTCCAATTAAGGCAGGTCTGGGGAGGGTGGTCTGGGAACGTGGCTTGGTTAGCAGAGCATTTGCACAAAATCCTGCGTTTATCTCCAGTACCACATAAACCAGGTGTGGTGGCACACACCTATGCCAGCACTCAGACAGTACAAGCAGGAAGATCACAAGTTCACGACCATCCTCACCTACAGAGAAAGTTCAAGGCTAGCCTGGGCTACATGACACACTGTCTCAAAAAAAAAAAAAAACAAACAAAAAAAAAAACCCTGCCTCTCCATCTCCCAGAAGTCATCCACAAGGGGTTGGTTTCTCCCCACACAACATGTCTGCTGGCTTGAGCGTGTGCAGCCAGCCACGACTGCTCCTGAGTTCGTGAGCACAGCAGGCCTGTTAAACCCAGAAGACGCTCTTTTGTTCCTGTCCTCATAACTCCTGGCTTTTCCAACCCCCCTGTATCCGGCAGTGATCTTGGAGCCATATTGGGAGTGTGCTATGGGTGCCCCATTTGTGGCAGAGCACCCCGCTGACACCTCGCCTGTGCGTTTTCTAACGGCCTGTCTGCAAGCTCACCGCGTCTTCTGCTTGTTCTGTTTCACTAGGTGTGTCTTCTGCGACGGTCTTCACTTCGCTTAGTGTGCTTTTCAATGCAAAGATGTGTATGATTACAAAACCACTTTAGTTTCTCTGAGAAAGTACTGACTTTCGTCTCTGTGTTTTTAAGGTGTTTATTGAGTCTCCTGAAAGCAGAGGCTAAAGGCAGGGACTGTGAGCTCTCTGCTGTGGCGTTTCTTAAAGGCTGTTTCTGTGGACAGAGGATCATAAGGATGCTTTTATTTTGTTGCCATCCTGTGCTAATTTTGAATTTTAAAGGAGCATTCATACTATGTTCCATCATGGCTGCACTGACTTACATTCCCACCAGCAGTGCCTTCCGTGCAAGCAACGGGCAACCGGGGGCCAGGACACATCAGTCCTCTCTCGTCCCATCTTTGCACCTGGAGTGTGGAGGAGGGGAGAGGCAAGTTCTCTAGTCCCGTGACCAGGGTACATTTGCCTAAGTGTGAAGAGCCTGAAGACAGACACTGACGGGAGGGCTTACTCCTGACCAGCGAGCGCACATCCCCCCTGGGCTTGTTTCTCCAGCTCTGCTTCGCTGCAGCCACGTGACCTTGGGTGTGTTATTAAAGTGTTCTCATTAAGCCTCAATTTCCTGATCTTTAAAAGAGGAATCATAATATTGACCTTTAAAAGCCACCGTGAAGACGAAGCAGTAGCGTGCCCCAACACTTAGCGCAGACCCGACACGCACAAGCCTCGGCCCAGGTTCGTCGCTCCACGTGATTTAAAACCTGATCAGTGAAGGGACTATTGATTTTTTTTTTTAATGTTAAGAAGTTGCTTAGTACAAAATCATAGCAGCCTTTAACTTTCTTATTTTCTATGAGATCGAAGTGGTGGTGGAACGCAAAATACAATTTAATGTTTTTAGGTGGCCAGTGATGAGATAGCGAAACTATAAAATACACACATGTACACACGTGTGTGAATAAACAGGCACACAGATAACCCTAATTCTTTGAGACAGGGTTTCATGTAGCCCAGGCTGGGCCTCAGACTCACTATGTAGCTAAGTATTACCTTGACTTTCTAACCCTCCCCCACTCCTAAGTGCTGGGTCATCGGCACACACCACCACACCCGGTTTACGTCACCCTCAACCTGGCCAGAGCTTCACCCATCCCAGGCTCCGATTCCACCGACCGGGCTGTTTCCCCACACCTCTTCTGCTAAATTCTGAGAAGAAGTGAAGACCCAGAAAAAAATCAAAGAGTTCATCACTTGGGAAGCTCAAGGCCAGGAGAGACGGTAGGGGAGTGGTGAAGAGCACTGGCTGCTCTTGCAGAGGACCAGGGTTCAGCTCCCAGCTCCCAGCTCCCACGGGTGGCTCACAGCTTCAGTTCCATGGCATCCAATGCCCTCTTGTGGTCTCCCTGGGCACCAGGCGCACACGTGCTATGCACATACTCAAGCATGCGTATACATGCATATATATGTGTGTGTATATATATATGTATACACACATAGATTCACACATATGTACATACATAAAATATTTTTTAAAAAGAATCCAAGGTCAGACCAGGCTATGTGAGTTCCTGCCTCAAAAATCTGTCTTGATCATAATGAACCACAGGAACCCTTCTACCCAGTCTTTTTACTTGGAAAAAAAATACTAGAAAGAAGACAGCTACATGGCTCGTGGGCCTTTCCCACAGCAGCATCAACATAGCTGCACTGTATTCAGCAGGAGGCTAAACCCTTCCCCTGTGGACAGCTAATCCCAAGATCATTACCTAGTTAGTGGCTGTCATTTGAGTCCACAGGCGGGGAATTTGAAGTAGAAAAAAAAGGAAACGCCAAAAACAAACACCTTCTGCTTTTGCATTAACTGTGGGGTCCTCACGGTGGCATTCACACCAGGGTTTTTTCTAAGGGTCCATGGGAGCAGGATTCTCAGAGGATAAACCGGGTAAACAGAAGGGGGGAAGCATGTGCGTGCGGGAGGAGAGCTGGCAAATTTCAGCCGCCGTAAGTGGCCAAGCCTTCACTCTGTGAATGTCATAAACATAAACCTCTGGGACCACCTCAAACCAAATATTAACAGTCTGGGGGGCAACATGGCAGGGGTTTGTTGCAAATATTTACTTCAACTAGGACGACTAGAAATGCCAAGCAAGCCATATGGAAAAGTCTGAGTCAGGAGTGACGGCTCCCTAGAAGAATCACCCTCTGCATGCTACGTCAGAGGGCCTCGGGAGCCCCACATCCCTGCCCTCAGGAGAAAAGTGCCTGCCTGATTCGAGGTGACAGCATCGAAGATGGTGGGACAGGTGAGGGGAAGAGCTGAGGGCTAAGAGCTGCCTAGGCCTCCAGCGCACAGTCAGCTGGGGCTCTCCTACACTCTTGACCGGCTCCAATCTAGAGCTGCATAGGAAGGTCCCCAAGCACTTGTGCTCCCTCTCCCCTCACACACCCACCAGCAAAACCGGCAGAGAGGGAAGGAAGGTGCGCTGGGAAGGGGAAAGGACCCAAGCCTCAGGTGTTGGAAGCACCCTGGGGTGGGAATATTGACTGTCACCTTGGCAGGATCTAGGACTTTCTAGATGACAACCCTCCAAGCATGCCCGTGAGTTCCTAGATTAAGGTGGGAAGACCCACCCCATGCCTGGGCAGAGCCATCCCCAAGGCTAGAGACTGACTGACTGAGGGGAGAAAATGAGCTGAGCGCCAGCATTCATTCTCTCTGCTTCCTGACTGTGGGTGGCCAGCTGCCTCTTGCTCCCCACCACCGTGGACCATGTGGACCACATGGACCACCGTGTGGTCACTGTAGACCACAAACCGTGAGGCAGCTCCTCAGACCGTGAGCACAGCAAACCTTTCCTTCCTTAAGCTGCCTTTGTCACAGCATTGAGAATGTAACCCTTAACCCCATCTGGGAAAGCTGAGATCCACAGCACTGGGTCATGCCCAGAGGCGCTCAGGGATGCTTTCTAGAGAGGACGAGGGAAGCAGAGAGGGAGGCCCATTCCCCAGGGGATGGCTGGCTCACACAAATCCAGGCTGTGGCCCTTGCAAGCCGAGTGACCTAGGAATTGTATCCACACCACAATTCCTACCATAGGAAGGGAGCCTGGGTGTTTTTATTTCTGAAAATGGACCCTGCCTCCCTTGTTGGCTAGTTGGAGAAGGAAATGAGAAATGAACAGGAAGTGTGCGAGGCTAAGCGACACGGGCAGAGTCATCCTTAGTGGGAAGCCAAGTACTGTGGACATTCACATTCTGTGAGCCAGGCCCACAGAGAGGCGCTGGCATGGCCGCAGGTAAAGTGACAGTAACCACACGGATACCTGCATTCGCACACTCATGACTACAGTGTTCACAACGGCCATGTGACGGAACCAGCCTAGATGCCCATCAACTCCTGAGTGGATACAGAAAATGTGGTATGTACCCAATAGAATATTATCCATCTATAAAAGTTACAGTGTCACTTGCAAGAAAATGGATTATCATGCTCAGTGAGATAAAGTCTGACCGGAACAAATATCACAGGCTTTCTCTCATACATGAAACCTATTGAGGGAGAGGGAAGGTGGGGACTTGAAGCAGGGATCATTACAGACAGAGGAGGAAGGTAATGGAGGGGAATCCATTGATATATGAGCATGCATGGAAACGCCACAATGAAATCCACTGTTTAGTACAATATAGACTTGTAAAAACATTTTAAGCCAGTGAGCCCACAGGGTGGCCAGGCAGGTGGTGAATTTAGAAAGCAATCCCCTGTGCTTGGAATGGCCAAGCAGAAAATACAGGGCAGAGTGGGGTCATCCACAGTAGCAGCCACTTTTGATGTGAACTGACAGACTAAGATCAGAAAGGAGAGGAGAACCTCCCCTATCAGTGGACTTGGGGAGTGGCATGCATGCAGAAAGGGGAGGGAGGGTGGGACTGGGAGGGGAGGAGGGAGGGGCTTATGGGGGGATGCAGAATGAATAAAGTGTAATTGATGAAAAATTAAAAAAAAAAAACCTATATCTGACAGGCAGCAGTCTGGGGATGAAGGGGTTCATTTCAACTTACGCGTCCAGGTCACAGGGCCACACTGAGGGAACCAGGGCAGGAACTGGGCGCGGAACCATGGAGCAATGCTGTTTGCAGGCTCGGCGACTCCCGTCCAGCTTTGTAAAGGTGGACGGGAATGCCGCCACCCACAGTGGGCTGGGCCTCTTCCCTCCGTGTTCACAAGGCCCTCAACTGAGGAGCCCTTCGGAGGTGACTCCAGACTATGCCAAGAGACAGTCACAGCTAACAAGGACGTGCCAAATGGTGCCAGGAGGAGGTGAGACTGGGGGCTGACTTCTCACAAAGGTGAGTTCCTCTTCAGCCAGGCCCACTCGGTGGCCATGAGTCCTCTCACCCTCCCCCCCACCCCAGTGGCTTAGCTAGCTACGAGGGAAGGGGAACTCACTCCTCAATCCCATGTCTTGTAGAGCAGCTGAGTCTCAAGAACCCGAGTGATCAGCTCGTTAGGATTAGGATGCTTTACATTGTTAAGCTGGTTTTAAAAGAAATTACTTGTGAGCGCAGAAGCCAGGCTGAGTGGATCACGTGCTTTCAGACATCAGAGACAAACCCAGGACACACGACTCAGCCTGCGCTACAGATGCTGACCAGAAATCCTGCTTCCCTGGCTTAGGGCCTTCCCTGGAGGATGGCTCGGCATCCCAGGCGGGGCCTGTGTCTACCTAGGCAGTAACCACTCTGCAGACAATTCGCCTCAGAAGGGCTATGAATATGGGAGTACCTAACAAGGGTCCTCCAAGCCTCAATTTTAACCACTGCCCCTGCCCTGAAAAATATTCAGAAAACATCAAGGCTGGGAACTAGAGAGATGCTCAGTGGTTAGGAATGCATATTGTCCTCACAAGGCACCTGGGTTCGATTCCCGGTACCCACAGTGGTCCGTTTACCAGCACCTATAACCACAGCTCCAAGGCATCTGACTCCCCCTTCTGTCCTCCTCAGGAACTACACTCATGTGCATACACACTCACTCACGCATGTAATTTAAAGTAGAGAATGCATGCATTTTCATTTAAATGAAAATGTTCCTAATAACTCTTCACTCGTGATCCTGTGGGTTGCCCCCTCGCCTGTGCTCCCCTAAGCAACCCCTCGCTGAGCCCTCTGCATTCCCAGGCTCACAGGCTGGCTTCAGGGGAATCACTGCTCTGGTCTGTTCTCAGTGCCCTCCCCAGGAAGCATCACAAGGTCAATTACACACAAACACCAAGTGTCCCAGACCACACCCTGGCACAACCTTTGCTGACACACTGCTGTCGGATTAAACATGCATTCAGTGAGCGCCTCTATGTGCCGGGCTGAGCCATAGAAAACAGAAACACAGCAGACAAATGCCCCAGCCTCGCGGAAGCACCTTTCCAAAGGGAAAGGTAAACCGGTCCAACGGAAGGTGCCTTTACATATTACAACATTGGCTCACTCGGTGTCGCACGGGTGGCCATGGGAGACCCTCAGGAGACCCTCAGGAGAGGACAGTATCTGGTTCAAGACTGAGATGACAGCGGGGGGAAAAATATGGCTGTCCTGATAAGTGCCTACCCTGCAAGCATGACGGTCAGAGTTCAGAAGCCCAGAAGTCCACGTAAGTGTCAGGTGGGTGTGGTGGCCTGGCCCAGAAGAGGAGGCAGGGACCCCCAGAGCAAGCTGGTTAACAAGTCTAGCCTTATGGGTAAGCAGCGGGTTTGACCGAAAAACTCCACTTGTCTCAATAAACAAGGCAAACGGCGACAAAGGATCATTCCAGACCTCAGCCTGGTGCTTTCACATGCAAACACACACATGCACACTCACGTGTGGACACACACATGCAAGCACTCGTGTCCACACACACGCATGCATGCATGCACAGCATGCGCACGCACGCGCACACACACACACACACACACTTTTTTTTATTTTGTTTTTCGAGACTTAGCTGTCCTGGACTCACTTTGTAGACCAGGCTGGCCTCGAACTCACAGAGATCCAACTGCCTCTGCCTCCCAGAGTCTGGGATTATACTAGTGTACCCCTGCAGCCAGTTTACACACAACTTAAAAAAAAAAATTCTGGGATCCACCAAGAACTATACTGTGCTATTCAAGGACATAGGGAGAAGTTCAACCAACGCAAAGGCCCTGGGACCATCACTCCCCCAAGGCGCATCCGAAGAAAAGCGAGTGTGCAACAGAGGAAGCCAGCAAGGCACAGAAGAGAGCCTGAGACAGAGAGCCGACGGATGGGAGAGTCCGGTCTTGCTGAGAGTGGGACTGGGGGAGCGGTGTGCCGTGCACTTGACTAGGACCAGCTTGCACACATCCCCAGCCCTCGCACCCTCAGCCCGTGTACCTCTAAATCTTGAGTTGACAACGACAGACCATTGCCAGGTGAGCGTGACTAGCTGGGATCCCTGAGGGCTGACACCGACAACAGGGATGGCGAGCCTGGGAGAAGAGTGCCCTCCCAGGAAGCTTTTCCTCGGGACCACACTCGGGCATTAAACTGTTGTCTGTGTACAGTCCGTGATCGTCCACACAGCGTGCATCATCTCTCCTGGTCATGCTCACAGTGTGCTCTGGAGGTGGGCGTTTCTTGAGTTAGCCCAGCCTCCACCTTTTCTCCTGTCTCACCTCGTCGGCCCAGAAGGCGTTTTACACCAGAAATGAATCCCAGAACAAAAGGTGAATGCACACCCTGGAATCCTGTAGCCTCTCCCTCGGCCACTCGAGACAAAGAGGCTTCTGTTTGATGGTGAAGCCGCAGTCCGCATCACAGGGTCAAACCAGCTGAGGGGAGGGAAAGCCCAGGGCAGCTCTAAGGCAGATGGCTGCAGAGAGCAAATTTGATTTTCTTCGAATCAATAACTCATTTGTGACAGAAGGCACGCCTGTCCACTTAGAGATCATTTCCTTCCCAAATGCTCAGGCACACATTCTGAAGCTCAGAGGGACACCTTCTGAGCTTCAAAACATTTAGTGCTAAGAAAGAGAAGAAAGAAGAAGAAAGGAAGGAAGGAGGGAACGAAGGAAGGGAGGGAGAGAAAGGAGGAAGGGGGGAGGAAGGAAGGAGGGAGGGAAGGAAGGAGAAGGAAGGAAGGAAGGAAGGAAGGAAGGAAGGAAGGAAGGAAGGAAGGAAGGAAGGAAGGAAAGAAGGAAAGAAGGAAAGAAGGAAAGAAGGAAAGAAGGAAAGAAGGAAAGAAGGGAAAGAAAGAAAAAGAAAGAAAGAAAGAAAGAAAGAAAGAAGGAAGGAAGGAAGGAAAGAAGGAAAGAAGGAAAGAAGGAAAGAAGGAAAGAAGGAAAGAAGGGAAAGAAAGAAAAAGAAAGAAAGAAAGAAGGAAGGAAGGAAGGAAGGAAGGAAGGAAGGAAGGAAGGGGAAGGAAGGAAGGAAGGAAGGAAGGAAGGAAGGAAGGAAGGAAGGAAGGAAAGGAAAGGAAAGGAAAGAAGAAAAAGAAAGAAAAGAAAGAAGGAAAAAAGAAGGAAGGAAAGAAAGATCTCACTGTGGACAAGATGCTCAGGCTGGAGCTGTGGGCAGAGCCCTGTGGAATCCAGGCCGACATCACAGAAGCTAAGCTGAGGTTTGGGTTGCTGGTACAGCAAAGGCAAGAGTGGCAAACTTGCCGGTGGGCTAGGGAGATGGCTTTGTGGGCACAGCACCAGTCTTGCAGGGCTGGGGACCTGAGTGAGTTACCCATGTCACATGCCAGGCATGGCAGGGAGGGCTTGTGACAAGATCCCTGGGGCTCCCTGGCCAGCCAGCCTGCTTACTCAAGTTCTGGGCCAATGAGAGACTGTTTCTCAGACAAAAATTGGAAGGCACCTGAGGAATGACCCCCACGTGCATGCACACGTGTGCACCCAGAAGAACACGCATGCTCACACGCATACACACAAATCTGCCGGTGACTCAGGATCTGCACTGGGGAGCTTCACGAGCTCCATGGGCTAAGAAGGCTTTAAGCCCATGTGCCACTGAGGTGTTTTTCCTAAAAATGCCCTAACATCCAGAACCTTCCAAGCCCTTTAAATCTGCCTTCCTTTCTATTTCTTTTCAAGTTTTCTTTTGAGGTATGATCTCCCTAGGTAGCCTAGGCTCACCCTGAACTAACAGCAACCATCCTGTCTCAGCTTCCTGGATGCTTTGGAAATCCCAGGCATTTCCCACAATGCCTACCTTCCTGCTCCTGATTCTGTTGCTCTTTTCATACTCAGTCCACGGTTCTACTCAGTGGGTGCCTTCCGCCTTCCTGGGCTCATTCTCAATGAGGCACTCCTCGGAGCAGGAACAAACAGGAAACTGGCTTGTTATGATAAGGCTGGCTTATCTCGAAGGCACAGAGGAGTCTGGGACTTTTAAGAATCCTAAGTCCTGACACAAAAGCTGTGAGTATACAGAGCTAGGCCAATGGACTTGGTTTGCTTTCAACTCAGTTCTGACTCCATCCCATACCTAGAACTGCAGACACGCCTGATGTTAGGCCCGACTCTCTGTTCCAGTCAGGAAATGGGTAGAGCTGGCAGGTCGTGGGGGTATCACAAAGACTCTGGGTACTGAGGCCCGGCCATGGGCACTGACTGCATCTCTACACAGTGTGTGTGGAAGGGGCCACCCCAAAATGTCCCCAGCCTTTCCCCTGGGGACCCCTCTCACCTAAGAAATTTTACACGACCATGGCAAACAAGCATATCAAATACATATGCAAATCAAACGCTTGCTGGTATTAAAAAGAAATTTGTTTTAAAACAACTCTGTTATACAAATAATTTTATCACTTATCAAATAATAAAGTATATTTGCATAGTGACAGGCTAGTTGCACTTGTTTAATTACATAACAAATTAAACTTTAGCCAAATATCTGATACTAAAGGACAACAGGGCATGGTCTCACACTCTGATTTTGTAAGTGTTAATTCTGAGACTGTCACATCAGTTTAAAAAAAAGGAAGGAGTGTGTGGCTCAGTAGTTTGGAGCACTGGCTGCTCTTCCTGACACCCTGGGTTCGATTCTCAGCACCTACGCAATCATCTGTAGCCCCAATTCCAGGGAAAGCACACATACATGCACATGCGTGCATGCATGTATATAAATAAGATAAACCTCTTTTTTTTTTCCAGAAGTGGCACTGGTCCACAAATGGTAATACAGGGCAGCTCAGCTCTGGATTAAAGGCCGACCGTCCCTTAGTCAAAATGCCTGGAACCAGACGTAGTTCAGGTCTTCAGACTTTTCCAGATGTTGGAATATCTGCTCACGCCCAGGGAGTTGCTCCAAGCCTGAGCAGAAAATGTCTTACTCTCTCCTTACAGCCTACTTGAGTCTAGATCAAATATTGTGAGTACACTGGCGCTGTGCTCTGTGTGTGTGAGTGTGTGCGGATGTGTGTGCGCTGTGTGCTCATACGCTGTTAGGTTATCACTGCAACTGTGAGAACTGCACATGTGTGCATCATGAGGAGGTTCGGAGTCAACCTCGAGTGCCATCCATCCATCTTGCTGTTTCAGTTTTGGGGGTTCGGTTTGGTTTTGCCGTTGTCAGCCCCAGGGATCCACCTTTCCCGGCTCTTCAGCACGCCGGTTTCTGCAGGTTGGATTCATGCATGCTTTACACACTGACCCGTGTCCCCAGCGACCTGCACGCGGACTGCAGCCTGAGGGCATGTGGGGAACACTGAGGAAGTTCTGGGTTTAGGAGCACTTTGGCTTGAGACTAGATACTTTCCCCTGTCACACTGAGGGCAGCCTGGCCCACGAACGGCGCGCAGGCACGTGCTGCCTCCCGTCCCCCATCAGAGCAGCCCCACCCTGCCAGGTGTCCTCGAGGCAGTACGTCACTATCACCACTGCCGCTGGAGCTCTCCAAGGAGAAAATTGAACACTTATCGCTCCCTGCATGGTGGAACAGAAGAGATTTTTCTTCGTTTCCCCTTGTCCTCAAAGATGAGACTGTTGAAGACTCCAAATTATTCATGTTTTAGAGAGAACTTCATCTTGTATTAAAATCTAATTGGATTTGTACAGCTTTCACAGACCTGGTGGGTAGGCAGGAGTCTGCTGGATTGCCTGGCCTCAGCAAGAAATGGGGGGAAGAGCCAAGGATGTGGAGAAGCTGAGGAGACGGATTCGTCGGTCAAGTGCACGAGGATCTAAGATGACCCCAGAATCCACATTTATAACAACAACAGTAATAGTAACTTTAAATAACAGTAAATATTAGTAAATAGCGTGGTTGTGTGTGCTTATAGTCACAACACTGGGGAGGCAGGTGACCCTTCAGGCTCCCTAGTCGGCTAGCCCAGCCTTCGTGGCAAACTCCCGGCCAATGAAACATTGTGTCTTTAAAAAAGTGAGGAGAGGGCTGGAGAGAGGGCTCTGTGGGTCAGCTGCCAACTTGACTGAGTCTGGGGTCACTGGGAGGCGGGCCTCTGAGCGTGCCTGTGAGGGGGCTACCTTCATTTCCTCAATTAGCTGGGAGAGCGGCCCACTGCGGGCAGCGCCATTCCCTGGCTGGGCTCCTGGGCTGTGTAGCTGCGTGCACTACTCTCTGCCTCCTGACCATGGGTGGGTTGTGAGCTGCCACTGCCAACTCTGCAATCCTTGATTTCCCAACCAGGACGGATTATGCCCACTATGCCCACGAGGCCAAAATAAACCCTCTGTCCCTTAAGTCACTTTTCCAGGGCAGTTTGTCACAACAGCTGGAAAATAAAATAACAGACTACACAAGCATGAGGATCCATGATCAAATCCCGAGCCCTCGAGCAGGAAGCCTTAAAGGCCACGCACTCCCGGACCAGCACTGTGAAGGGCAGACAGCAAGAGAACTGGGTCTTGCTGGCACCAGCCTGGCTCCAGGGAGGGACCCAGCCTCAAGGGGACATGGCAGAGACTAACAGGGCAGGACAGCCTCCTCTGGCTTCCAAGAGGGTGCAATGCACCCAGGTGTTCGTGTGCACAAGGACACAAGTGTCAAAAATAAGGGTGGGGGGTGCCGAAGGAGCGACAGCCAGGATTATCCTCTGGCTTCAGCACACAGCGACACCCACACAACGTGCATCCTTACAGAAACACGCACGCAAGCGCGCGCACACACACACGAGGGGGTGTAATTTAAAAAACTTCAATCAGGAATACTCTTCTCTCTCCAGAGCCAGGCTGAAAGAATTCACCCTTGAGGCCTTGGGAACAGAGACAGAGGCTTCACATGACTGTTCAAACCGATGGGGCCACAGAGGCGGCTTCGTCCTCTTGAGCCAAATCTGAACTCCAGGGGCCACCCAGGCAGCTTGCGGCACAGAGGGCACCGGGCCTTGCCATTCTGGCTGCCTGCTCCTTCTGATCTCCGGCTGACCCGAGGAAGCCAGTCGGGAAGACGCGGACGCAACCCCCAGGCAGGTCCCAAGTGTGAGACGGGTGAACAGCCACAGGCAACCTTCCATCAGTGGAGTCGGGAGCCGCTGGGTGTGTGAGAGCATCCCATCCTTCCGTGGGCGCAGAGCTACGTGCACGCCACAGCGCTGTTCTCAACCTCCCTCCCTCTGTGACCCTCTAACGCCGCTCCTCACGTGGTGGTGACCCCCAGACAGAAAACGGTCGTGGTGCTCCTGCACAGCTGTGATTTTGGCACCGCTAGGACTCCTGTTACGTGCGCATCTGAAACGCCGGATATTTGACATGTGACCCCTATGAAACGGTCATTTGACCCCCAGAGGGCTCATGACCCACAGGTTGAGAACCGCTGCTCTACAGGGTCCCTGGATTCCCCAGTGAAGCTCAGCCACACCCTTCATCTTCATCTTCTGACACCCAGTTCTTCAGGTTCCCTCACCCCACTGCCCGGCATCTCACTGCAGGTAAACTGTAAAGATTAGGCTCTATTTTCGAGAGACTGCATACTTCAGCAGAGGAACTCTGCTAAAGCCTCTTCCTTTCTTTGCCACCAAGATTTATCTTCTTCTGTTCCAGCTGATTTAGCATTAAATTTCACTTTTTTTTTAAGCCAGAAAAATCTTCTGAGAATGGTCCCAATACACATTTGCAGATACAGGTTCAGCTCAGGCATCGCAAATAGAGCGAAGCCCTGAAAGCTCCCGGTGTGTCTGGGACACACACCACCTGCAGCAGGGGACCAAATGCAGGAACTCGGGCAGGCTGAGGCAAGCACCCACGCAGCTGAACGCCCCTGTCAGACAGGATCTCACCGGGTTGCCCTGAACTCTCTCACCTGTAGCCTAGGCAGGCTCGGAACACACACTCTTCCTGCCTCCGCCCCTTGAGTAGCTGGGACCCCATGTTTGTCCCACTAAACTAGGCCGAAGTCATACCTTTTGCTCTGTTTTGAGACAGAGTCTCACGTAGCCCAGGCTGGCCTGGAACTTGCTATGACGCTCACCTTTCTGTCACTATCTCCCAAGCGAACAGATTAGCACTGCTCAGATGGAGTTAAACCAAAGGCAACAGATGCTTCCTCTGAGCGGACAGTAGGGCAAGGGATGGGTCGCTCAGCCCAGAGCTGCTGATAGATGGGACAGTACAAAACTGGACCTCTGAGCAGGTGCCGTAAGACCTCTGAGAGATTCTGTCTAATACTTTCCACTGTAATTCCAGGGGCTGAGTTAGAACACTCTCAACAAAGCATTAATCCCTGTCTGACAGCAGAGGCCCCGTGAGCTGTTTCTAATAATAAAAATAATAAAGGTATTGAACTGGGTGAGCTCCACGGAGAATCCTACCATGGCCCATCTGCTTAGTTCTGAGTCCAACTCACACAAGGCAAAGGGCTTGTCTTAACCTCTCAATGTTTGTGGAGCAGACGGACGTGTCACTGTGAGGCTAGTCATATTTCTCCTTCAGTCGGGGCTGTCTACCCAGAGCTGCTGGTAAACACTCAGAAACACCCTGAACAACCAATCAAAATCCACTGCAGTAAGAAGTCCGCCAACACAGCCGCCAGAGGTATGTGCATATGCTATGCCAAATTACCGTGGCTGTTGCAGAGAAGAAACCACTATGGCCTTATGTGCAGTGGTGTTACTTATTTTTATTGTATGTGTGTGGCGATTGTGACTACATACATGAATGTTTACCGCATGTATGCAGTACACACAGAGGCCAGAAGGGGGCGAAAGACACCATAGAACTGGAGTTGTGAGCAATCAGTGGGTACTGGGAATTGAAACCTGGTCCTCTGTTAGTGCTTTCAACCACTGAGCCATCTCTCCAGCCCCTAGCATTAATTTTTGAGACAGTGTCTCTCTATGCAGCTGTGGGTGTCCTGAAACTTGCTATATAGACCAGGCTGGCCTCAAACTCACAGAGATCTACCTGCCTCTGCCCCGTAAGTGCTGAGATTAAAGGCGTGGGCCGCCATGCTCAGCTCCTTGTGTTACTTTTATTATAGAAACAAGTTAAACAGCTGACAATAGGTAGTTCGTATGCTATCTTGGATTTTCCTTCTGATATTGATTCCTTACACACAGAACAGAAAATTGGACAAGTGCTGCGGGGTGTGGGACCCAGACAGCACACACTAAACAGACACAAGAAGGGGATGTCCTCACCCTGCCAGGCACAGATTGGAGAAGCCTGGCTACCGGCATGCACCAGAGAATCTTAACAGTCAACTTGATTGAGTTTAGAGTCGCCTAGGAAACACACCTCTGGGTATCGAATGACGTGTTTCCAGAGAGATTCAACTTAGGAGGGAAGAGCCTACCTGAAAACAGGCTGCGCCATCTCACAGGCTGCAATCCTGTGGTAAGAAAAGGTGAGTGTTCGTGTCTCTTTGCTTCCTGGCTGAAGCTGTCATGTGACCAGCTGCCCCACATTCCTACTGCCATCCCTTGCCTACCAGGATGGGCTGGACTTTTAAAAAAGCTGAATGACTAGCATGGACGTTCACAGACCCTCTTCAGGGACCCTGGAGGCTTACGGCATCGGGTTCTTTTCAGTCCCCGCACAGCCCCCAGGTTGAGTTTCCAATGACTCTGCTGGGCACAGCTTGGCCAAAACTAACATACGGATGCAGGTTTTCCAGGGGGCAACGTGCAGCAAGCAGACAACAGCGAAATGACTATTTTTTTAAAATTCCACTTGAGACAATCTAGTGTTGGTGACCTGCTGTAAACACTGCCACTTCCTTGAAGTCTTTTATGCAAATTCCAAGTGTTTCCCCAATTGCCTGTGACTTCTCCGTAGTTTTGTCTGTGGGCAGGGTCTCACTAGGCATCCCAGGATCACCTCAAACTCTCTAGCTTTCTGCCTCAGCCTCCCCTCCCCCCAGTGCAGATATATCACACACATTACTGTTACGGCTCTGTGTGAAACTCCCAGTGACAACAAATTCCAGGACAAGCCAGCCGACGCCCCTCCTCAGCCCAACAGTGCCCCCCTCCCTCTCGTCCACTGCCCAGCTGCGGAGCACCAGGCGTCAGCCTGCTGCTCTTTGCATGGACTTTTCTCCTCATCTTTTTCTCAGAGAAACCATACATGGGCCCCTACATCAGGAGGCTTCTAGGTTTTCAGCTCTCTCCCAGCACCTCACTTGCCCTTTTCACCACAAAGCATCACCTACAAAGGGTTTCTCCCTGTCCCAGGGCCCACTTTCAGGCCTCTGTAAATGCCCACCACCCCTCCATATATTTGTTTTTAGATTTTAAAAGCTTTTACCTTCTATGTATGAGTGTTTGGTTTGCATGTCTGTATGTGTACCACGTGTGTGCCTGGTGCCCACAATGGTCAGAAGAGGGTGTGAGATCTGGAGTTACAGTCACTTGTAAAACTCCATGTGGGTGATGGGAACCAAACCCAGGTCCTCTGCAAGAGGGACAAGTGCTCGGAACCTCTGAGCCATCCCGCCAGCCCCCCTTTACTTGCTGTTATGCTCATCTGTTTGCATTGAGCAAAGTCTTGCTCTGCAGCCCTGACTGAGCCTGAGAAGACCAGGGTGACCCAAACTTGTGGCAATCCCTCTGGCTCAGTTCTCTCCCACACAACATCATAGCTGGTTTGGTATTTTTCTTGCACTTGTTTATTTGTTTTTTGGGGTTTAGTTTTTGTTTGGCTTTAATCTGTTTATTTTTATCTGTGTGTGTGTGTGTGCCTGCGTGAGTCTGTGTGTGCCATGTTCGTGCATATCTGTGGAGGCCAAAAGGCTGATTTTAGAGAGTGCATGCTCGTGTGTTCCTGTGCGAATCCATGTGTCCATCAGTGCATGAGCCTGCGTGTGTGCTGGAGTGCACCTCTGCATGCAGAGGCCAGAGGAGGGTACCAGTTCCCCTGAGCAGGAGCTACGGTGGGCCAGTTGGCTTGTTAGGTGGGGGCGGGGCCCACACTTCCTTGTGGCTACACGGCAGACACTGTCAACCGCCATCTTCGACATGGAGAACTGACCCACAAGCGCTGAGCGTGCCTTTACAGCACGCACGTGGATGGGAGCAGACCGTCTCTCTGGTTCAAGGTTCCCTGTGTTTTAGGAAAAGTGACCCCCAAGATGCAAAGCTGTCCTCTCTGAAGTGCACGGGCCTGGATCACAGGGTTCTTACTGCTCACCACAGCACAGCCTTTTCAGGTTAGATTTCATTCCAACTCCTTTTTCCATTTTATTTTTTGAGAGTGATGGTCTCACCCTAATGCCAGGCTACCTTAGAACTCACTATGTAGACCAAGCTAGCCTCCAACAGGAGGTGATTCCCCCTGCCTTAGCCTCCTATCTACTAAGATGACAAACAAGAGCCACTCCTCAAGCTCACACACATACACAAACACACACACACGTCCAGGAGCTACTCAGAGGAAAATACTAGTAATTAATAAATCACAAGTATAAAAATATAATCCACAGCCAGGAAGCAGCAGAGAGCTTCCATGACTAGAAAAGGCGATTTGAAATCCCACTTCCCATAGACTAACACACGCAGGAGACAGAACACCCCTCCCGAGGTCGGCAGCAGGAGCCTCCTGAGACTGCTCCCGGCACCTTCAGCAGGCAATGCTGGCAGGATTTATAATTGTGGTATTAATGCAACCCGTCCTCAGCTAATCTCTCTGAAAACAACTGACGTGCCGTGCAAGGTCTCGGTGACACACGGGAGGGCACCTTCTCCACCCGCTCTACAGGGAAAGAAACAGATGTCTGCAGCTGGGGCGACGGGCACAAGCTGACAGATTCCCACGCGTGTATGCATCACCACCAGTTAAAGGCCAGCCTGGGCTCCGAGGCCACAGACTGAAACCCCAGGGCAGGGGGACGGGGTAGGAACAATATGGGGCAAGATGCAAATCGCCGGGTGGGATGAAACCAAACCTGGAAAAGGCCATCTTGTGTTGTGAAGTGGAAAGGCTACTGAGACCCACAAGAAAACAATCTTTTATTCTGGTTTCATATGCCTTACAGACAAGTTCAAGAAGAGTGGGGGGCTTGCTATTTTTAGGTCTCACTATACAGCCATGGCTAACCTGGAATCTGCTGCGTAGACCAGGCTGGTCTAGAACTCAGAGCAACCCTGCTGTCTCTGCAGCCTGGCACCAGAAATGCAGGCATGCACCCTCAGTTCTGGCTCCCCCACATTTCGTGACTTCCAAACCCGAATTGCCCCCTCTGCCGTTATAGCTGTGCCAGCCCAGGGGTCACTCAAGAAGAGCTAACCCACAGCCTTCAAAACAGAAAACCAAGGCAGCTGTCAAAGGCTTCATACAAAAAAAAAAAAAAAAAAAAGGAAAGAGACTTTTCCCCCTTAACTTCAAATGTCAGTCAACTCCCTAATAATATCCTTTTGTATTTCAAACACCAAACTCTGAAGAGGCATTTCTCCAGGCAAAGCCCATCTGTGCTATGCTGGGTGGACGGAAGTCCCTGGCAGCTCATGTCCAGACGCCCCAAGACACAGCAGTTTCTTCCTCAGCCAGACAAGTGCAGGTGAGCTGAAGGCCAGCGCACACTCCACCCCCAACCTCGGCAGTTACCTTCGGGGAGGCCCAGGGGCCGGGGAGCCCGCAAGAGCTTCTGTCCACATCCGCCCTCAGAGGGATGAGGCAGGAGGAGGCCCGGCTGTTGGTTCGCACCACGGCAGAGTGGGTACAGCCCATGAGGAGGGCCCGAAGGCCCCACAGCCAGCGCCCTGTGTGGGCAGGCACCGGGAGCCCAGCTCTCGGCCCTCAGCCTCGCCCGACTGCTCTCTCCCCCTCTCCAACCTGAGACAGAGCTCAGGGTGGCCAGAGGAACAGGCGCCTCCTTTCCGGCCGGTGCAGACGCTGGCTGTGAACTCTGGGGTCCGCCAGCAGCCAGGTGGAGCGGGACTTCCCCAAGAAAGTTAGCCTCGCCGTTAGGGCCTCTGGCGACTTTTATCCGCATCGCTCCTTGCGAGAGGCCAGGGAGGTTCGGGCACTTGATGGATGGACTGTCGCGCGTCTGGCAAAGGGAGCGGGGCTTTTCCCAAGAGCGAAGTCTCCAGTAGGCAGCAGCCCCACCGGCTTGCTGTCTATGTGCTGAACCGCCACTTCCCAGCAGCTGGGGGTGGGGAGGAAGGAGGCACAGGCAAATGGCTTCCAGCCTCACTTCTGCCCTGGCCAGGCTGGCCATCTTACTCCCTGTGGCCTGAGGTCCAGCCCCTTGGCCTGTAGGCCTGCCAGACAGGACTGCGGCCAGGATGGCTCTCCCTGCCAGGGAGCACTCTGCCTCCCCGGGAGCACTCAGCATGCTCTGCAGGTGTCTGTGGTCATAACTGGTTGGGGATGGGGGTGCGTGCTACCACCATCTAGTGGGCACAAGCTTGAGATCTTGCCCACTGTCCTGCCAGACTCAGCGGAGGAGTCCGAGCTCTCGAGACAGACCACCCATGCCAAGGTGCCAGTACCACGGGAGAAACGCCGCCATGAGCAACGCCTGAGAGAGGAGCTAGGAGCGCACGGTCGCCTACACAGACGTGCTCTGCGGGTTCTGAGCACGCTGCCTCCACTAGTACAGGCTCCTCCTCGTTTTAGGGCTGGGGAGATAACTCGGTGGGCGAAGTGTTTGCCACACAAACACGAGGACTCCGGCGCAGTTGCCAGCACCCACGTATAAAGCAGGGGGTGGAGACACTTGCTTATAATCCCACACAGGAGGATCCTGAGAGCTCGCTGTCCAGCAGCCTAGCCTACTAGTGAGCCCCAGACCACAACTAAGGGATGACAGCCCTGAGGCAGAGGGTTAACCTCCGGTCTACACACACAGAGGAAGAGAGAGAGACACGGCCCTACCTCTTTCCTAGGTTCATTTGGCTGTTTGGTTGTTTTCACCAACACACGACTGGACTCAGGATAAAACTCGCATGCTGAGAGCAGTGAAGGACAGAACCCCAGCGAGCGAGCGTGCACAGTAGGCGGCTTATGAATGCCTGCAGTGCGGGGTATGAGACAATGACCTTTCTCCCAAGATGTGCAGAGTGACAGGGCCTGGGGAGGATGGGAGATACTGCAAAGGGCAGCTGCCAAGAGATGGGAAGGAAGAATCCCAAACAGCCCCTGCCAGATGCTGAGCTGGCCTCAGGAGGAGTCGGGAGAGAGATCCAGGGGCAGACGCCAAGCCGCTAATGGAGTTCAGGCTTCCTTCTAACTGCCTCTGTGGCCTCACCCAAAACTCGGCCCCTGCTACCCTGGCTGGGTTTTCGGAGAGGTGGCCATCGGGCTGTCTGACAGCAAGATGACAGAGCTGATATTTGTGGGAGAGGAACACTCATCAGATCACAAAGCAGGCAACACAGGACTTGAATCTGGTGCCTGGCACAGACACGCGCGCACACACACACACACACACACACACACACATACACCCCATGACTCCCTAGCACCCTTCCTCTCCAGCCTGGGCGGCAGGAGGACTCCTACGAAAAGAGGGGTGGTGAGAAAAAGGGCACCCGTCCTCGCAAGGCACGGACCTGAGAGTGTGCCTTAACATTTGCAAGCACGTCCATGAAGTGGGCTCCAAGAAGCATGCCCCTCCAAGAAATCGGGAAATCCACCATGGGTGGCGGGGGGGGGGGGGAGCCACTGAGATCGCGCTCAGTCAGGATATCTGGATCAAAGGAGCAAGGAAAGTCTCTAACGCCCCCAGAGTGTAACTAGCTTAAGCCCTCAGCAGACAAGGTTCAGACCCTGGTAAGGGACACTCTGGGTACAACATCTACAGTCTGGGGCAGGGGTGCAGCTCAGTCAGTGTATGCCTACCCTGTGCAACACCCCGGCATCACATAGAAACCAGGACGGCAGCACAGGCCTGTAATGCCCACAGTGGAGGCAGAGGGATCTAAAATTCAGAGTCATCCTCAGCTACCTAGAGAGTTTGGAGCCAGCCTGGGCTACCTGAGACCCTGTCTCAAACAAAACAAAATCTATAGTGCATGTTAATGAGAGCTAACCTGAGCGTCAAAGCTCTAAGATTACCGAAAGAAAAAAAAAAAGCCACAAATCTGGCCTCTCTACCTTGGAAGACAACTCAGATGAGGAAGGACAGACGGACTAGTTAGTGCCCACAGGGCTGGCTCTTTGAATACAAGCCCCACACTCAATTAACTTTTCCCACCTCTTCATTTTCCTGTGTGACTTACAAGAGATTCGTTATTTACAAGGCTTCTTCCACCCTTCCTGGGCTCAGAAATGTTTGTTTTCTTCTGCATCTCCAGAAGTTCTAACCACCCAAACTTCTGCCCAGCTTGGGGCACTGTTTATACCTCCATCCGGGAGCCTTGTCTACTGACTTTGGTGGATTAGGGGCCTGGGTTTAACACACAGACCCTGAGCTGGAGAGATGGCTCAGCGTTAACTGCTCTTCCATAGGACCCATGTTCAATTCCCAGCACCTGTATCTAGTGGCTCAGAATCATCTGTAACTCCAGCTTGCCCTCTTGTGGCCTCTTCCAGCACTGCACTCGCATACAACCCCCCCACCACCACACACACACACAGCATTTAAAATAAAATCTATACCACAAAGCCCTACCAGCTCTGTGATATGTGATAGTTGTGATGGGTCAGACTTTTATCTTCATTCTCTATTAAGACGGTAAAGGGGCTGGAGAGATAGCTCAGTGATTAAGGACCCAAGTTTGATGCACACACACGGCAGCTCACCATCTGTAACTTAGGGCCCACGGGATCTAATGCCCTCTTCTGGCTTCAGCAAGCACCAGGCACACACGTGGTATAATGATGTATGCACAGACAAAACAAGCATACACATAAAAAGACAAAACAATTATTTTAAAACACCATAAAAATTGTACGAAGAGAGCAAAGTCTACATTGTGGGATACTGAATAGAACGTGGGTTCAGGCTTGTAATCCAGACACCTAGAGGCAGAGGCAGGAGGACTGAAAACTCAAGGTTTGCCTGGGCTGCAGAGTGAATTCAAGGTCAGCCTGGGAACTCAGCGAGACACTGTCTCAAAATGAAAATTAACAAGAGGGCTGAGAACATAGCTCAGGGGTAGAGTATGTGCCAAGGGTGCACAGGGCCCCGGATGCAACCCCCAGGAGCAAAGACGTTAAAAATATTTATATTGGGGGAATAAAACTAAATAATGTCTTTTAAAGAACCTAACAACCTTCCTCACATTTTGACAGCTGACAGCACTATAATTCACAGGCATATAAAATATTACCACAGGGCGACCACAAGCTCCTTTCATGATATACAAATTATTTCTCAAAAAAAAAAAAAAAAAAAAGTCATTCCTAGAAGTGAACCAGGCCAGTGAACTGGCTCAGGAGACACCTGCAATCAAGCATGATGGCCCGAGTCTGACCCCAGAACCAGCACAGCAGAAAAAGAGCAGAGACAACCCTACATTGTCCTCTGACCTCCACACACAGTGACGCAGGAACATGCAGGCAAACAGGTGTTTGTGAACATAAACAGAGAAACAAATGTGATAAAATTAAGTCTGGATTAGATTATACCGCTACAGCCACAACCTGAAATCTGCATGTCTTTTTAGCTTATAGGATGTGTGATGAGTGTGTGAAGTGTGTGTGTGTGTGTGTGTGTGTGTGTGTGTGTGTGTGTGTGTGCAGGATGTGCTACCATGGAGCTGCACCCCCCCAACCTGTGAGATAGTGGTGCTTCTGAGGAATACAGTCGACACGGGATTACTTGTGAGAAGGATACCTTACCTTGTAAGAGCCCATCACTGTCTGATAAACCGACACAGCACACATACTATGTGTCTCTCCCACCAGTGTGTGGCCCCGGGGCCAGTCTCCGTGGGCCAGCCTCAGCCTCGGACCTGTAGGCATCCCAGAGTGTTCTTCACTGTGACTCACGACCCCACAGGAAATCTCATAACCGCATGCGGGGCTCGTAAAAGAAACGTGACAATGGCTTGCTGTTTCCCAGCACACGACCACAAGTTAATTTGAAACCCAGTGTAGAGGGAATCCTGGTATTTCTGGTCACACACACCACACGTGGCATGGCACCAGCTCTCCACAGCCTTGGTTCTGAACGCACAGTGAGGGTGCTCTGCTCTGCTCGTGCCATCATGTCATGGGCCGCCACGGAGAGCCGCCTGACTCAGACCTGAGGCGGTCAAGATTGCCCCCCCCCCACACACACACACATATTTTCACTGCAGTGGTTTCTACTGAACCGCTGCCGTAACCTTTACGTACAAAATTGTCATGGTTTAAGCCAGTGTGGTGGCTCACGCCCTGGTCCCGTCGTTCAGCAGGCAGAGTGCTGGGAAATTCAAGACCAGCCTGGTCCATGTAGTAAGTCCTGGGGCAGCTAACACTGTAGAGTGAGACGCTGCCTCAAAAGAAGAAAAAAAGAGATAAAGGAACAAACACACCATCGTACCAGTTAATTATGGAAAACAGGAGACTTTCACCTTTCATCATTCTTAGTGTGTAAGTATCAGTTCACTGCGTCTGGGCTGTGTTGTGTTTGAGTTTGCTACTTGACTTGCTGGTTTGCGTTTTTAAGAAGTCGTTAGATGAATTCTGGGTTAGGACAGAACACCTGATACTTCCTGAACTGGCTCTAGATACCCGTCTGCCATCTGTACCGTGCATTTCTGCAGTGACACACTGGCACCGAGGACGCAGAATCGATCGGCTCCGAAGATGGTGAATCTGCACTTCCGAATGTTCCGCCAAGTTTTAATTATTTATGGGACAATAACCGAGTACACCCATTTCATTCGTGCTGAGAATGAGGGACCATGTGTTTGGTCCTAAGAGGGACTCTCTGTCAGTCGGTCCGGCTCAGGAAACATGGTGGAAGGGGGTGGGGAGACCGAGGAGCTAACGGATGGGAAGGAGGGCCTGGCTGTTCTCACAGACCCTCAGTGGCAAGAGGGAGCCTGTGGGCATTCCAGTGAGGAGTCCCCTGAGGCCCTACACCCCGGGGAACCACTGGTAGCCGAGGGCTGTTGTGGACAGGGAGTCCTCCTCGCTGCTGCATCCTCCCGGTAACCTGTCCTGCTCTAGTGCCCCATCTGCACCCATGCAGGCAACTCTGCCGAAACCCAGCGAGTCACAGAAAAAGCTAGGCTTTCTGAGTTAAGATTTGGATTCTGTGTCTTTGGTTATCGATCGTGTGTGTGTGTGTGTGTAGGCAAGAGGACATTTTGCAGGAGTTGGTTCTCTCCTTTCACAGTGTGAAAGGGTCGCTGGGCTTGGCTGCAAATGCCTTCACCCACTAAGATATTTCACCCACCCAAACACACACCACACACACCACACACACAAGACTTCAATGCTTCAACGTTGTTGAAGAAGTTTGGTGGAAGTGGTAGGGATAAGGGAAGGGAAAGGGAAGCAAAAATGACCCAAATACCTTGAAAGGGAAAGGGAAGCAAAAATGACCCAAATACATGAAAATCCCAAAGAAAATTTAAAGTAAAGAGTTGCTTTAAAACACATTCTTGTGACTTATTAGCAGTAAATGTTTGGGTTGCACACCTATTTCAGATACTTATGTACCTGGGTCATGCACATTTTTCTCGGGTAAAGGTGAGGGTTGTAAGTTGGCAGAACGTGAGGAAGGCCTGGCCTAGGTGCACCATCTCTGCTAACGCAATAACGGCTGCACGTAAGCCAAGCCGACCCTCTCCCAACCTCCCGATACAACAGGGGCCGGACAACTCCACTCCTGGCAGCTGACCCCAACTGTTCTCCCACAGTAAAGTCCAGCACAGGAAATGTCCTGAGACTAAGTGTTGTCTACCCCCGCACAACCACAAGCCCCCCCCTTCTATAAAATCACCCCTCGGCGACCCACACAGAAAACAAATTCAACCACATGTGATAGAACAAGGCAGCAGCTGACCACATCCTTCAGGGGTTGGCTTTTAACTCAGAGTGAAGATCCTAACACAGGGTCTCACTACACTGCCCAGGCTGACTTGAACTTGTGATTCTCCTGCCTCCACTTCCCTCCCTCCCAAGCACTGGGGTTACAGGCTGTACCACGATGCCTGCACAATACATATATATATTTAATCTAAAGTTCTCCTTGACTAAGCCCATTCTCCTGGCAAGCATTAATGCCTTCCTCTTAGGCGAGGTGGCCAGCCCAAGTTTAAAATTACGCTTGAGAAGGTCTGCAAAATTGTTGCACTTTATTAAGATAAGAATTTAAAAAAAAAAATCCCCAAATTTTATTGTTTCAATAAAGGCTGTTCTTAAATTGTGTTTTATTTACCTGATTCGACGGCACGTTTAGGAGGGCAACTTACATTTCCTTGTAAGTACCCAGAAGGCAATTATCTGTGAGAAATACCAGAAGAAAAACGATGCCGGGCTTAATGCACAAGGAACGCCATGCCCGGAAGCAGAATCAGGAAGATAGGGCAGAGGAGCGTGAATCTCGGGTACGTTCATCTGGAGCTACTCACCGGGAGTCTAGCGAGTGCTCCAAGACCCGCTACCCGGGACCGCAGGTACAGTTTACTGGTGATGTGTCAGCTTCTCAGCCCAGTACTTCACAGTTCAGGGTCTCTGGGGGGAGGCGGGGCTCGGGTTTCAATCCTGGGCGCCCCTGAGCGTGGAAGTGGGGAGCACAGAACAGCAGGTGACTGAGGAATGCTGAGCAGGGGACACAGTCTTCCCCAGGGAAGGGCACAATAATAAGTTATACACTATTATACCAGTCAGTCCATAAAGACTGAGCAGGGTGTGCGTGGGCGTGTGTAAAACAATTAATGAAAAAGAGGACATGGTGAATTTGAAAGTAAGCAAGAAGTGACACATGGGAGGGTGTGGAGGGACCACTGGGGAGGGGGAAATGATGTAACCTTAGAAACTTAAGAAACTTAAGAAATTCTTTCCAAAAGCTGCAGCCAGGCAGAGGTGGTGAACGCCTGTGATCCCGGCACTCGGGAGGCAGAGGCAGGCGGAGCTCTGAATTGGAGGCCAGCCTGGTCTACACAGTGAGCTCCAGGACAGCCAGGCAGCTGTTCCTGTTGAGTCAGTGAGATGCAGTGTCGGTGAGAAACTGTCTCAAAGGCTAAGGACTAAAGCGGCTCCTCGGGTAAAGGTGCTTGTGGCCAGGCCTGAAGGCCTGAATGGGATCTTGGGACCCACGTGCTGTAGGGAGACCCCCAAGTCCCAAAAGTCACTCTCGGATCTCAGCACGCACACGTGGTCCCCCACCCACATATGTAAACACCATTTTAAAAATGAGGTGGAAAATGGCTGAGGAAAAGATTTGCCATTGACCTCTGGCCTCCGGCCTGCTCACACATCTGCACACATGCACACAGCCACACTCGAGTACTCTCACACAGACACACGTGTGTGAGATTTCATGCTGGTACCATTAATTAACCCCTGTGGTCACGATGCTCTCCCTGCTGTCTGGTCATGGAAAAGATCCAGAAATAGGCCCGTGAGGGCTTGACCTCTCTAACCGGCCTGGCATCCCTCCCACCCAGGGGCCCGGCTGAGGAAGCCTCTGCCTAGCGAGCACCATGGATCAGAATTTAGTTCAAACCAAGGAGAGAAGGCAGCACATCCCCAAAGTCCATTAAACTTTAAACGCTTCCAGCCACATCAAGTAAAATCAGACCAGAGGGACGAGAATAGAAGCCGCGCAGGAAACAGCAAGAAATTGGGGATTATCAGATAGCATCAAGGACATCCGGTGTGAAGACTTCAGACGGTGAACGTAAGGAGAAGCAAGCTGGTGGCAAAGCGCCCGGTGGACACAGAGACCAGCCTGACCTAGCTATGCAGGAGAACCAGCCAGCCACCTTGGCTCTGTTTTCGATTGCAGGTAGGAACGACCCCCATGCACGCGGTGCCCTTGCCTGCCAGAAGAGGGCATCAGATCCTCCAGGACTGGCGTTCCTGGAGGTTGTAAGCCGCCATGTGGGTGCTGAGAACTGAGCCCAGGCCCTCTCTAAGGGCAGCAAGTACTTTTAATCGCTGAGCCCTCGCTTTAGTCCCCCTGCTTTTAAAAATGGGGCCTCGTGTACCCCAGCAGCCAAAACTATGCTGCTGAGAACAACCTCCCGTCTCCAGCCTGCTGAGGTTACAGGGGTGCGCTCCCCAGCCCGTTTTTGAGCACACTAGGCACATGCTCTGTCACTGGATGCTGAAGAAAAGTCATGTCAGTGACTTTTTGGGGGTGACCTGAGCCACCACCCTCTATGACCCGTCTTCAGGTAGGAGCTAGCTCAACAGCTTAGCCACCAATCAGCAAATGTTCACCTAGAGGTGCATGTTTCTGCCACACCAAGACACGGTGCATGAGCTGCGGGTGGCTCCGTGAGTGATGCGCTCACCTCCCGAGCTGGAGGAGCTGAGCTCGACCCCCCAGGTCCACACAGAAAGCTGTGGGTGGTGGCTCACTCTCATAATCCTGGGGACCGTACAACAAGAGACAAACAGATCTCTAGATCCAGTGACCCTAGCGGGTGGCATCACTCTGCCCAGTGTGCTGAACTGGAAAGTGAGGCTATTATTCCCATGGCAGCCGGAGGCGACAGGCTAGTTAGGGGATAGGTGGCCCAGACATAGCCAAAATCAGCTCAGACCTGTTCCTCATACCCAGTACTCCATAAATGGCTCTCACATGTCAGAAAAAAATGAAAAACATAAAATGTCAGCCCCCAATCTGACAAAGTTCTATCTGGAAGCTGGATTACATAAAATACCTGGAAGACTTAGCTTTAAAAGAAATCACAATAGCCAGACAGTGGCGGCCCATGCCTTTAGTACCAGCACTTGGGAGGCAGAGGCGAGTGGATCTCTGAGAGTTCGAGGCCAGCCTGGTCTACAAACAGCCAAGGCTACACAGAAACCCTATCTTGAAAAAACAACAGACAAACAAACAAAAGAAATCACAAACAATATACAGATTTAATAAACATGTTTTGAAAGAAGATGGCTAATTAGCGTACAGGAAGACACTCTCAACTCCAATGTTCATTAGAAAAATGCAAGTGAGAAATCACAGAGAAAGGAAAAGAATGAGGGGGCACACACACTTCACACCCACCCCATGGCTGCCTAGACAATGTTGGCAAAGGTATGGATGCTGGAAACATCGGATGTGCGGATCCAATTGTTAAAGAAAGCTGGAGAAGTGGTTCTGCAGCTAAGAGCACTGACTGATCTTCCAAAGGACTCGGGTTCAATACCCAGCACCCACACGGCAGCTCACAACCATCTCATGTATAACTGTAATTCCAGGGAATTCAACACTCTCTTTGGACCTCTGCCGTGCGCAGACAGACATGTAGGCAGAATGATCTCACACAACAAACAGAACTAAACGGAGGAGGAGGAGACTTGGCACAGGGCAGAGCCCTGGCTTTAGACAACGCTGTTTGTGGTACATGCCTATAGAACGAAAACATACAGGAATGCTTACATTCAGAGCTCACAGCTACGCTATTTGTGACAGTCAACAAGTGAGAGCAGGAGCTGTGGAGGCAGCTTAGGAGGTAGGTGAGCGCCTGCCTGAGATGCCTTCTCTTCAGTCCCCAGCGCCACACAAATCCTCAGTATGGGCATGGTGGCACAGGCTTGGAACCCCAGCTGGGGAGTTTGAAATGGTAACAATAATAATACAACGTTGGGGTACATTTTGCTTCAATGTTACACCTAACTTGGGGTTAGGTTTAGGGTTACTACCTGGAGAAACTGTTCTCTGGACATGAAAGGGCTCCTCATCCCTGGTGTAACACTAAGCACTGTTAACATTCAGGAAAATGGGTAGCTTTAAGGGCTGTTTTTGAAGAACACAAATCCTCAAGAACCACAACTAAAACTAGGTTCCTGATTGCCATACACTGTCTTAATGACAGTGAGGACAAGTGAGGCAAAGATCACAGAGTGGGCACACTTGACTAGTTCCACCTGCCTGGGTCACAACAGCATCAGGTGTGATTTCTCTTCAGACCCACAGGAGAGAACACTGTCGCCCAGATGAGTCCTGGCCGGTACGGAAGCACAGAGAACACGTCACAATGGCGCTGGGGCCAGGAGGCGTCACAGGACAGGGGCCTTGAGAACAGCACGATGGTGGTCAGGAGGGCACCTTGACTGTGGCATTGGAGACAGTGCTCTGGTGACCGCTGGCCTGGGAAGCCCACGGCAGCAGGCCATGCCAGGAACGGGAGAATGGACAACTGAAGGGATCAGGGAGCACACGGGGAAGCCAGGCCCACTCCTCCACAAGTTTGCTCCACATACAACTCCAGCACATTCCATGTCATGCCACAAGACAGAAGGAAGTTCCCACCTCGGGTAACAAAGCCTCTCTTCCTGTCACACAGACAAGGTAACTGGAGAGTGAAGGCAGTCAAGATCTTGATGCCACAGCCCTAGAGAAGACCGACCTCACAGCAGGGAGGAAGAGGGAGGGGAGGAAGGGATAGGGAGGGAGGAGTGCACACAGGTGTTACACAGGTCAAGAGAGTAAACAGACCCTGGGAAATCCCTTTCTTAGAAACCATTAGGAACAGAGGAAACTTGAAGCAGCTTTGTCCAACAGAACTTTCTGTGACTGTGGAATTGTCCTGCCTGGGGACTGCCTAACAGAGAGGCATCCAGTGTGGCCTCTGAGCGCTTGGAAGTGGCTAAGTGTGTGTATGTGTTGCACACACGCTTTTCTTCAAGTGTGTGTATGTGCTGTAGGCATACACACGTGTAGGTGCATATTCCTATGTGCACACACGGGAGCCAGAGGAAGCCATCAGCAAGCTCCTCCGTCACTGTCCACTGATCCTTTGAGGCGGGGTCTCTCACTGAACTGGCTCCCTCCTTACTGTTTCGGTTTTTTTCAGCTAGCTGCCAGCCAGAAAGCCCCAGTGATTAATCCCCTGGCCCTATTATTAATAGCTTAACCTGCATTCCTGAAAGGAACCAGAGAATATCTACCCAGAAATCAAATCTTCCGTCAGAGTCTGAACCTTCCTTTTTTCTTCAGATTCCTGAGGTATGCAAATACTCACGGTTTATTCTCTACCCTCCTCCCAAAACAAAGTACAAATAAACTGGTAATTTAAACACAGCCATAAACTGTGAACTCACTAGAAGAAAGAAAACACTTTCCGAATTTTGGCAGAAGAGAAGCCCTTACTAAACACAACGCAAAACCAAGACACAAACATGGGAATTTTTATACACTCTACCATAAAAATTTAAATGTTCCACTTAAGAAAAAAAAGATGCATTCACTCTCAAAAGGCAGCTGGGCCTGGAGAGGCCTGCCTGCAATCCCGAACTCAGAAGGCTGAATCAGAAGGACTGTGGGTTCAAGGTCAGCCTAGGCTGCACAGTGAGACCTGGTCTCAAAAAAATAATAAAAACTCCATATGAAAACATCCTACCGGGAGAAAATATCAAGCAGTAGAAAGAACAGATTTTTTAAATGTTCTTCATAAACAAAGAGCAATTGCAAATCATGAAGGGGAATTAACTTGACAGAAAAAAAAAGGTAGCAGCTGACATACAAGAGTGATAAGTGAATAGGACGTCACTCTGTGGTAGAGAGAGACAGAACAAGGACCTCAGTTTTAAAAAATGACATATGTTCTCTGCACATTTGAAGGAATACTGAGCCACAGGCATGACTGATGAAATGAAAACAGGCCCGTTTCTACCTGTGGCGTCCCAAACTAAATGTTTGTCACTGTTGGGGTTCATGAATGTGAAAAGCAAACCGCTACACTCTAAGTTAGTGGGGGTGCAAGTCAGAGCCACTTTCTGTCATGTATGCACAAGAACGTGGTGTGTGCGCAAGCGGGCCACCTATGAGCAAGGCCACGGAGGACCCTGGCATCCTGCTCTATCGCTCTCAGCCTTATTTTCCCTCAAGTTGGGGGTCCCTCACTGAACCCAGAGATAGGCTGGCTTAGAGGCCTAAGCCGCAGAGATCCTCCTGTCTCTTCCCTCCACAGCGTGGGGTTACAGGCACATGCATGGCTTTCCTGATCAGATGCTGGGATCTGAACTCCGGTCCTGAGGCCTGCACAGCAAGCACTCTTAACCACTCAGTCATCCCTCCAACTTCTACAGCAACCTTTTTTAGAAGGCCACCCAGCAATGTCTGTGAAAACTCAGGGGACTGCAGGGCATTCGGGCACAAGCCTGTGACCCCTGTACTCAGGAGTGCAAGGCCAACCTGGGCTACCTGACACTGTCTCCAGAAGTCCAGGGAAATGAAAGGAAGGACAGGAAAAAAATCAGACAGCTTAATAAAGTAGCGATACCCAGTTTTTGAGCACTACTCAGTTCCCTGTAAGCTGATCCGTGTGTCAGATATAGAGAGATCTCCAAAATGTAGTAGTAAGCGCAGAAGAGCAAGTGATTCCACTCGTATAAAACCAGAAATAGATCAGGCGGAGACAGAGCCAGTATGCACTAGCACTTTCCTGGGTTTACTGAGTTCGCAGGAGCAATCCACGATGAACAGTCATCTCCAGTAAGCGAACCTGGCAATGGGTTGGGGATTGAACCCTTTTAGTTTATATTTGCCTAGCTGGTGAAAATAGAGAGGAGAGCTGCGGGGGGGGGGGGGGGGTGTGGCTCAGCTGGAAAAGGCTTACCTAGCATGCCCAGGGCCCTGGGTTCGGTCTCCGGCCCCACACAAACCAGTCAGAGAGGCAGACCCCTGCAATCCCAGTCCTCAAGAGAGGTGTCATGAGTCCTAGGCTAGCCTGGGCTACAAAGGGAAGACAGGCTCAGAAGTCCAAGAGGTCATCCTTGGCTAAATAAACAAATGAGATTCTCTCAACAACAACAACAAAAGAGGAGGAGGAGGAGGAAGAAGAGGAGGTACACACAGGGGAAAACAAACTGCCCTGTCTAGGCATTTCTGAAATGCTGAGGAAGCGGCCAGAAATTCCCTTTGCTTCCTGGAAAACAGTGAGAGGGGAAATGACTTTAGAGGAAGGGACTTCCCCAGCATCTGCTCAGGACAGGCCAAGAGGGCTGCTACAAGTGAGGGCAACAGTTCAAAGCAAGCAAGGGGCCCCCTTCAAAAGTAATATCAACTCGGTGGAAGAACTGGTTCTCAACTCTGTTTAGAAGGAAGCAGGGTATAAAGCCAACCATGGTGGCTACAAACTGCACCCAGGAGCCCGAGGCAAGAGCCCTGTCATGAGTCCAAGGCTAGCCTGGGCTACACAGTGAGACTCCTTGTCCCTTTCTCAGAAGGGGTGTGGTGGGGGGCGGTTTACAAAGCAACCTAAGCTGCTAGAGCATTTCACGGCTCCTTTGGCTAGGAGGAGCAGGTTGTAGCCTGTGGGAGGACTGGACGCTTGAAGCGAGGGGCCGGAGGTGCTCCGTGGGGAAGCGTCTGCCTAGTGGGTGCGAAGGGCAGGGCTTGACCCCTAGCATAACAACAAAAGAATGGGGTCTGAGGCGTGGCCCTCTCCATCAGATCCGGGGGACACAGATAAGCGCAGCGACTGGAGGCCACCACTGAGTCCGAGGCACCTCGAGGTGCTGCCTCAGCCAGCAGGTGCGGCTCCGCGTGAAGGCGTGGCACGGACGGATGCCTGCGGTTCGGGATTGGCTCGCTCCAGGGTGAGCCACGAAGAGGCCCACCTCCTCTCCGCCTCTCACGGCCACCGGGTCTCCCGAGAGGCTGAGACCACCCGCGCCAAGCTTCCCGAGAACTCGGGGTGCCCGGCTCTCTCCACAGTGCCAATCAGCAGCACTGACCCGAGCACACGCCTAACGCCGACACCCCGGCCTCTGTGTGCCTCTGCCTTCCACCCTAGGAAAAGCTCATTTCTTTGACATTGCTTTGAGCTGCAGCAGGGGCAAAGGTACATTTTATGACAACCAGCAACTCTGAAAGTAAGTTGAGGGGATGGGGAAGATGGCTCTGTGGTTAAGGAGCTTGCTGCACAAGCATGAGGGTCTGAGTTCGAATCCCCGGCCCCCAAGTAAAATTCCAGCACAGTGACATCCACCTGAACGAACTCTGGCTTCCGAGGACACGTGTCCATGCATGCACACACACAAACACAATTAAGAGACAAAATACTGCCACCACCCCCGCCCCTGAAGTAAAGGGATGACTGCGCTGGAACAGCCACCCGCTGACTCAGGACCCCCACCGCCTCTGCTTACCTACCTTGGAACTGGTCTCCATGTGGTATTTGGCACACGCACGGAGCTGAGTCACCCAGAACTGTCTCTCCTTCGCATCAGCAGCTAAAAGAGAGAAGAGGGAGAGAGGAAGGCTTGCAGAGATCGTTCCCCAGCACGGAGCTGGTCGCCCACCTATGGGGGTGGGGGTCTGGGGTCTGGAGTGTGAGGGAGGAGGAGGGAAGAGTCAACACAAACACAGAGCTTCCCCACCGGCCTGACTGAACAGAAAGACCGGGATGACGTTCAGGCATCCCACATTAAAACTGTCTTCCAAAATGCCAGTTATAGTAACTGACGATTAGGCTTTTTTTTTCCCAGCCTCCTTTGGAAAAGCCACTTTGTATACTTAATAAGGCAGCGGCAGGTACCGCTCACACGTTGACTTTAAACATTTCTCTCCCTTGTGGGTAATGAAAGGTTCAAGGTACAGTCTTGCAGTGCGTCCTTTGTTAAACAGAAGCAGGCCTAGGGATCTGCCGAATGACCAGACCGAGGAAGACACCAAATGCTGCCTTGGAGACCCTCGGATTTCTCCCAGACACATTAAGGCTACGGATGTGGCAGCATTAGAAGCAGTAAGAGGTCTTGCTGAGTGTGGGGGACACACCTGGAATCCGGGAGGCTGACACACAAGGATCCAGAGTGCAAGGCCAACAAGGCCTAAGGAATCCAATTCTATGCCAATGTGGCTGGTTGGGAGGGCGTATTGCCAGGGAGGTGGTACAGGGGGTGACGTGCTTGACAGGGGGTTCAGGGCCTGAGCGCCCATGGAAAGAGCGAGGAGTGCGGCACATTCCTGTAGCCCCAGTTCTGGGAAGCACGGACAGGGGGGTGCCTGAGGCTTGCTAGACAGCCAACCTAGATGAATCAGGGGGCTCCAGGTTCAAAGAGAGACTCTAACTCAAAAGATAAGGTGGGAGGAAGACACTCAAGGGTGACCTCTGACCTCCACACACATATGCACACACACAAGTACACATACACACACAAAATAAAGTTTTTTAAAGGAAGAAAGAGATTAAAGCACAAGACGATAATGTGATCACATTCTCTCATTTTCTCAAATAATACAAATAATTATTCTTAAATAGCATGAATATATACATTCCAAAAAAAACCATCTAAGTCATGGACTTAACTGCAACTACCAACATGATACTGTTAGAAAACTAACTGTACAAATAGTAACTGTGCAAAAAAAAAAAAATCTTCCCTTGGAAGTTATACTTGTTTACAAAGATGAGTCCAAGTGCCATTTGCCAAAACTCAGCTCCAACTTGAGCTTCCAAGTACAGTGATCCAGAGTTAGGGCTGGAGAGACAGCTCAGGGCCCAAGGGCTTTGGCTGCTCTTGCTGAGGACTCACGTTAGGCTCCCAGAACCCACAGGGTGGCCCACAACTGTCTGTGCCAAGGGATCCAATCTGTCCCTCCGGCCTCCTCCTCAAGGCACACATGTGATACACAGACATGCGTGAAAGCAACACAGTAAGTGTATGAAAATAAACGATAGCTGGACAGTGGTGACACACGCCTCTAGTTCTAGCACTCAGGAGGCAGAGGCAGGCAGATCTCTTGTGAGTTTGAGGCCAACCTGGTCTACAAAGCGAGTTCCAGGACAACCAGGGCCACACAGAGAGACCCTGTCTTGAAAAACAAAAAGAAATCTTAAAAAGAAATCCAGAGTTCAAAAGTTGACCAGATGTGTGACACATGCCTTTCATCCCTGCACCCAGGAACGCTGTGAGCCTGAGGCTGGCCTGGTACATGGTGAGTTACAGGAAAGTCTGGGCTGTGAAACTCTGTCTCAAAAAAGGAAGGAGAGAAAAGACTGGAAATAGAGAAAGGAGAGAGCGGGAGGAGGGAGGGGGACAAAACTGGGGTGGGGTGGAAGAGACACAGAGATTCTCTCTCGGTCTCATGTGGGCCTTTCATACATTTGTCAAGAGGCCAGTTGCCCAAAGATGATAGGCACAGTGCAGGACTGGGGAAATTAACTGCCAAAGACGAAGGAAATACTATTCAAAGTTTCTGCACCAGAAACCTTCCTTAGAGTTGTGCCACTTGTGACATACTGAGCCAACTCCATCATGTTCAGGGAAATGAGAAAACAGACCATGACACCGAGTAGGTCAGGGCACGGAGAAGCTGTAACCTGCAGAAAACTAACCTGCCATTTTTTTCTTTCTTTCTCTTTTCTAAGTATTTTTTTTAATTTTTTATTTTTTATATTAATCACAGTTTATTTACTTTGTATCCCAGCCGTAGCCCCCTTCCTCATTCCCTCCCAATCCCACCCTCCCCTCCCCTCATCTCCTCCCTGCCCCTTTCCTAGTCCACTGATAGGGGAGGTCCTCCTCCCCTTCCATCTGACCCTAGCTTATCAGGTATCTTCAGGACTGGCTGCCATGTCCTTCTCTGTGACCTAGCAAGGCTGCTCCTCCCTCAGGGGGAAGGGGGAGGTAAAGGAGCCAGTTGTTGAGTTCACGTCAGAAATAGTCCCTGTTCCCCTTACTAGGGAACCCACTTGGTTACTGAGCTACCATGGGCTACACCTGAGCAGAGGTTCTAGGTTATATCCATACATGGTCCTTGGTTGGAGAAACAGTCTCATAGAGGGCCCCTGTGCCCTGATATATTTGGTCCTTGTGGAGCTCCTGTTCTCTCTAGGTCATACTAACTTCCCCTTCTTCTATGATTCTCTGCACTCTGCCCAAGGTTTGGTTATGAGTCTCCACATCTGCTTTGATGCACTGCTGGATAGTGTCTTTAAGAGGCCCTAACCTGCCATTTTCAGTTTATAAAGTTCAGCTAAATTTATGACTATGTCATGTGAAATTTAACAATAATTTCAAATTTGCTGTTAAATTGCCCTTAAAAAAAAAACTGCAAGGGGCTAGAGAGATTACTGAAGGGGCAGTTAGGAGCACACACTGCTCTTGCAAAGGAGCCTCGTTTGGTTCCCAGCACCCACATGAAGAAGCTGGCAACTCCTTCTAAATCCAGCTCCTGGGGATCTAATGCCCTCTTCTGGCCTCCACAGGTAATGCGTGTTTGCAAACCCACATACAGATTATGCACATAGTTAAGAATGAACGCAAAAGCTTTTTTAAAAACTGAGTTCAGTAATCCACAGAATATTAACAACTCATCAACCAACTGGGATGGCTGGACTGTGGAGTGAGTAGTTGGCATCCTCTTCTGTGTGGCTCTGTGTCTTCATCAGCCGCACACATGGATGGGGAGGTTAAGTTTTCCCTTCCGCAGTTTCTGCACCAACAATTTATTAAGCAATAAATGGCGACACGGAAGGCCACAGAAATCTAGCGAGCTGGAAGGTGCGCTGCAGGAATCCCAAAAGAGAGGGGAAAAAAACAGCACAAAGCCTTCAGCTGCAGGCACTTTCATTTAGAGGCTTTGGGTTGTTTTACGGCTTCTGAGATAGGGTTCACGTCCAGATAATACAGAGAGATTAACTTGTCCCATCTCTGCGGTGGTAAAGTTTGGCAGTAAAAACAAGTGAAAATTGAACTAAGAGGCCGGAATCCAGGCCCTCAGCGTGGCTTCCCAGCCATCACCAAGCACAGTCCGGGGCGGGCAAAAAGGGGTTGTCTTTGGTACTTTGGCCTCACTTTGAAAAAAAATAAAATAAAAAGTTTACATAAGAAGGTAAAATTATCAGCCACTAACATGGCCCAGCTTGGCTTGGGCCTTAAGAAATAACGTGAATGTAGAGGGGCGTGTGTGTGTGGGGGGGGGATAAGCTATATGGTACTGGGCTTAGAGTCGTCATGGAAACACGTCTGAGCATGTAAGGGTGCGCACAGGGAGCTTTCGCTGAGAGGAGACCCAGCTACTGAGAGAGCAGGACCACCCCACAGGCTGAGACTCCCACTGAAGGAAGAGGAGCGCGCTGAGCACGGCTCGCACCTCTCTGCTTCCGTTCTGTGGATGTCATGTGACCGACAGCCTCCCCTCCCACTGCTATGTCTTCCCCACCATGTCGGGCTGCGTCCCCCAAACTGCGGCCAAAATGACCCTTCTCTCCTGAAGTGACCTTGTCAGGTATTTTGTCACATCGAAGAGAGAGGTGACTAACGCAGCTCTGTGCGCGTGGGGGTGTGCACACACGCACACACCCTTTCTGCTGATTTCATTATCTTCTCAGAACCTTAACGGAGTGCAGGCCAGGACAGAAATCCTCGAAATCACTCTGCAAAACCCAGACCCAGCATTCCTGTGTGAAGGAGCTGCCTTGTGAATACACAGGTGCTCCCCTCCACGGCTGTCCGGCACACTCTTTGGGGGCTCTGCCTCTGGGGAACTGACAGCGGCTGCCGGCAGGGGCCACGACAGAGAAGGGCTGAGCAGAACGTGGAGAACTTTCCAGAGCAACCCTGGGGGAAAGGCACAAGGACCCCGCGCTTCGTTCACAGAGCTCCACTCCCAACAAAGGCAACAGAGTAAAGATTAAGAAAGGGAGGGGGAGTGGGGAGAGACAGAGAGATATCGAGATAGAGAGACAGAGAGAGACACACACAGACGGGGGAGAGAGGACGAGAAAGTCTTGCCTGAACACAGAAATCTTCAGGGCTGAGCCAATTTCAAGAGCTCCCAAACCTGACAATCAGTCCCTA